>NC_090749.1:88399905-88528387 GCF_036898095.1 Palaemon carinicauda | reverse complement strand
ACTTATTCTACCATCTCTCTCTCTCTCTCTCTCTCTCTCTCTCTCTCTCTCTCTCTCTCTCTCTCTCTCTCTCTCTCTAATCCACCGTTTTTACTAGCTTTCTATCCATCTATACCTGGCTACAACCTATCCCAGTTGACTAACGACTAAGTAAACTGTCCCCTGTTTTCACTGTGCCATCAGAGGCGCCAAAGTATTGTAAGAACGAACCCAAATCGCCTCTTTTCGTCCATGAATCGAACGTAGTCTCTCTTCGTGGAGGATGGAGTGTCACGGCCACTGCCCAAGACCTACAAACCTCTTTCTGTAGATCTTGGTTCTGCCTCAAACATATTTATCAACAACTGAATCTCCTTCGTCGTCTTCATCTATTTCAGAAACCAAGTGTCGGACCGTTTCCTCAGTCTCCTTGAAATTTGAAGCATGATTTCAGATGTAAAATTCCTTTATAATAATTTCGAATCTTTGCTTGATCTCTGCAAAAACCCAAATCATAAGAATAGACAAATAAATGGACATCAACATTTTTCTATTTTGATATTCCCACAAATTTTATCCCAACATTAATCATTAGTTTCATGTTGCTTAGATTTAGAGCAATGGTATAGTTCATATTATGAAGGCTCACGTTTGAGGGTCGGGGTTTGCCGTGTCTGACACCGCTTGTTCTATTCTGTCTCATTTCCCACTACTTTCTATTATCATTTTTAGGTTTATCGAAATAGAACGTTGAAGATTGGAGGTTTTATTTTACCGATAGAGATGGAAGGGTTGATTAGTAAACCTCTCTCTCTCTCTCTCTCTCTCTCTCTCTCTCTCTCTCTCTATATATATATATATATATATATATATATATATATATATATATATATATATATATATATATATATATGTATATATATATATATATATATATATATATATATATATATATATATATATATATATATATATATATATATATATATATATATATATATATATATATATCCAACCAAATTACCGCTGTGAATAGGGAAGAAAGTAATCTACACAAGCTACAGTTCTCCACAAGTCGCTATCTTTTCTCTCTCCCTATATATATCTAATATTGAAAATTTGAGATAATTTTCATAAATATAACAGTTTTTATGAAATATTACGACAGAATAGAAGAGCAGATCTTCCTGTTTCCCCCTAAACTTAATCAAAAAAAGGCCAAAGCTCATTATAGAATCAGAAGAATTAAAAATGCAACATTTATTAACATATAAACTTTAATAAAGGTATTATAAAGAATTGGGTTTTATTTAGTCCCCCTCGAAAATCAAGACAGAAAACGAAAGAGGACTCGGTTGAGAGTTTTTCTATTTTCTGCTCATTCTATAAAAAGTTCCATTGCATAAATAGTAATTATAGTAAATGAGAATAAAGTTTTCACGTTTGTATTCTATCATTCAGTTTCTCTACTTATTAATTAATGGTGGAGCAGGAAAGGCTTCCTCCAATCTCAGCGAACTTTCAATATTACACAAATTCTTGACGATGGAAAGATATTTTTCATCATTATTATGTATTTACGATTGATTTGAGCTTTTTCACCTTTTAAAATTTTTTCTTTTGTGTTTATAATTATTTCCAATAACTGTAAATGAAAACTTTTATATCATGTAGAAGATTTAGTGAAAATTTACATATGTAGTGATAGAAAAAGAAATCAGAATTTTAAAAAGATGGTCATCACGTTGATTGATAAAGAGAGCTAACACATTTTCTAGGTACCATTCCTAGTATTATTGAATATCCCCACGTTTGAGGGGTAGACATTATATTCATTAACCATCTTTTCTTAACCATCAAAACATTATTCCTCCAGTTGATCAGATCGCATTAATATTATGTAACGTAGGTGTTCAGGTTCAGGTTCTGGGGTGAGGCATAGCCTCTACAACGGCGCTGCCAAAGTTTATTTTTGTACTGTTTTGTCTTTTCTTCCACATCAGGTTTGATACTTCTTTTTTCTTTTCTATATTTGTTTCACTAAATAAAAATAATCCTACTATCTACTTTAATCTTCGTGGTATTGTTGTTGTAACTCAATTACATCATTCCTTTCTTTTCTATATTCCTGTCAAAACAAAGATGCATCAAATCTTCCTCTTCATTTTCACAAAAATGAGTTTACATCCCCCTCATTGTGTCTATTTACAATATTTAGTTTTAACGTATTAGTTCTTGCTCTAAAGAATATCATTGAAGCAAATGTATTGTCATAAAGCAACTCTTGTTTCACTTCTTTCTTCCACGTTCTATATATTTCTAAGCTTATTTTACTTTCTATTTCTTCTTTCCACTTTTCAGTATCCCACTTTCTGGTTTCCGTTTTTGTTTCTGCCTTGTTCATTCTTCTTATCTGTCTTAAGCCTAAACTTAATTCTTCCAAATACTTTGCAGGTTGTTTCCACCATCTTCCTTCTTTTTCTTGAATATCCTGAATAAATATTTTCAGTATTTCGTTTTTTCCATTCAGGGTACGATTTAAGTACTGCAGCTTCCCATAGTGTTACCATTTCAACTACTGGGCTCCAGTGTGCTCTCACAGCTCGGCTTAGTGCTCACTATACTTTAACTGTGAAATTACATTGCCCCTGTCAACGACTGATAAGTTATGTTACATTTCTTACTTTAATATTATTGTAACAACTAGATATTGTTTTCCCACATTGGAGAAAAGACCAACATATATATATATATATATATATATATATATATATATATATATATATATATATATATATATATATATATATATATATATATATATATATATATATATATATATATATATATATATAACATTTAATAGCATTTAATAACATTATTTCATAGAAGATATTCAGCAATGCTTGGTTCTGTAAGAGAAGGGTTGATGGATATTCTGAAAACTATGTTGAATTTAGATAATTATGCTTTTTGTAAGTTTCACAATCCTTTGTACTTTATTGGATCTTCCAAAGAGAACCGGATTTAATTGGTTATTCCATTTGGCTGGAATCCAATCCCAGTAATTATAAGTTGTGGTGGCCTATTGGAAGTGTCCTTGCCTGGCACTCCCAGGACTGGGGTTCAAGTCCCCCTCAAACAGAATACTTTCTTTAGTGTCTGCAACCTCACTTTCCTTGCTGAGTCATCAGCAGCCATTGCCTGGTCCTAGGTTGAGTAGAGGGTGTTTGGCCGTTGATCATATGTGTATATGGTCAGTCTCTAAGGCAATGTCCGTCATGATTGCGAGGGCAAATTCAATTTCCTTTGCCTCTGTCACTTATAAGCAGCCTTTAAACCCTAATTGGGTTCCTTCACTCTGGCATCACTGTATGATTCGTCTCTCGATTCAAATTTTTCATTGTAAGGAATGATATCTACTTTGAAGTATAATAAAGAACATCCCACACTGGTAACATTGTTAAGATAACTTTTGAATGAAACCTCTCGCCTACATCGATGTAGTCAGTTACTACACAACTTCACTATCAGTAATAGATGAAAATTCTTTCTCTTTCTTTCATGGTCACAATCGGTGATAAACTATTTATCTTCTCTTTCCTCTCAGTCTCTTGAAACCTTCAAGTTGACTCCAGAGGGAAAATTAATGCATAAAGACTCTTCCCTTCCTCTTCTATATTCCCCCTGCTGACCCCAATTAATAATCACGTCATCTTCGAACCCAGAATAAGTATCCTTTAACAACGATATTGTTCGAGACTCCTTAAAAGAAAATCCCCGTTTTCCTCCCAATTGACTTTACACAGGACGAATCTTTTCCTTCACAATTCTCTTCGCATCAGATCCTTCTTTTTTTGCCTGGAATACTTCGAAGATTCAGGAAGATTATAAATGTCCTTTCAAATAACGTTTTCTGGTAAAACCTTTATAAATGATCTGGAAAACAATCTTTCAAGAACTGCGATTGTCTCAAGGCAGTCTCCGTTTGTCTACCCAAAACAACAACAAAAACAAAGTTCTAAACAAAATTTGAGGCATCGCTACCAACTTCCTTTTCAGGACTAATAATAGATCTAGGAAGTAAGCCAAGGCTCTTTATTGTTTTGCAATGAATTTATACTCTCAAGTGTTATATGTTACGCTAAATTTATGTACATTGTTGTGGAAATTCTTTCCATGCTTTATTTTAGTCACCCCTGTTATTCCATTTTTTATTTTTTGTTTGTTGTTTTCTGGGTTTTACGCATCTCGTTTTTCTTCTGTTTCCTTTATAGCCTTCATCATTATACCCTTAAATATTCATTGCTGCTAACATGTCCATCATTCCCCTATAATGCTTTACCTTTCATCACCTCATTCCTCTGTAGATGAATTCATCTCATTTCTTGAGCTCACAGTACATTGCTTGACAATGCAGCCGACCGTCGACAGTTTTTAAAAACAGCTCTTGGTTGCATTCTGTTCCAAATGCTCTTGAAGCTTTGGGTGTCTAACCACAATTGGTTTGTATTTAAGTAACTCTTTAATTTATGTAACTCATTGATCTTAGCTTATTGTTATTTACATCTCGGTAGCCTACCTATTTATAAGTCTATTTAGCTAGAATTGTTTCCTGTGTTATTGAACATCACTAAACGCCACTTAATTTTTTTGTATATATATATTAATTTTTACAAGCCAGATAGTAGGATTCCTTTATGATCACTTTCCCCTGGAGTTTCAAGAATGATCCTTGTATTTATAAAAAGCACCCTTCAGCGAACCACATACTCATTGAAATTGGAAGAAGAACCACTCGATCGGCTTGAACCAGCTCAGCGGCGGCAGGGAGAAGCGTGCGAGCGGCCCACTTAAAAAACAGGAAGCATGGAAGACGGACGTAGGCATAGCCCCTACAACTTGGACGCCGCTTCAACTTAGGCATCGCTCCAACTACCTGCTGGTCAAACAGTTACTAACCAACAGTATGCCTTGCTTTGAGCCATTATTTAGAAGATAGGCTGACAAAGACAAAACACGTCAGTGCAGAACTGAAGATGCACCGTGTTCTTAACAGTTTACAAGATGCTTCCACTACGTCTACAATCAACCCTCAAGAGTGTGAGTACTAATTAACGGTGCTCAACCTTGGCCAAGGAACTGCCCCCCCCTTTTTTTTCTAGCCTTTATTTGATGATGTGCACATTAAGCTGGGAAGTCATGTTCAAACTGTCTGGTTTAATCATTCGTGGCGTGTCCATTACTATAAGTTGTGTTCCCATTCCCCTATATCAAGTTTGAAATTTTTTGCCCGAGAGGAATGTGTTCAAAGTAGTGAGTAGATCTTTGGTATTATTTCAGTCACCATTTTTACTCTCATTGGTTGATTAGTCATTTGATTATTGATTTACGATTTAATTGATTTGACCATTTTCTTGATATTTTTCATTTTTCATATGCCATGCGGTCTTTATTCAAATTTCAATTAGGTAGTTTTGGTGGTTTTTCCTGTGTCAGTTAGGTGAAAATTCCTGTTGTACTTTATGGAAATAAACGCCATTGTTATGTTAAAATTATTAACTGTTTTTAACTTAACCTTTACATTTTTAAATGACTAAATGAGTTAGCTCATGAGGTGAGGTTTCTATTTACGTCAATGTGAAGCTATTGGTGTCAATCCTTTATTGTAATGTTCTACAGTATTACTTCCCGGTGGTCCTTAGGACATTTTGACTTTTACAGTACTGCTTCCCCTAACGCTTAGTGAAACTGTCGTTAACGTAATTGATTCAGCCCAACCACACTTGATTGGGATTTACTATTCTGCGCCCTGGAGTAGCGTCTGAACATCAAGGTGATATCGGTGCCGACAGTCCCAGTATAGAGTAATCTTTGGACTTGGAACGTGTGCAGGGAAAGCAAACCGTCTTCATTGCGGTGCTCTAGTTTGTCAAGTGTGAGAGTGTTGGGGCTCTATCCTTCAGGCTCGGGTCCGGAAATCAGAAATGGGGAGGCCTTTCCCAGAATTATTTCCCACAATTTTATTACAAAACTTGTGAAAAATTGCTTATTCTTCATGTATGTTGATGTAAAAATCAAATAATTAGTTTAATTTCATATATGTTGATGTAGAAGTAAAAAATAAATTATTAATTTTTATATTTGTTAATGTATTTGTAACTCAAAATATCATTATGTTCTGTAACAGGAGTTCAAGACACTTCTCATAACTACTGTACTTCGGCGCTGGCCGTCTGACGAACGTGAGTTGAACAGGAGGATTCGAGAGTTGGGTGCTCGAGCGTTGTTATTGCATGTTAGTCTTCAACGATCCAGAATTCTCTAGAGTATTGTTCCTAATACGAAAGGACAGGTGCGTGCGTGCGTAGATTGCTCGGACATTATTCCCGGATGGGGCTCTTAGACAGTCAGTCATAGCCCCCAAGGTGGAAGACCCAACCAGTGTGGTCAGGGTCTTACCAGATCTCAGCTCACAACAATCTACTCAAGTGTATTGCTCCAACCAGAGCAATCTTACTTTTCAAAGTTACTAGACACATATGCAGGAGAATCAGCTCGCCCAAGAGCATACACAACCAAGACAGGCCCTCGGAAAGGACGTACAGTCGCTAAGGCCCGAGAGCATAACTGCAGGCATGGAGGTGCAGTCTCTCAGCCCCAAGAGCATGACATCAATGACAGGAGTTGGGGTGACTGGGTCAGGATCAGTGGAAGTCCGACATTGAGGCCTCGAACGTGGAGCTCTTTGGGGGTTAGGTGGCTGTGGTGGGGCAGCTGCTGCAGTGGTAGGTGGGACGGTCTTTAATGCTGTCAATCTTTTAAATTGTTCTGGACACCTGTTCCAGGCGTGGTAAGATCCATATCAATTGGGACACTTCAGATGGGTGTCTAAACCGTTCTTGTGGGTGTCAATGCATTCTTGGGTGGGAAGCCAGCGACTGCAGACTCCACAGACCTTTGAGCTCCTGCAGATCTCCTTGTGGTGGCGAAAACATTAGCACTTGAAGCAGCGTAGCAGGTCAATGTCTAAGTCCTCTATGGGGAGAATTCCCCATAGTTGAGAGGTCCAGGGACGGTGGGATTGGCCCAATGAAGGTGACTGTGACTTTCCTGGTAGGATGTTTATGGATGCCTAAATGGCGTTCAGCATGGGCAGCATTATTGCAGTCAGTTATGAAGGATAGTGGCATATCGAGAGAATAGTTGGAGACAACTGCTTTCCTCAATTTCCTGGCAGGATCAAGATAGGACAGGGACGTTTTCCTGTGAAAAAGCTGGCGCTTTCCTGATCCTTAGGTGTAATGGTCATGTTACCCTTTAGATTGGCTCAGGCTGAGATCTTTATTCCTGGGTTCGAGGCTGCAATGGCAGCAACTGCTGCATAGGAATGTACACCTTCAACAGCTGGTAACTTGAATTTTGGCAGGTGCTTTGGATACATAGAGGAGGGCCGTGGTTCTGGACCAGGCTCAACAGTTGGAGTGAGTATGGCAGTCGCTTTAGCAAGTTCTGGAGTAGGCCCAACAGTTAGGGTGATGGGGTGTTTGGTTGTAGGATGTTTAATGAAGTCACCATGCTACTCACTCACCTAGAACTAATAATACAGTAGTTAGATGATAATATTGAATCCCAGCCTCTTAGCCAACTTGTCTTCTGAGTTGGATGGGTTATAATCAGAGAGAGACTTCTTAAAAGAATATATTTTAATGTACTTGTGATTACATTGCTCTGTGGCAGCGAACTCCCAAGTGTGCGGAGCGTCTCACAAACAATCTGACAAAACAAAACATTGCTAAACAACAAAAGAGCATAAATCTCAGATAGACTTAAATCCCACTCTAGTACAAAGTTATAAAGAATCACATCCTAACTTTGAGATAATTAACAAATGGTTGAATCCTAATATCAAAACAAATCCTTTCACTTATATACAAAACATAACATGTTTTATCCATGCAATATGATGCAATGTTGCGCAATACATGTAACACTTCAAATAATACATTACATTATTACAATAATACATAATAGTCCCCTCCCCCTTAACTTGACCCTGTAAAAATCTTTATAAATATAATCTCTCAGGGGGCTTTCCTCTATTAATCCTTTTAGGAAGCATTTTAACCTCATCTTGTTCTGGTACATGAATTGGTTCTGAATCTACATTTGATGTTGGAACATCTTGGTTAATACTTGACTCATTTGATCTAACTACTTATTCAAGTTTCTCATCTCTAACATTCACATGCTCTACTGTATTTCTGTTTAATGGCTGTAATTGATCAACATGACGTTTTACAACATTACCACTAACACGAACATCATAATGTAAATTTCGTATCTCTCTTACAATCTCTCCTGGTACCCACTTCTCTGGAGTGTTGTGCGATCTTATCATGACATCATATACTGGTAAACAATGTCTTACATTAGGAAGTTTTACTACTTGTTTATACCCTTTATCTGCTAAATCACTTTGCAAACTTGGATACAACAAATCTAACTTACACCTGATCCTCCTCCCCATCAACAAATTTGACGGTGTCACGCCTGTTGTGCTGTGCGGCATTGTTCTATAAGACAATAAAAACTTTGATACATGCAAAAATATGTTATCTGAATTTGCTTTTCTACACTTCATATTGTGTTTAAACGTTTGAACAAATCTTTCAGCCTCTCCATTGGTAGATGGATGATACGTTGCTGAAAATGTATGTTTTATACCATTGACATCACAAAACTCTTTAAACTCTTGTGAGGTAAATTGTGGACCATTATCTGTAACAATTCTTTCTGGAATACCGTGCGTTGAAAAAATTTGCATCAACTCTTTTATTGTGGCGTAAGACATTGTTGTCTTCATTGGGATAATTTCTGGCCACTTAATGTAAGCATCTACTACTATCAAAAACAAATAATTAAAAAAAGGACCTGTAAAATCTATATGCACTCTTTGCCATGGATACCTGGGTAACTCCCACGGGGGCATTCTAACAAATTGAGGATTGTTCTGTTGCATAACACAATTCATACAATTCCTTATATAAGATTCCACATCTTTATCTACACCTGGCCACCATACAAAAGTTCTTGCATTTGACTTTGATCTTACAATACTTTGGTGATCAGCATGTATTTCAGACAAAACCTTATTTCTCAGTGAATTAGGAATAACTACCCTTGAACATCTCATCACTATTCCTTGTGTTACCCTCAGTTCATACCACATATCCTTATAGGGTTTACAATTTTCCTCTTTTCCACATAAGTCCCTACCTATTACACTTTCTAAAAACCTTACTAAGTACTGGGTCTCTCTTGGTACTGTGTGCTACATCTTTTGCAGTTATGGGTATATCATATACAGAAATTACCAGAATACTGTCATCATACTCTTCTGAAGCTTTGTCTACTGGTAATCTAGATAAAGCATCTGCGTTACCCATCCTTGATGTTGGACGGTATTCTATATCACAGTGGTACGCAGCTAATGTAATTGCCCAACGTTGTAGTCTTGCAGCTACCAACGTAGGTAAACTTGCTTTTGGATCCAATATTGCTAATAAAGGTTTATGATCTGTAATAAGTGTGAACTTTTTCCTACCATAAGGATACACATGGATTTTTTTAATTCCATAAACTAATGCTAAACCTTCCTTTTCTATTTGAGAGTAATTCCTTTCTGCCTTGTTCAATACTCTAGAAGTGAATGCAATTGGTTTTTCTGTTCCATCTGGCATTATATGAGATAATACTGCACTTAAACCTATGTTTGATGCATCACATACTAATTTAACTGGTAAATCCATTTGATAATGTACTAAGAATGTAGGTGATGTTATTTCCTGTTTGATTCTTTCAAAAGATTCCTGACACTCTTTTGTCCACTTCCATTCTACACCCTTATTCAACAGATTATACAATGGATGTGCAATTGTAGACAAATTCTGAATGAAATTCCCATAAAATGTTACTAAACCTAGAAATGATTGTAATTCCTTAACATTTTCTGGCACTTTTGTTGATTGCACAGTTTTAATCTTTTCTTAAGTTTTGTGAAAACCTTTGCCATTAATTACATATCCTAAGTATTCCACTGAATTAACTTCTAAAATATATTTGCTCTTATTTACTCTAATATTAGGTTCCTTCAACTTCTTCAGAACTGTTCGCAATCTTTCTCTATGTTCTCTTGTGTCTTTACCAGCAATTGAAATATCATCTATAAAAAATAAATACTCCTTGCATTCCTGAAAAAATCTTATCCATAGTTTGTTGCCATATAGCTGGACTACTTGCAACTCCATAAGGTAATCTTTGGTCTAAACAAACCTAAAGATGTATTTACGGTACATAATTCTTGTGAAGTTTCATCCATGGGAAGCTGTTGAAATGCTTGTCTTAAATCTAATTTAGAAAAAAACACTGTATCCTGACATAGTTGCAAACATGTCTTTCGGATTTGGTAATGGATGTTGAGCTACTTGCAGTTGTGGATTCAACTTTACTTTGGAATCTCCACATAACCTAACTTGTCCACTTTCCTTCACAATAGGAACTAATGGTGTAGCCCAATCTGAATATGTAACCTTTTCTCATGAACCTTCATTTTCTAATCTCCTGATTTCTGTTTCAACTGCACTTTTCAATGCAAACGGTGCTGGTCTGGGAGCACAAAATCTAGGAGAACTGTCAGGTTTCAAAACTAAAATTGTCTTTGCATTCTTTACTGTATCTATTTTATCTTCAAATACGTCTTGAAACTCTGATATGATATTATCCAAAGACATTTCATTTTCGTGTTCATCTTGTGTACCTGTAACCTTCAAATACTAGGCCAATCTAACTTAAAATACCTGTACTGTAGCCAATCTAAACCTAGCAAAGTTTGTCCATTATCTTTTACTACTGTTAATGCCATTCTCTTAATTTCTGTTCTTTGTACTGTACTTCTACGTTTGAATCACTTATTACCTGAATATCAAAACCATTATAACCTTTAAAAACTTTATTTGTACCTTTTAGTGACAAATTAGGCATGCTTTAACCCGTTTTCTCGGACATAATTGATACATCAGCGGCTGTGTCAACTTGCATCAAAATTGGTTTACCATTCATGATTACTTTTACCATGATATGTTTCTTTGCACCTTTGTTGGCTGAATTAATGTGAAATGCAAAATCAGTTTCTGACCTAACCTGATTATCATGAACATTTTCCGCATTATTCTCTTGACCAATAGTATCAACTGTAGCATTTATTTTCTTTGCGTACTGTTTAGGAAATCTACAAGTATTTGCAAAATGACCCATCTTTCTACAATTCTGGCATGTTTGTCCAGTAGAAGGGCATTTCTTTGCTTCGTATGCAAGATGATCAGTTTTATCACACCTATAACACTTGAGTTTTTCCTGTTGTTTCTATGTATAGGCCT
Source organism: Palaemon carinicauda (assembly GCF_036898095.1). NCBI lineage: Eukaryota > Metazoa > Arthropoda > Malacostraca > Decapoda > Palaemonidae > Palaemon > Palaemon carinicauda. The sequence continues at coordinate 88,516,970 of NC_090749.1, read as the reverse complement.
GATTCTGATATTTATGAACTTTAGTGTTAGGCACTTTTCTATGACTAAGCTTTGACATATTCCTTCTCTGATTCTCATTGTTTTTCCACTTGGAACCTATTGTAATAATCTTAGAATTTTCCATTCTATTGCTTGTAGAACTACTTATTATGCTACTTTGCCTATTTGATGTTTCTAAAGCTCTGCTTGTTATCAATACCTTTTCTAATATTAAATCTTTATCTCACAATAATTCATTTCTTAGCTCTTTTGATGTGCAATGTGCAATAACTTGATCTATGATAACATTTTCTAACTCTAGAAATTCACATGAAACGGCTAAATTCTTAAGTCTAGTCACAAATGCATCTAAACTTTCATTTTCTTTCTGATAGGCTTGTGCAGTAAATTGATACCTTTCAAAAAATTTATTGACTTGAGTTGCAATGTATGTGGTAAGAGCCTTAATTGCAGCTTCACTTGTGTCATCTGTAGGCTGCAATGTCTGAAACAATTCCTGAACTTCCCTATCTGCTGTATGAAGTAATAATGCCTTCTTTTGGGCATCCTTAATATTCCCTAATGCTTCTAAATAAATCTTAAAGTCCTCACACCACTGTTGCCATCGTATTGCAACAGATTTGGGCTCAGCTGTAATGCTAAATCGTTCAGGATGTTCAATGTCAAGAGGCATTTTGATTCTCACCTTCTTTAGGTTAGGCTACTGTTCTAAAGTCACCTTGTAACTTCCTACCTTTTGGTATCTTATCCAACTTTGAAAAACACCTTTTCTTCTTTTGTTTGCTTTCTTTGATGAAATTCCTCCGTTCTGCTACTTGGGAAATGTTTATTGGGCTTTTTCTTCACCTCCTGTCCGTGAATCTACAAAAGCACCTTTTCTTTTGCTATAGGCCATCGCTCTACAAAAGCTCTAATGTTTCTTCTGCGTGTGTTCGTCCTCCTGGTCGCCAATTGTGGTGTTTGGTTATAGGATGTCTAATGAATCCAGCATGTTGTTTACCTGCAATTAGTGAAGAATTATTAGTAACTATTCCTCAGCTGATCCCATCTGTGGTCGTCGATTTTTCTCGGTGGAATATAATGATACGTTGGTATTCTTAAAAATACGTTTACTGAACTTCTTGTGATTACATTGCTCTGTGACAGCCAACTCCCAAGTATGTGGAGCGTCTCACAAACTATCTGACAAACCAAAACATTGCTAGTCAACAAGAGAGCATCGCTCTCAAAAGACTTAAATCCTACTCCAGTACAAAACTATAAAAAATCACATCCTTCCCTTTGCGGTAATCAATAAATGCTTGAATCCTAATATCAAAACAAATCATTTCACTTATATACAAAGCATAATATTTTTTATCCATGCAATATCATGCAATGTTGCGCAATACATGTAACACTTGAAGTAATACAGTACATTATCACAATAATACATAACAGTTCGCCTACATAGATGACATCACGGTCTGTGGTCACAAACGAAAAGAATACGACAGAAATCTGAAACAATTTCAAGAAACTTTATTGAAGTATGGACTTACCATAAATGACAAGAAAAGTGTCTATGCTCAAAATTCCATCTCAATTTTGAACCATGTAGTGAATGATCACTAAGTCCTACCTGACCAAGAGAGAATGCGACCGATGCTGGAAATGAGCCCTCCAGACAGTACCCCTAGTCTCCTAAGAACGTTTGGACTCTTGTCCCACAATGCAAAGTGGGGACTGAACTTCTCCCAGAAATTCAACCTCTAGTCAAAGTGAAAACTTTCCCGATGGCCGAATCCGCAGAACAAGCACTCAAAGAACTGAAGAATAAAATACCTCGAGCTTCACTGGCTGCTAAAGATGATGAAGTAGTCTTTGTAGTCGAAACAGACTCATCTGCTGACACCATTGCAACTTTGTTGACACAAGAAAGAAAACTGGAGCCCTTCTTTTCTCGCTCGCTCTCAGAATCGGAGAAACGACAACCGGCAGTGGAACGTGAAGCATGTGCTATCGTAGAAACCATCAAGAAATGGCGGTACTGTCTGCTAGGACGTAAATTTAGACTCATAACTGATAAGCATTTGGTGCGTTTCATGTTTGACACCAAAAACCATGCAAAATCGAGAATGAAAAAAAAATGTGGTGGAGGCTGGAACTGATGAGCTGTTTCAACTTCGACATCACATACAGACCTGGATCAAAGAACCAAGTAGCAGACGCTCTCTCTCATGCCTCGGGATGCGTGGCTTCACTTAACTGTACTCAAGGAGACGAGCTGACTCAGCTTCATGAGCACCTGTGTCATCCAGGAATCAGAAGGATGATCCACATCATTAGACAGAGAAACTTACCCTTTACCATTGAAGAAGCTCGGATTGCCATACGCAAATGTGAAACCTGTGCCAAGATCAAATCTAAGTTTTCCAAAGAAAAAGGAACATTGATAAAAGCTACTAGGCCATTCGAGCGTCTGACTATTGACTTCAAAGGTCCGATGCCGTCCACAAAAAGAACAGATACATTCTCAACACAATGGATGAGTACAGCAAATTTCTGTTCGTCTTTGTAAGAGAAGACACCTCAGCGAGTACCACAATTAAATGTTTGTCTACTCTCTTTTCAGTTTGGGGCTGCCCAAGTAGATTCATTCAGACAGGGGAAATGCTTTTGTGTCTTCAGAGTACCAAAAATTTCTTCATGACCGTGGATTGGCTACAAGCTACTCGTCTGCGTATAACCACTGTGGCAATGCCCAGATCGAGAGAGCCAACAGAACTTTGTGGCGCACCGCGAGGTTAGCTCTCGCTTCTCTTTCTACCCCCATAGAAATGTGGGAGGCTGTCCTGGATCAAGCACTACACAGCACGAGGTCCCTTCTGTGCGTCTTTGCAAAACAAACACCACACTAGCGCATGTTTCTGCACCCCAGGAAAGCAACATATGGGCAGGTGGCTCCATCGTGGATGACAGAAAATGAGCAAGCTCTTCCAAAGAGAACGGTTAGGAGATCCAAGAACCAACCTGAGGTTGAGGAAGTTAGATTTCTGCATGTCAACCCACAATGGGTTCGGGTTGCTCACCAAGACGGCAAGGAATCCACTGTGTCGACTCATCACCTGGCTCCTGCAGCTAAAGTATTCAGTCCAAACACCTGCCACAATAAAGCAAGCCTCACAAGCGAGAGAATGGTAAGACTCCCATCAATCAAGGAATCACCCTCCTGCCTGGAGACCCCATCCTGAGAACGGAAAGAAGTTGAGTGGATACAGAACAAGTCCAGGGGAGGGAGCCTGCAACTGAACCACAGCAAACCACAGAACAGGTCACTCCAGGACAGGCTCCATCGAAAGAAACACCTGCAGAAAGAAACACCCGCAGAAACGCCAACTTCAGAGGCGCCTCAACACACATGTCACACTAGACGCCCTCCTGGCTATCTCTCAGATTTTGTCCTAGAACATGAGTGGGAGTAGTATGGGGGGTAAATGTCCCTATGTCATTGCGTTTATTAGGAATTAGAAGTTATAAGGCCCATTGCTACCAATGAATTTTGTAATGCAAAGGAGGTAAGCTTTGTAATGTAAGTGAGATGAGTTTAATTATGGAATAAAATAAGTACTAATGATTTTTATAATGCAAGTGATGTGAAATTTATAATGCTAATAAGTTGAGTTTTGTAATGCAAATGTGATGTGAGAACACTTGCAGTTGGTGTGGAATCTGAGTGAATTCATGCTTTATTATGATGTGAAAGTGTACTGTACTGTACCTTCCTCTTCTCGGGGGTGGGGGGTGAATGTGGTGTGAATTGGTAACTGTTAGCGTTGGTGTTTGTATGCTTGCTTGGCAACATTGAGACCCTCACACTGTACCGGCTTGGCTAACACCTTGCCACAACTTTATCACGAATAAAGCCTACGTTCCAGCAACTGTGTTTGGTATTCGACACATTAAAGCTTCTTATAATATCTGTTATTGAGTCTTTTATTCCTGTATCATAAGCAACATTATTAATAAAAATCTTAATCTAATTTTATCCCATTCAAGATTTTTTGCACCAATTTGGGTTGATAATATAATTGAATTTTATACCTCAGTTAAAATTCTTTTTTTCTAAGTTCATTTATTTAACAACTCTAACTTAATAGAATTAACTTCTTTCATCACTAAATCCACAGAATGATAGGGGGGGGGGGGAAATTGACATGAAGATAGATAGTTTTTTCTTGTCCCTTATTTTGTCTCTATGAAATTTATTTTAGTCGCATTATCTTTTTTATTTAATCCTATCAGAGATATATGTGAAGTAACGTACAGGCGAATTAATGCTTTTGATAAATCTTGCAACATAAAATCGTAGGGACATTTATCAGGAAAGCATTCAGAATCGTAGATAGCAACATTTTCCAATCCCATTAATTACTACATCTGGAAGTTTTTCAGATATCACGATGTAAGTTATAGCAACAATTAAGGGAGACATTGCATTTGTGAGTTACAAGTGTGGACTAAAACTTCACCAGAATTCAGTTTGGCCTACCAGGGACTATGCATGTGACAGATCAAGAAAAAAAGTAGGTCCTAGAGAAGATTTGTCACTCCAAATTGGCCTTCGAAGCCACACACCATCAGCTTCCTTTCTGCGTTCCTTGTCAGGCTCATTAAACCGCTGCAGCCATTCATACCCGAGCTATAGGCCTTGTCACAGTATAAGTATTAGCGATCAGAAGTCAAAACTCTCATTGACACAAGTAACTTGGATAACTTCAATTGTGTAAAGTTAGCCGCCATCGCATTGTACCAAACTGTATCAAAGATTAAACATGTAAGTCTCTAAGGCCTCCTCCAGCCTCTCTGTAAAAGTGGAAGGATACCAGTATCGATCCAATGTCAACATTTATTCTTGTCGATATATGAGCACCACCTGGAATCTCCCTACCCATCTGTATTTTGATTTGCAAAACTTTTAACTCAACTCTTCTAATTAGTATTTGATTTTCAACAAAATGTTCGGTCACTTCAAATCGAAAACTCCTCCAGTTGAGGGTAATTCTGGAATTCACATTTCCTTTCTGGATAATTTGTTAGTAAGTAGACTTTTTCTGAAATCAGGCGATACAAACAGTATCAACTTCAAAATGGCATTTATCAAGACACAAACCTTTGTAATTATCACTTAGGCTACAGAGAAGTCAAGTTGTAGGCCTACACACTTTTTTAGTTATAGGCTAACAAACTTTGCTGTGAAACTGCATGCAGTGGGCCAATGTCAATCTGAGTGTAATTTCTAAGACTTGATGCACTTGGTACATTTGACTTCTCTTACACATGTGTCTTACCTAAGAAAAATATAAAATAGAACATTGGAGGTTAAGCCAAAATAACGGTTTTTCTGATTGCATATATAACAGCTTCCAAAAATTTACAGTTTTGATTCTCTCCACAAAAATCTTTCGAAATTTCATTTAGTGAACCTGGCTATAATATGATCTCTGGAACAATAATACTGTCTTTGGTGAAAATATCCTTCAGGAGTGAGTAGTTACCTCGATATCATAAGTGATATTGATTAATGTTTTTTTTTTTTATAGATTCTGATAACAATATAACTTTGAAAGTATTATGATAATTTTATATAAATGTTACAAAGGAAAAAAAACTATTTTCGAAACACTACAATAAAATTAGGACATAGATTTTTATGTCACCAGTGTTTAGATGTCAGGCTCTTCTCAAATATTACTTGCTACTTGATAATAATAGTAATAGTATATTATCTTTGATAGGGGAAGATACTATTATCCTCCTCCCATTACTCCAAACTAACGTGAGAATTTAAACTGCAATCTTATGCTGGGATACTCAGTCTCTAGAGTAAATGATGGATTAGAGTCTATTGTTAGGGCAAGATTCAAAAGTCTCGTCCTTTGGATAATGCTGCAAATAATAGTTCTTCTTTTGGAGCGTTGGTCATTAACACCAGCAGAGACAACATCATACTATGCAGTTGCTAGGAAAGTATTCCTTGAAATATAACTATCTTTAAACTATACATGGTGTAAGTCAAGGAAAAGCAGCTCCAAAGAGTGAACGAAGGGGAACATTGTTCACAGGGAAGTGATGCAGAGGAGGAGAGGCATTGTTGACCTAACTCGACATGACCTGTGAGGATGTGCGGAAATTTGAGTGTAGGAGGAGCATGCGAGTGTTAATTTGCAGGATTATTTAGGTTGTAGCAAAATCTAGCGACATTAGTGGGAGTGTGTCTGTCAGATTGCCTTACCTTTGTGTAAGACACGGGCTCTTGCCTTAGGCAGCCTGTAATGAGTGGGAGGAAAAAAGCAGGTAATTATTCCTAAAGAATGGAGAGGCATCCCAAGAGGAGGGGTTCACATAGAACGGTAAAGTTTATAAATATTATAACCAATGATGAGACAAAGTTAATTGATACAAAAAAAAAGCATCAGTCTCTTAATGTAAGATAATAAAAAATTATTTTTTTCAATTTTCAGATATGCTCGGAATGGGTAGTATTCTGGCAACAGAACAGTTAGGTTCTAACAGAGGCGAGGTGTAGGCAACTGACTTATATTCAACAGATAACGAGCTTATGTATAAGTAGTTGAGAGCAACAAAATTTCAAACAAAATGAAACATGCGATGGTAAGCTTCAACGGGTTATTCTATTACTAATATGAGAGATAAAAAAAAAAAGCAACAGCATTACAGTGTATGAAACATGTGCGGTAGAGTATCCAAAAACACAACTTTTCGGCTGAGGGAAACAATTAAGAGAGCATACAAATCGTCAGGGATACTCCTAATTACAGCATATGATTCCTTCCTACAACCCTGGTGTTCCGCAAGAACCCTCAGAGTTGGTGTCTGCAAGAGGCAAAACACTCACAAATCGCTGCCAGAATTACTCTTCGCAAAGATCTTTTAACCCTTTTTCTTTGAGCCCTATTAATTGTTGCACCTCAACAAATAGTCTAGCTTAACCTCTTACGGGACACCCAATTGTTTATCAAGGCATAAATCAGTTATTCTCTGCATTATAGAGGTATGAAATGTGGATCAAGTCTGATTGTATTCACAAGACGGATCTGGAGTGCTCTCTTGGATCACCCCCTAATGCAGGTGAGAATAACATGTTCTCCTTTATAAATAATTATGTTTGATACGCTGAATTTGTTTGATGCTTAATTTTCATGTGACTTTATCTCTGTCTTGGACTGGACCTAAAAAACAACACTCTTGCCTCTTTACAAGCCGGTTAATTGGACTGTGTCTACGCATCCACTTTTGACCTTTTTTCATACCTTCACGCAGGCTAGAGAGAGAGAGAGAGAGAGAGAGAGAGAGAGAGAGAGAGAGAGAGAGAGAGAGAGAGAGAGAGGGGGATACCTCCTATCAGAGATTCCACCCATCTTTCCAAGTGGAGTTGTAGCCTAGCTAATAATAATAATAATAATAATAATAATAATAATAATAATAATAATAATAATAATAATAATAATAATAATAATAATAATAATAAAAAAAGAAAAGCATAAATATATAAAATGTGAGCAATGGGAAAATAATATAAGTGTATTGGGAGTAAATAGTGTTCCATTAAGGAACAATATTTACTCCCATTACACTTTTATATTATTATTTTTCCATTTCTCACATATTTACGGGCTGCCCAACAAGTTAAGGAATTCTGTACATAGACATATGTTCCAATAAGTACTTTGTATTTAATTCATTGATTCATTATCCTGCTCTAACATCTTTAATTACACATTCGCTGTAAATTAATAGACTAAAAAAAAAAATGAAAGAGGAAACAAAACCAAAACAAATTCTAGATTGGATAACGGGGTCTAGGCGCTATTTTACTCTCCTGGATGGGAAGCCATCTTTGTTGTTTGTAAACACAAGTTCACCGAAAAAAGAAAAAAGAAACGTCAGCACACTCTCTCTCTCTCTCTCTCTCTCTCTCTCTCTCTCTCTCTCTCTCTCTCTCTCTCTCTCTCTCTCTCTCTCTCTCTAGGTAATTTTTCGCCCCAGTATGTTCGAAATCATGATCTCATTCATGTTAATATATTTGTTAGATAATGTAAAAAAGGTTATGATTATTTAGAACTGAAAGTGGTTTAATACATTATGTTGGAAAATATCCAAAGGTCCAAAATCTGATAGATTTTAGACAAGGCTCATATAGATGTATGGGTAATCATATATGTTGGCTGAATGTGGATACACATAGTGTTAATGTATACGATTATGGTTTATTTGAATATATTTGAGTGTAGATTTTGAGTGTTTCCTGGCGCCGGAATCTCATCCTAGAACCAAAAAAATCTGTCAAAACTAAATTTACATAGTGAAACTGACTCTTATAAAACCTAAGGAACAATACAGACATCAATCTGTTTCACTTTGGAGAAACATTACTTCGAAAATGAGTAGGTCTAATTATATAGATATAATAATTATAATTAATAACCTATTTTAAAAACATTGAATAACAACAAAAATCTAAATACATTATGACGTTCTCTTACAAATATATTAACAAGGTTACGTTGATCATATTTTAAATCAGCTGTGGATAAAAATTATTGATAAAATGGACTGATTGCAAAATATCATTAATTTTTGCAGATACCGATGAAGTCTTAAAAATAAAGATATCATATAAGGTTCCTTTTTGATTTCTAGATTACATAGAGATTTATCTCACCTGATTTATTGTTAAAAAGAAAAACAAATATTCAATAGAACCACAATTAAGTTCTTTTTTGGGCTCAAGCCATGACGTCCTGATGGAAGGTTCCTTCAGTAGCTTCCAAGGGTATATTTAAGTACAGTGGATATTCCCAGAGAATTAAACTAAAGGTTATCACAGAATTCTAACTTCTGGTGCGAGTACCCTAAAGGTTTCCCTCTAGGATATCGTATATCAACAGGGGATGCATGTATTAACACGCCATCCTTTCGCCTGTAGCTTCTTTGCTAAGTAGGATTTTTCCCAAGTGCTTACTTTATCAGCTTACATCGCCGTTATGTCGCTACCTTCAGCCTCGCCTTTTTCTGGAAAGTTGAGTACTAGGTCCCAGTATTGTTTAAATAAGCTCTAGCCGTAAAGTAACTTCTACTTTTCGTAAAATATTGCGTTTTATGGCAGAGCTGTGCCGATACCAGAGGCGCCATTTTATGGCGCCGCTGTTCATGTTACATGCTTTATTTAGTTGGCCAGAACAGCCCTCTCCGGTCATTTAACTAAATAATATTATTAGTTATTTAGTCTTCATAGCTAGGGAATCTTTATATCGTGTTTTAGCGGTCATCAGACTCGATCGCTGTTCGACCCCATACTAGATCGCTAGCTTAGCCCCTAGGCTGGACAGCCTAGTGCTTGTTTTCATGCATGATACATACCAGTGTTCCTAAGTTAAGTTATGAAGATTGTGTCATTATTAAACATACTATTTACTGTAATGTAAGTGTTTTCGCCTTCGGGGACCATATAAGGGACCGTGTTGATTGTGTATCATCCCCTCCTAACCTAATGTGGGAACCCTTATATGCTCCCTATCCCCCCTGCCTGCGGGCATTCCCTCTGGGTAGACTTGCTTTCCCTTCTATATAGGGGAATCTCGTCTAAAACCAGAGTATTTATCGCTTCTCTGCCTACCCTAAGAGAATGACCCTCCCTTAGGGTCGTGCCTGAGATATTAGGAAGGGCCCTGCCCTTCCTCAGTTGCACCTGGTTGGGTTACTCCTTCCTCCCTGCAACTAGCGATGTGTCTTCAAGCTTTCTTAGCCTAGGAGTTAGTCCTCCTACTCTAGGTTAAGCTCTGGGGGTTGACTCTGCCTTATTATAGTTTGAGACGGTACAATAGTACCGTTCTCGATCTGGGCTCCTTATCCTAGGTTAGAGAGTGTTCTCCCTTACCTTGGTGGCCGTTCTCATGCAGTCTCCTCTTTAGAAAGACCCATTCTTCTCCCTCCCCACCTATCCCTTTGGTGTAGGCTTGCCTACACACCTTTGTCCTTAGTCCTACAACTCCTCCCTCGGGTGGAGTGGTAGGGCTAACTTGTTCTCCTGCTAGCTAGCCGCTCTGGTACACTTACCCTTCATAGCGTTCTATGGGGGTGGTTGCCGGCGGCGGTCCTGCCGGCGGGGGATTCCCCCCCTTTGAGTGCCCTCTATCCCTCGCTTGGGTTACCACAGGCACCCGGCCACCTGCCGGCTCCCTGCCGCTGGATGTTAGGAGTATCCACTCCTATCATGAGTGCACTCTCTCCGGAGGGATGCCGGAGGGCTATAGGATATTACCCCTTCCATCCCTCCTTACCTTTCTCTCTTTCTATCCTGGTGCCGGTCCCTTGCCGTCTCTACTGCCAGCGATAACCGCCACTTCCTCAGGAGACATTCTTTCATAAGATGCCTCCCCCCTTTAAGATGTCAGCCTTCCGTGTGCCGGAGGCTGCCGCCTTCCGTCGACTTACCACCGACGTCCCACCCTTCGTTTTACCTAGTAACAGCCGGCCGACATTCGGAGTCGGACACCCGCATGCCGGCATTGATTGCCGGTAATCTAGGTATACGACCATATACATATCGATCTTATGAATTGATCCAAGGCTCACCATGCCGTCAGCCTTCGGCTGCCGGAGCCGCCGCCCCCTGCCAACGACCCGCCGCTGTGCCGGCGGTCGCCACTAAGGTATTATCCTTATAGATACTCAGTGTGTCTGCCTTGATGCCTTCCACCCTGCAGGACCGGCCTCCGGTGTTCCGTTGGTCTGCCGGCACCCTCATGAGACGTTAAGGGACATGTACCCCTTCCCTGGCTGCCGGCAACATGCCGACAGTCAATATAATGCAGCCAGATGACTTGGCCACTTCCATATAGGTATTGTCTTACCATTTAAGATTGTGGCTATGCTGTTTGATTGCACATTACAATAATTCCAGCATACTCTGTGTATCTTAGTGCAGTCGATTGCCGGAACCTACATTTAATAAGGGGTTTATCCTATGCCCCCTCTCCCCTAGGGATATGAGTGGTCTGAGACCCTATTACACTCTGTGGACAATTCCTGTTAAAAGCCTAGCTTGGCTCATCCATACGGATTTCCCTCATTGTGACCTTCGGGCGCAAAGGAATTGTCTACGGATAAGGTTACGGTAAACGGCTGGGCGAGATTCACAAGTATGTGTCCTTCTACTTCCTTTCCCGCTCATTAATCTTAAGCATTAGTATGTTCTTATAATTAAGTTATTCTTAATTCTAGATTAAGTTATCCTTAATTTTAGAGTAATGTAATTCATTCTTATGCCTTCCATGTACTCATGATCTCTTTCTTTTACAGGAGGAGTATCTGAAGTGTGAGAGTAACTTCTGCGGGGTGAAGCGCCCGGACTTCTATGGGCACAAGGCGTGCTGGACCCACGCCCCCTGCGCCGCCAAGAAAGGCGACTTGAAGTATTGGGACCCACAGAGCTGTGCAGTCTGCATGTCTTCTTGTCGAGGCGTTCGACGATCCTCCTTCTGCGGAGGCAAGGGACATTGCTAGGGAGAAGCTATGCAAATGGGTGCGTGGCTTCCAGAAGAACGCCATTAGACCGTATCTTCCCAACGAAGACTTGAGGGCCTTGCTTTTCCCAAAAGCATCAAAAGATTCAGTGGTCCCCCGTGATCACATCCCCACCGTCCAGATCATGGTGGAACCTGATGTTGTCATGGCACAGTCCATGCGTGAGTGCTATCTTGATTGCGACAACGTGGAACGTATTTCGGAGGTGTCGGAAGAGACGGAGAAGAACCTCATGGGCGAGGAACTCGACTATGAGGAAGATCAGGTGGAATACCCTGATTCGGAGACCGAGGTCGCTCCTGCTCCCCCAGCAACTCCTGCACCGTCCGAGGAACCTGTTCCTTCAACTTCTGCCACCCTGGACCCTCTTCCATCGGCCACTCAAGAGGTCTTCAAGATGCTTGAAGCCCTCATGGAAAAGAAGCTACGAGAAACTCAGGAACAATTCCGGACGACTCTCGTCAGCTTCAAACAACCGAAAATGATTTCAGTTAAGGACCTCCCCACCTGCTCGGAAGCTAACCCATGGAGATACGCCGAGCATATGCCAATTACAACTGGCAAGATTTACATCAGTGAAAGGGTTGGCTCTATCTTGCTGGAAGAAGTGTAGTTCTTTCCAAATTTCGAGGCTTATCCGGACTGTTACGTCCGGCTCAGGTCTGAACCAGCCTTAAAGGAGGAGACCAAACCAAAGGAAGTTATTGTGTTCGATCTCGCGAAGGCCCAAGCTATGTTAGCTCAGGTGGTGAAGAGTAGGGGTTTCACTAACTCCAAGATGCCGGCGCTTAGCAAGAAGAATCCAACCTTCGTTGCGCCAAATTCTGCGACCTTTCCCTTCATCGAAAAAGCCTTCACAGCGGTCATAAAGGCAGTGGAGGAAGGGAAACCTTGCCCTGCACTGGAGGAGTGCAGACCCTTCTCCATTACTCTTCCCTCCGATGATAGGCACTGGAAAGACATCCAGTCGACCTTCACGGTAGGGAAACTGGAGCCTGATGTAGCCGGTCGTCAATTCAATGAGGACCTCCCAAGGCTGAACGATCACCTCCTTCGTAGGGAACAGGATACGAAGGAGAGACTCGCCACGTCGCTGTCCCACCAGGTACAGCTTGAACTCATGGCCGGGGATGCTAGAGTCCCGGACTTTTATATGGTCCTAGCTAAGTCACACCTGGCGACTGTAACCAAGGATCTATATAGCTTCACTAGGGCTCGTGAATTCGTGTTTGCTAATGCGACAGTGAAACACGAACCCAGGAGGCTGATTTCCTCCAACATCTGGGGCAAGTATCTCTTCCCATCTACCTTGGTGAAAGAGATAGTGGACAAAGCTGCCACGGAGAATCAGAACCTTCTCCATAAGTGGGGTATGTCCCGCAAGAGGAAGTCCTCTCAGGATGATGGCCCTCAGCCTAAGAGGAAAGCTTCAAAGCCCAAACCCCAGCAACGTCAACAGAGACGACAGTTTCCGGGTCCCGCTACTCCCCAAGTGGCTACGCACCCGCAACAGACCTTTCAGTTGGTCCCCCAACCGGTGGTGTCGCAGTCGCCGGTCTTCACCCCTGCATACGAGCAACACTCGACTACCTTTCGTCCCAAAGGTAGGGGTTCATGCAGAGGCTCCGGCAGAGATTCTTCTAGCCGCCCCTCCAGAGGCAGAGGAGGAAGGGGAGCTAGCGGTCGAGGTGGCAAACCCTCGGGACACCAGAAGCAATGATGTGCTTCCGGTGGGAGGAAGACTCCGCCAATTCCAGGATCGTTGGACCTTCGATCCCTGGGCACACAGCATCGTTAAGAAGGGACTGGGCTGGAGCTGGACTCAACCACCCCCAGCCTTCCAGCAATTCTTCCAACAGTCAACCCCCCTCCTGGAAGAATATGTCCTGGAACTCTTGAACAAGAAGGTGATCAGGAGGGTAAAGTCAACCAGGTTCCAAGGGAGACTCTTTTGCGTTCCCAAGAAAGACTCCGACAAACTCAGAGTCATTCTAGACTTATCCCCTCTCAACAAGTTCATTATGAACAACAAATTCAAGATGCTGACTCTGCAACAAATAAGGACCCTTCTGCCTCAAAGGGCCTACACGGTCTCCATAGACCTGGCGGATGCCTACTGGCACATCCCAAAGAATCATTACGCTTCCTCCTACCTAGGATTTCAACTCCAAAGGAAAAGTTACGCCTTCAGGGCCATGCCCTTCGGGCTCAACGTGGCTCCACGGATCTTCACCAAGCTGGCAGACGCAATCGTCCAACAGCTCCGTCTTCAAGGCATCCAAGTGATGGCCTACCTAGATGACTGGTTAGTCTGGTCGACATCGCCCGAAGATTGTGTAAGAGCCTGCAACAAAGTCACCCAGGGCTTCAAGATAAACACAGAGAAATCTCGCCTCTCTCCAGCTCAGAAGTTCCAATGGCTGGAAATCCATTGGGATCTTCAGTCACACCGCCTTTCCATCCCACATAAGAAAAGGAAGGAAATAGCAGGGTCTGTCAGAAGGCTTCTAAAATCCAAATGGATCTCAAGACGACAGCAGGAACAAGTCCTCGGCTCTCTACAGTTCGCCTCTGTGACAAACCCAGTGCTTCTTGCACAGCTAAAGGATGCCGCGGGAGTCTGGAGAAGTTTCGCATCCATCGCTCGAAGAGACTTCAAGAGACGGCTTCCAAACAGACTTCGCTTACTCTTAAAGCCGTGGTCAGAAGCAAAGGCCCTGAAAAGGTCCATTGTTCTTCAACACCCGCCTCCATCGATCAACATCCACATGGACGCTTCACTGGAGGGTTGGGGAGGTCACTCCCACCAACAACAGGTTCAAGGAACATGGTCTCCCCTATTCAAGATGTTTCACATCAACATCTTGGAGGCCATGGCAGTTCTTCTCACCCTGAAGAATCTCTCCCCGCCTCCCTCGATCCACATTCGTCTGACTCTGGACAACTCGGTGGTAGTCAGATGTCTCAATCATCAGGGCTCGAGATCGCCCCAGATAAATCAGGTACTTCTTCCGATCTTTTGTTTGGCAGAAAAGAAGAAATGGCACCTGTCTGCAGTTCACCTACAAGGATTCCGCAACGTGACGGCGGACGCTCTATCATGGACAAGCCCAATAGAGTCGGAATGGTCTCTAGACACAAGGTCAATCTCCTTCATCTCTCACCAAGTCCCGGAACTTCAGATCAATCTCTTCGCGACGAGCGACAACAATCAACTTCCTCAATATGTGGCATTGTACGAGGACCCCAAGGCAGAAGCAGTGGATGCCATGTCACTGGATTGGAACTGATGGTCCAGGATATACCTGTTCCCCCCTCCCAACCTTCTGCTGAAAGTCGTCTCCAAACTGAGAACCTTCAAAGGGACAGCGGCCCTAGTGGCTCCCAAGTTGCCCCGGAGCAATTGGTACCCTCTGGTCCTGGAGCTGCAGCCCACGCTGATTCCCCTACCGGGTCCAGTTCTCTCTCAACAAGTACAGAAGTCGACTGTCTTCGCTTCATCACTGAAAGTCAGGGACCTTCATCTTATGATTTTCTCTCCTTAGCCGCAAAGAAAAGGTTTGGGATCTCGAAGAAAAGCTTAGACTTCCTCGAGGAATACAAGACTGAATCTACCAGACGGCAATACGAATCTTCCTGGAGAAATTGGGTCTCTTTCGTCAAGGCAAAAAAATCCTACGAAAATCACCATTGATTTTTGTATGTCCTTCATCATTCACCTTCATGGACAAGGCTTAGCGGCCAACACGATTTCCTCCTGCAAATCGGCCTTGACTAGACCACTCCTATACGCCTTCCAGATTGATCTGTCCAGTGATATCTTCAATAAACTGCCAAAGGCATGTGCTAGACTACGTCCAGCACCCCCACCAAAACCTATCTCCTTGTCCCTGGACAAGGTGCTCCATTTTGCTTCTAGCCTGGACAACAATTCGTGCCCTCTGAAAGACTTGACTCAAAAAGTTATCTTCCTTTTTGCTCTCGCCTCGGGAGCCCGAGTCAGTGAAATAGTGGCATTATCAAGAGAAGAGGGTCATATCCTGTTCGCAGAGACAAGAGAGCTTACCCTCTTCCCCGATCCGACGTTTCTCGCTAAGAATGAACTTCCCACCAAGAGATGGGCCCTTGGAGAATCTGCCCCCTGAAGGAAGATGTCTCTCTATGCCCAGTGGAGAGTCTTAAGGTCTATCTTCGAAGAACTTCAGACTTCGGTGGAGGACAACTCTTCAAAGGAAAAACATCGGGTAGCAACCTGTCACTGAAACAACTAAGAGCGAAAATTACCTACTTCATTCGCAGAACGGATCCTAACAGTACACCCGCAGGTCACAATCCTAGAAAAGTTGCTTCTTCTCTGAACTTCTTCCAGAGTATGGATTTCAAAAGCCTCAAGAGCTTTACAGGCTGGATAGCATCGCGCGTTTTCTTCAAGCACTACGCAAAACAAGTGCACGAAGTTAAGTATTTTGTGGTAGCCGCAGATAGTGTTATGAAACCTGCTGTTTAACTCTGCATAGAACAGTGAGTTACTTGGGACTTTAACTCTACGGGTGCCTGTGTTGACTCTCGTGTGATACATAGGGATTTAATGGACACTTAGTGTTTCTAATAGATTGTTCTTACCAAGGTGAAATGTCATAGACTTTACATGAGTGCCACATGCCCTAGGGCATGATGTGTTTTCTTTGAAAAAGACTGACGTTCCTCTGGAACTTGTGTTTCTAGAAAGTAAATTTTCTTTTTAGAATCAAGATTAAAGTCTTTATTTTCTATGTACATTATTCTTTTATTATGGTAAATAAACTCTATATTCATTATTGTAATTACTACCATAAAGATCTGCAATCTTTGAAAAAAAATGTCTATTTTATTCCACGTGCGTCTCTCTCCGCTCCTATTATTTATCAAGAAATATACGATTGTTATAGTTTCATTTACCCCCTTTTTACCTGAAAAATGAGAAGAATAATATATGTAATTATGTTATATGCTCACTCATGCCTTGATAATATTCCTATTCGAATATTAACCTTTGTCCTGTCTCCGAGACCAGATCGATCTCTCCTCCAGGGAGAGTAGTAGATGTTTTTTACTTACCTATGCTTGATAATATTCCTATCCGAATATTAACCTTAGTCTGGTCTCCGAGTCCAGCGTGAACTCTCCGCAGGGTGAGTAGCTCTTCAACAATCGCTTCGAGATGTTCCTATTGTCCACCAGGACTTCCCTGCCAGGGGGGCAGGAAGCTAGTTCATCATAGAATCTCTGGTAAGGACATGTTCTATAATACTGTTCGAAGCCCTTGGCACTTGCATTAAAAAGGGGAAAAATTCCACGATACATTAACTCTCTGGTACACTTCCATCAGGACTTGAGCCCAAAAATTGGATTTTGAGCGAAGCGAAAAATCTGTTTTTGGGTGAAATAGCCATGACATCCTGATGGACCCTCCCGTCTATTCTAGTTCAGCCTTTCAGGCCCCTCCCTGACCTGCTGTATCATGGAGATTAGCAGAAGCTGAGCTCAGGATGAGGACGGACGTGACGTCATTTAGCAATGGCGCCCGTTTGTTTACGTCTCGAGTACCAAAAGCAGCCACGGATGAGTGTAACTGTGGAATGGCTCCTCAGTTACTCAGCCACCTTTCCATATCGAAGTGTTAACTCTATATGGGGTGCAGATAGCTATGTGGCGTGTTAATACATGCGTCCCCTGTTGATATACGATATCCTAGAGGGAAACCTTTAGGGTACTCGCACCAGAAGTTAGAATTCTGTGATAAACTTTAGTTTAATTCTCTGGGAATATCCACTGTAGTTAAATATACCCTGGGAAGCTACTGAAGGAACCTTCCATCAGGACGTCATGGCTATCTCACCCAAGAATAGATTTTTTGCTCCGCTCAAAATTCGTTTTGTTTACTGACCTGTCTGCCCCTGTAGATATGAACTCTGGTCTCTCTCTCTCTCTCCCTCCTTAAAGAGTTTCTGTTAATCCCTGTTCCTACGACCCATGGAAACCTTGTGTCCCACATCCTACAGCAAGATCTATCTGTTGTGAATATCCTTAAGTATCCAGAGTATATCACAGACAGCACACAATTCCCCTTCAACATTCAGATCCACATTAATAATTATCGAAACATTTAGAGAACAATTTAGAAAGTCTTCTTCTTCAGTTTCTTCTTGAGACTTTAATGGTTCTGAGGATTTCCAGATGAATTAATTGATGTCCCCACAATTCTATTTTGCATAATTTATCAAAATCATTAGTTTGAGAATTGCTTTACATATCTTTTCGGGTAGGATTTAATAAAAAAAAAGTTTTGCGACTTATTTTTCCCCATACTGACAAATAATAGAAAAACTATTTATCTGAATATTTTTGGTTTTATTTCTTTCAATGCACATTTCCAGCTCGCATAATTCTATGAATTTTAGTGATAAACGAAGTTAATTCTGATTTGATACATCACACGAAAGGAATGTCCTGCCAGGATTATTGTCCCGGGGAGTAATGAATGAACCCAAAATCTAAGAATTATTGTTAACTAAAGCATAACGTCTCCATCATTATTAATAATTGATGTACAGTATAAACATAAGAATAAGGATAGGGAAGTGGGGAATATGGGGAAAGGAAGAGTACCCCTGGATACAATCCAGGCTGTAGCTCACAGGCAGGTACTCGGGATGGGGGTGATAATGAAATTAAGAAAATAGGAAGAAAGAGAAGTACAGGGGAAGAATAAAAGAGAGGCAGACCCTCTTGCCAAAATAGAGAACTGGTATTATTGTGGATATTCGTTTACACAATATAAACAATGCGAGAATTAGAAACTACCCTCTCAAGACTGATAACTTGATACCTAATAATTATAATTTGATGATATTTTTATGGAATTTATTTCAAAATATGATTTATTTTTGTAAAAGAGGTATAACTTACTCAAGTTTATATTATAATACAATATTATTAATTTAAGATTATTCAATAAGATTAATTATATCTATATAAAATACTCACTTTTGAAGCAACTGGTTGACGTATGCACGTTCATTATGTCATTAAAAGTCGGTTTCTGTAAGATGTCCTGCAGAAGAAGATCTTGGCATCAATTGTTCCTCCAATGGAGGTCAGGATGCAAAGGATTGGAGTGAAACCTGAGAAGTGTCCTGTGGGGAGTATAAAGTAACATGACATAGAAGAGAGCTGACTCTGTCTGAATGAATAGGAAGATGTACAGAAGTCCCCTTAATTGGTGAAAACATATCGTACTTACATACGATCTTACATCACCCCCCCAAAAAGAGTTTTATAAAGATGTGGACAAATGTACGACAAGGTTAATAGTTAAACGGAAATCCCAAATTAAAATACATGGTCAATTTTGCATCAGGCAATAAGGTTTAATTGTTATATCAATATTACTAATATGCTTCACAATTTCTATCAAAAATATAAAAACATGCAATTAACATACTGTACAACAATGAAAGGTATAACCAAAATGTTTCTTTTGAGAAAAAAAGAGAATAATTCATACGTTTTATTCCTTTATAAACATATTTACTCAAAATATAGTATCATTTGAATAATTAAAAAATATAACTTTTATTCTCTCAATTCATTTTCATACATAGAGGATGTGTAGGCCTATAGGTGTTAAAGGTGAGATAGCGGAGCTAACTGTATATATCAAAGACTATTCGTTATTAAGTTGATCCAAAAACCAAATATGACTAAACTGCTGATGAAGCTTTTACAGAATGTGAATAGGACAGCAACGCCAATAGACAGACACCTGCTGATGATATTATTACCTACAGTTATTCAAAGTTGCTGACGTCAGCATTGACCTCTGAGGTAGGATGGATTAATGACTTTTCTCTAAGTTTAATGTCCCAATTGGCCTCTTGTAAATATCCTCACAGAAGCTTTACATCAACATTCACTCTCTGCAATAAAGTACAGAGTGAAAATGACTCTTATATTATGACTCATGGAACGATGCAGACGTCAGCCTGTTGCACTTTGGAGAACGTCGTTGCTTCAAAAATGAGTACAGTAATTATTTATATTGACTAATCTTTTTAAACAAAATTAAATAACATTATAAAATTAAGTATATTAGGATTGCTTATCAGAAAATACTTCATAATGTAACATATTGAACAAAAAAAATTGTCAGAGAATTCAGATCACGAACCTCTCGATGGTGCACTTTGTCACTTGGTGTGGAAGACAGCTGCATCAGCGCTTCATTTAACTCTGGCAGTACTGTCCAGACTGCCCATGCGGTCTTCTTGCCATGTCTAGCAAAGCTTGACACAGTATCGCATCCAGTTAGAGCGTGGAACATTGGCAGTGCACGAGCCTTCTCTGGTCCCAGTCCAGCTGCTATTTCATGTGCTGCTAGGTATCGGAAACTTTGGCCTGTTCTGAATGCCAGCCATAGTTTGTCTTCTGGTTGCAATTCCTGTACCACGGACACTGCCAGCACCACAACATCGGTGTCTACAGTCCGGATGACTATTGAATGGTGTCCGAGCTTAGCTGCGTGAGATACATGCAGCAACATCCGACTGTCAGCCTCTTCATGGCTGCATGGGTCGAGTGAAGCCATATCTGGTAGTAGTGGCTTGCTGAGCACTGCCTCTCCATCAGTAATGACGAGTTGCTTGTCCTCCTGGTCAAACCATTCCAAGAGAGCTGTTGAGAGAAACTTAAACAGCTCGGTCTTGTTGCAGTCCACTCGTAGGAAGTTCTGCCAGTTTCCTGGTATGGATGCGACGGCCGCCACACGTCTCCGCATGCCCTGTCCCCGCTTTGCACGTGTACTAACTTTCAGTGAATCAGCAAGGTAAGTATCCCAGATCAGATCCAGGCATGACACTGTTTGCAGCTTAGTAGATATATATGGAATGAAGATCTGATGTGCGTACTCTACAAAGTTCTTTAATGCAGCCCGCTTCAGCATCTGGACAATAGCTGCTCCATCAAGCACTATAAAGGTAGTGACAGGAGTATCTGTCTTAGCGTCGGAGATTTCTTCCAAACATGTGGTGATCTCACTCTTGGTACCAGTGAAGAGGTTCCAACATCGGACAGTACCCCCCACCCCCCCGAATCATAAATTTAGACACAAGACTCAAGTCAATAGCGCTATCAAACCCAAAGGTAATCGCAAATGTAGATTTTAAATGGCGGCCATTTTGAAATCCAACATGGCGGCTCAATGCTAAAAGATACACAATGCATATTGTTATCATTGGATTCCTTGCCCCCAAAACATACAGTTAGACACCAGAATCGAGTCAAAAGCAGCATTAGACCCACTGATAATTAAAAATGAAGATTTCAAATGGCGGCCATTTTAAAATCAAATATGGGGGCTCAGTGGTAAAAAAAATACGGAATGCAGATTGTAACCATTGGATTCCTTCCCCCCCAAAACCTACAATTAGGCACCAGAATCGAGTCAATAGCAATATTAGATCCACAGATAAGCGCAAATGTAGATTTCAAATGGTGGCCATTTTGAATTCCAATATGGCGGACATGAATAGAGAATTCAGAGTGGCTCTATATCTGAAAATGTTTTCCATATGTCAATGTACATTTGTGCCGAATTTGGTGCTTGTATCACAAAATGCACAATAGGTTAGCTATGCTGCCCCACTAAGACTGTTTGTTCTCTTCCTGATAATCAAATCCTGAAGGCAAGACTGAGGAGATAAATTGTCCTTCTTTATTCTTCTTCTACCGACCTAGAAGATTGCAAGTTGCAATGTCTGCTCCATTTGACATTAAGTTTTCATAAAATAGATTTAATGGTGAATATTTCAATCTCCAAAGAACTCAACTCTGAATTATTCTTTTGATTTTGTCCAGTTTTACATTTTTTTTTTTAAATATCTCAAACATTCACAAATTAATCTTATGAATTAATGGTTAGATCGCTGTAGATTTGGCACCACTGCCTGAGCTATAAAGTAAAACGTTTTATTGAGTATGTGAATTTCAAACACTAATATAGTTATCTAATACCTGAGAATATTGTAGAAAGGTCAGGAACTCTCCTACTGCCCCTGTTTTCCATCACAATTGACCTCAGACAGAAATGAAATGGTTGTGGAGAGAGAGAGAGAGAGAGAGAGAGAGAGAGAGAGAGAGAGAGAGAGAGAGAGAGAGAGAGGTTTAAGGAAAATTATAGACCTTTTTTACCTGACCTTTGTGGATGACGTACAGAGATTAGGAATAGGTCAGTTAGGGTCATCAAATTTGAGCAGGATTTCGTGATGGTCGAGTAGGCTAATTGGAGTTACGTGTGGATCAGGGTCTTTATTGTAGCAACACATTAATTAAGCTGGTCTTAATTAAAGGACCTTAATTATCCTGCCACAGTTAAACCATTGACTATTTGGGGTGAGGTTTGTAGGCCTACGTGTGCTTCTTTTTAACATGAGGAAAATGTGATTAAATTGTATGTTTTCTATCCTGAATGTTTGTTCGTTCCTAAAATACCTCTCTTTTTAGTTTCAGCCATGGATAATGAAGGAGAGCTGGACAACATGGCAGACGATTCTTTCAGTAGCAGTGGGAGGCAATCTGTGCAGTTGCAATCCAGATGGTGGTGTTCTTTGGGGTAAGGTAGCTAGGGCCTTGGAAGTGGATTCCTCGGTCTCCATGGCAATGAAGCGGGGGCTAGATGAGTGGAGCTTGTGCTGTGGGTAATTGTGATTGATGTGTGGCAGGTGATTCTGAAGAGGGTAGATCCCACTTTGTGGCAGGAGACTTTGGAGAATGCTGCGCTGTGTTGGCAGTGGGTAGCTTGCTGTCATATATTTTAGTGGACACTTTTAACACGTGTCTGGTACCACCTGACTTATTGCTGTGGTTAAAGTAACTTTTAAATATTTGGCAGTCACATCTGGATACATCCTTGCAGTAAAGCTCTGTAGGCTACAATAGCGGGCTAGGAAAGGTTACAACTCCCTGTTAAAATGGTTTAAGCCTGGAACAGACATGGCGAGAGTATAACTCTGTTGGCCAGGAAGGACAGGAGTTAAATTGAAATTATAGCTAGCCAAGACAGTCGCACGTGGCTGGGCCCCTAAGGAAAGGCTACAAGTCCATCAAGCAAAAGGTAGCAAATGGTGATAATTATTAATCACATGATATCAAGCAATTGATTTTTGCTTAAGCAACTGCTACTTGAGGCTGCCTTGAGCTTCTGCTTTTACTTACAACCTTTGGCGAACACGAACTCTCTACAGGCTCTACAGGCCTTGATGAAGCTGTACAAATCCTTCATCACGGTCGCAAGGTGGGTCTTGGCAAGAACCATGTAGATGTCCGGGACCCGAATGTCCCCGGCCTTCGCCTCAAGTTGAGCTTGATGGGATAGGGAGGTAGTTAGCCTCTCCTTGGTGTCTTATTCCCTACGTAGCAGATGGTCATTAAGCTTGGGGAAATCTTCATTAAACTGACGTCCAGCGACATCAGGTTCCAGCTTCCCAACAGTGAAGGTAAGTTGGATATCCTTCCAGCTTTTATCGTCGGGGGGTAAGGCGAGGGAGAGAGGCCTACACTCCTCCAGTGTAGGGCAGGGCTTTCCTTCCTCCACCGCCTTCAAGACCGTGTTTAGAGCCTTTTTCATGAAGGGAAAGATCATGGTAGGAGGAGCAAGAAAGGATGGATGCTTCTTGCTCAATGTTGGCATCTTGGAGTTAGTGAAGCCTCGACTCTTGAGGCAATCAGCCAGCATAGCCTGGGCCTAGGAGTGCTCGAATACGATCACTTCCTTAGATTCGGTCTCCTCCTTGGAAGCTGGTTCGGACTTGAGCTTGATGTAACAGTCCGGATATGCCTCAAAGCTAGGGTAGAATTCTATCTCTTCAAGGGGAACGGCACCCATTTTCTCATTAATGAATATGCGCCCCGTCGTTATTGGCATGTGCTCGGGATACCTCCAGGGATTTGACACCGAGCAAGGAGGAAGCTGTTTGACTGGGAGTTTCTTCGGTTGCTTCCAGCCCATAAAATGCCTCTTGAGGTCCTCTTGATCTTTGCGGAACTTCTCGTCCAGGAGTGCCACCAGGACCTGGATGGTATCCTGGGTGGTCGGCAGCGCAGGAAGCGAAGCACCAGAGGTAGAGGGAACTGGGTCCTCGACCACAGCAGAAGCTGCAGAAGGTGCTCGGGCAACCTCGCCCTCCAAATCAGGGAACTCCACCTGATCCTCTTCTTCTTGACCCTTGGCCATGAGGGTCCTTTCGGTGTTTTCGGGCACATCCGACATCCTCTCCACCTCTACGATGTGACAGCTTTGGAGAGCGGCTGCAAAGTCCGGTTCGACCGTAAGTTGGACACAGGGGATCTCGTCCTTAGGGATCACGGAAGAGAAAGGCCCTCATCTTCTCGTTGGGAAGATAAGGCCCTGTGGCGTTCCTCTGGAAACCGCACACCCACTTGCGCAGTTTCTCCCGTACATTGTCCTGGGCCTCCGTGGACAGAGGGTTATGGAACGCTTCATCAAGAAGGCTTTTGCAGACGGAACAAGTCTGCGGATCCCAATACTTGAGGTTCCCCTTCTTGGCAGCACAAGCAGTGTGGGTCCGGCACGCCAGATGCCCGTAAAAGTCAGGGCGACGAACTCCGCAGAAGGAGCTCTCACACTTCACGTATTCCTCCTGTAAAAGAAATTGACAATGAGTACCTGAAAGTCAATATAACATGACTTACAGTAATCTTAGATTAAGATTTAAGTAGCAACTTATAATATATAAGATTCCTTTTGGTTATGAGCTCAGGATAGGTGAGCTAGAAAGGAACATATTTGTGACTCCTGCCCAGCCATTTGCCGCGACCTTACACTATAATTAATTCCTTAAAACCTGTATGGTCCTGACAGGGGGGGGGGGGAGAGCATCCGTTCGGATGAGCAGAGCTTAGGCTCCCACTGGGGAATTATGTATAGAGAGGTCTAAAGCTGAAATCATTCAGTTTATATAGAAAAAAAGGGGGAAATAGATTAGGCCCCTTTTTGTAGATTTAGGCAAGAGACTGCACAAGGAAGCACAGAATATGCTGGAAATGTTTTACTGTACAACCGTATACAATAGTCTTCGTTCTATGGTACAAAATACCAGAGGAGTACTGGCTATTATACATAGCTGCACAATAATGACTGCCGGCACAGGGCCAGCAGTCGGGAGGGGTGATTGTCCACTGTAAGTTAAGGCTAGTAGCACCAGCAGACTGACAGGGAGCCGGAGGCCCATCTAGTGCCAGTGAAAAGTCCACTAAAGGTGAACCCATCGTTGCCTACATACCAAGTGGAAGAGAGACAGGAAGACACTTTGGGAATGGTGGGTTGCCGGCAAGACGGAGGCCCCGGCAGCCGGTAGGCAACCGGCAATGGTAGACCATCACTGACATCATCCAATGAGGCAGGAAGGTTACCAAGGATGCCAGCCGCTAGTGCCGGCAGGTGGAGGTGACAGTGGGACGGCACCGAGATAGAGAGAGAGAGAAAGGTAAGGAGGGAAGATAAGGAAGGGTAATACCCGATACCGAAACTAATCTTCCTCCGGAAGGAGTGTTCACATGAAAGGGGAGGATACACCTATCATCCGGCGGCAGAGAGCCGGCAGACGGCTATGTTGCCTGTGGTAGCCCAAGGGAGGGCCAGAGAACACTCAAAGAAGGGAGGTCTTCCGCCGGCAGGCCAACCACCGGCACTATCCCATAGTTCAACTATGTTAGGGGAAGTGCAGCAGAACGGACAACCTAGCAGAAGAACACAGCCAATCCCACAACCCGCCGGCTAGCGGAGGAGTTGTAGGACGGCGGACAGGGGTGTGATGGCAAGCCAACACAAAGGGACAGAGTGGGGGAGGGGGAGAGGGTACTAAGAGGGAATGATTATGAGGGGGGGACACACCCTTACACTCCCAGGAGAAGGGAATCTGTTTGAGGGCTAGCCTATCTAGGGGGAAGAGAACGCTCAGTTTCGGTACAGCACTAGTGTCCTGTCCTAAACTATAAAGAAACAGAATTCCACTGATTGCCTAACCTAGGCTATGAAAACCGTTCTCCCAGACTAGGCAAGGCAGGGGTAGGACAAGTCGATAGGCTACAGGAAGGAAGGGCTGGAACCCAACCAAGTGCAGATTAGGGGGAAGGGCAGAACCCTTCCACCTTCATCCTCCAGCCAGGACCAGTAGGAGAAAAACGTTCTCCTAAGGTTAGCTGGGGTGAACGACAAGTACTCTGGGGTTCTGTCCCAACTCAAGCCATGAACAATGGCGAGGAGAAGGAAAGAACAATCCTAGCCTAACCTACCCGAGTACTATTCGAGGTAAAGAGGACTAGGATGTAGCCTAGGTTACCACAGAGGGAGGAGATTACCTTAAATAAGGTAACTGGGGAGGTAAGGAAGCATACAAGGACCCCAACGTTAGGTTAGGGGCAAGAGAGTCGATGGTAAGACCACCCACAACCCCTTGTATGGTCCCTAGAAGTCAAAATAACACATGTGCAATCACTGAATCTTGTACAAATAAATGCCTAAATCTTCATTTCATGATTTAACACTAGGAACACTTATTATATCATACAGGAAGTAAACGTGAACACTTAGGCATCGAGCCTAGGGGTTAGGCTAGCAAGTCTAGCATAGGATTCGGCTAACTATGTTCCCCGAAGAATACTATCGGCATAATATAACTAATTCCTAGAAATGAAGACTACATAACTAATGATATTTTAATTAGTTATTAGACCGGGAAAGCTGTTTTGGCTTACTAAATAAAGCATGCGAGGCAAACAGCAGCGTCGCAACATGACGCCTCCGGTCAAGGCACAGCTCTACCACAAAACACAAGATCTAAGGATAAAAAATCGTTACTTTACGGCTAGAGCTTATTTATACAATACAAGAATATGGTACTCAACTTTCCAGAAGAAGGCGAGACTGAAGATTGCGACATGACGTAAGAAATAGCGTACACTGGGAAAAACCAAACTATGCAGGGATGCTACTAAAAACGGAATGAAGCGGACGGACGTGACGTCAGTCAAGATGGTGGACAGCTATGGCTGCCGTTTGTTTACATCGCGAGGTACCGTAACAGTAGCGTAGGAGGATAACTTTGCAACAGCTCCTCAGATAACTTGCCACTTTCCCCCTCGAAGCGTAAACGCTATGTGGGGTGCAGATAGCCATGTGGCGTGTCAAGCATACGTCCCTTGTTGATATACGATATCCTAAAGGGAAACCTTTAGGGTACTTGCGCCAGACGTTAGAATTCTGTGAAACCTTTAGTTCAATTCTCTGGGAATATCCACTGTAGTCATATATACCCTCAGGAAGCTACTGAAGCAGTGTTGCCAGATGGTCACTGAATAATTTCTGAAGAATTTGCAACAAAATTTCTGGATATTTCTTAAAATTTCTGACAATTTTATTTGTTATCATAAATTGATTTTACAAAAGGAAATAAGAAAACAATTGTACATTAAGAGTGAACAACTATTTATTTCTTTTCTTATATGAATTTAAAGAAAAATTCAATAATAGCCTATTTTGTACTAAATTTACAAACAAAAATATGTAAATTATTGGCAATTTCCTTTGACATATTAAATGAATTATAATTTCTTTGACTGAATACAGAAAACAAACGTAACTTCAATAATACTGGATTAATAAACATGGCAGAGGGAATAAAAAAAATTGGTAATTAACAAGAAAATGTAAATAACATAGGGATAATTAACATGAAGCTATAGGCGCTAGGCCTAAGCTAGCCTACCTATTTCCATCACTTCTGTAACGTTTCTCTTAAGCTTTTGAAAATAGAACAAATTATATAAGTAGCTACAGACAGGAAAAAAAAAAAAACTTAACTTGTTTTAGATTAATTGTTTTGAATATAGGCCAAAGCCTAAACTAGTTTATGTACAAAAAATATTGAAAAAAAAAATTGATTTCCTATAACATTTCTTCCTCAGTTTCATCAGTATTATGAGTCTCTTTCTTATAAATATCACTGTTCATCATACGAACCATTTCAGGTGGTACAGAGAAATTGAAGCATGCATTTTTTTCTACCAATCTTTTGCTATGCAACAACCCAGTCAATGTCTTGGTTGACAATCGATTTCTAATTTTTGTTTTCATTCTATTCACTGCCGAAAACACTCTTTCCACGGTAGCACTAGAATGAGGAAGATAGGTTTGGAAACATTGAGTTTCCATCACCAGATTTAACTTTTTTGACAGCTATCCAAAACTTTGTAGGCGTTTCAAATTCTTTTGAAAGAAGCTCACTATTTCTTAAAAGTCGCCATTCTGTGTCTATGTTCTGAACATTGGTCTCATTGACAAGATTTGGGAATGATGCCATAAGGGGAGCAAGGGAGGGCACTGATTTGGCTTTGACAACTATAGGGTCTAGCACTTCTAATTGTTCAAATATTACATCATTGAAGGGAAATCTTTTTCTTATTTGTATTGCACCTTCAATATAAAATTTCAGGCAGCTCTATCGGAACTCTTGAAGTGGTTGATTTGGAATGTCATGTTCTCCAGAGAGAAGCATTCTAATTTTGGCACCCAAATACATAGATGAAAGGGGTTTGAGTCTATGGGGGTCAGTCAATGCAACCTTGCTCAGAGGAGTCTTCTCTAAATAATTGTCATCTAGATAGCATTCAACCAAAGTTTTGAACGATGCAGAAACTAGCTTCCGCATTACATGGATCTGTGTACTTTCAGCTTGCATTAATCTATTTAAAGAATTGAATATAGGTAAAACAAAGTCCAAAAACATTAGATATAGCTCAGACAATGGATTCTTAAGTCTTTATAGTATGTTATCACAAGCATGTAATCGTTCTGAGCATGCAGCATCATATTGTTCTAAAAGCCAAGATACAACCATATGTAATGATAGCCAACGGGTTTGGCTTAGATGTAAAAGTTTGTGTGGTTTCACGTTAACAAAAATCTGAAACTCTTGTAAAGACCCTATTCGCTTGGGGCTGCACTGAAAATAGCTGAACACATCACGCGCTAAGTCTTCAACATTTCTAGGAAGCATTAAGTATGCATAAGAGGCACATAATGCAAAAGTGTGGCAGATACATTTCATGATAAACAGACCCTTGATGTCGTTCTTCAAATGTGAAGACAAAGAAATAATGCGCCCCTAACATTGCATTTGCCCCATCAGAACCAAAACCTATCATATTTTGCCTGTAGTTAATATGGTTGTCTCTAAAAAAACCAACAACATTGTTATATAATGCAATTGCAGTCGCTTCCTGTAATGGAATGAGCCCAAGAAAAGTCTTTTACCTCATCATCTATCAATGTACGTGATACCATACATAAATGCTTTATACATCCCTTATCAGTGCTTTCATCTACTATTAGGGAAAACTTTGATTTCTGTAGATGGGCTAATAATTGGTTAATACTATCTTTCCCTGTTACATTGTTGATAAGTGACGTTACCTTTGTTCTACTATATTTAATCTGCTTAGCTATCTCAGAATCCTTACAAATTGCCTGTATCAGCTGAGGCATGTGCTCTGATATTCTGATGGGAAGATCGTGTTCGCATATGAATGACGCCAGGAAAATTTCAGCTTCCTTCACATCATTAGAAATACTATTTTTGCCACTAGCAGATGGCATATCAAAAACAGAAATATGCTTTGCGATCACTGAATAACTCTGAATATGTTTCTTGCCCATTGCATGCTTTCTTATATCTAATTTACCAGCATTTAAAGAGAGATGAACATTACAAGCAGAACAAAAAAAAATGTGAAGACCCTTTAGAACTCGCTTTCAGCCATCCACTGAATTCGGGCTCAACTTCCCATGTAGGACTGTATAACTGATAGTACTTTTTCTTTTCAGTAATGAGACCACCTTGCTTTCCTGCATCTCCTGATCCTCTGGATCTGGCACCACTAAGCCTATGTTTGCCAGATGGTCCTGCTCCTTCCATTTCTTTAGAAATCATGTCTCAGGGCTCTGATAAAAACAAATTTTTTATTTTTAGATACTAACAGACTGCTGGTACACGATGGGAGCCTAATCACCTTAACACATACAAAACTTACGATAGCAAGATTTGTAATTAGTAATTGTGAACTGAAAAACTGCAACACGAACATAGAAAAATGCAGGCCTATCAAATTCGCTACTAAACTATACTGAAGTACTAAGGTCATAAACATACCCATATCTAAAGATGATTTTGATGCAAAAACTATCATCGAACAGCAATATATATATATATATATATATATATATATATATATATATATATATATATATATATATATATATATATATATATATATATATATATCATGAACCCGTGATCATCACTTAAACAAAAAAATGGCTACACACAAAGTTTTTTTTTTTTTGGAGTTGATTGCCATAACTTCCATTTATTCAATCCATTTTTGCTCTCCGAAACACCTCCCAATAAATTGTTGATTAGTAATAGCTGGAAACGAACAATTGAACGTGTCTATCAAATGTTATTTTTATGAAATATATAGTAAATGAGTTTCAAAAGCTAATAAATATATATATTTTATACCAACAATTTTCTAGTCATCTTTAAAGTTTGTTATATTAAAGGTTCATTGCAAGTATTAGTTGGTAAAAGTAAAATCCTTTTTTCCCAATAATTTTATCTGCAATTTTCATCTTGATGTTTTACGAAAGATCAAAAGTGAAATTTCTTGATGCATGCTTTAATTTTACAATCAAAATCTGCCAACAAATTTTATTATTTATTTCATTTGTCTGAGTCACTAATACTAGGTTGGTTTGCTGTGAGCGCTTTGGCAAAAGTGATGAAAACTGACAAAACCTCAGACATGAATAAGGAACTATCTGGGGCCTTTTTCATGCAGTGTATAATACTAGAAATGGCTTCATTTGTTTATATATATATATATATATATATATATATATATATATATATATATATATATATATATATATATATATATATATATATGTGTGTGTGTGTGTGTGTGTGTGTGTGTGTGTGTGTGTGTGTGTGTGTAATGCATAAATCGCAGTGCTCAGATGGAAATGAAAAAAATTGCGAGAAAATTAATTGGATTAAATTAAATGAAAGTAAATTTACTGAGTAATATTTCTCAGTGTTTAACAAAAGAATGTTTAAATCAAATATTTCACTTTGTATAAGTTCATAACTATATTTGTGTAATTTATTGAAATATAATTGCATTTTCATAATAGTAGTTAAAAAATTATGTTGATATACAAAATTGAATATAAAACAATCTATATAACATTCGAATTATTAACACATCACTATGTTTCATGTAGACACTTGCAAAGGTCACACTTGTTACATTTCATGCAATAGAAACCCACAAAGGATTTGTATTTGCATCAACTTTTCGTGGAATATCAACGAGGGATTTCTACAACAACAACAACAACAAATGGTGTTTCCGATCAACACGCTAATTTG
Organism: Palaemon carinicauda; assembly: GCF_036898095.1. NCBI lineage: Eukaryota > Metazoa > Arthropoda > Malacostraca > Decapoda > Palaemonidae > Palaemon > Palaemon carinicauda. The sequence continues at coordinate 88,485,834 of NC_090749.1, read as the reverse complement.
GGAAGAGACTTTACAATTTATAAGAGTATACATACTCTTTCAAAGTTTAGAACTACTTTTTATAGTTTATTTATTCAGATATTTTACTATTCGTAAACTGAATTGGAGAACTCCAGCCTCTCACAACTGGTGACATTACACTTTTAGATATAAATTTTATGGTATTTTTTTATTATATTTCGAACAACAATGTATTTATTACATACAATTACAATGTATTCAATTTAATGATATCAAATATGAGATCAGTCAATATCAGTTGTCACATCTATATAATTACTTAATTCATTTTGGAAGTAATATTTCTCCAAGTAGAACAGGTTGACGTCTGCATTGTTCCACAAGTCATAATATTAGAGTCAGGTTCATTAAGTAATTAAACGAAATTTTCTTTTATAGAGAATCACAACTAAACTTTTTTGTTATTATTTATGCAATCATAAAAGCGGCTATTTAGGCTAAATCCAGCCCACCTCCTACGTCATAGTTTACATTTTTTTTCTTTGGTAAAACAGAAGAAAAAGAAACATTTATTTTTCTCAATACACAGTGTTCACAAATGCTTAATAACAGAGAAAAATAGTAATCCAATTACTTGAAGCTTTTTTTTTATTATAAGTTGTTTGTTGATGTAAAAGGGCCCAGAGCAGCTCTTGTTACGTTCGTTCGTATGTTTGTATCCACCCTACTTGACTACCCACTGAACATGGAGCCCCAACGAGAACACAGTTCTTCCAGTAAATAGTTACAATTACATAGAGATTTTTGACAGTTATTATCATCGTTATTACTACCTATGAGCTACATCCTTATTTGGAAAAGCAAGATACTATAAGCCCAAGGGCTCCAACAGGGAAAAATAGCTCAGCGAGGAAAGGAAACAAGGAAATAAATACACTACAAAAAGCATTGAACAGGTAAAATAAGATATTTTAGGAATGGTAACAGTATTGAAACAAATTTTTTATACATAGAAAAAAAGCTTCAAAAAAGGGAATAAAAATAAGATAGGACAGCATCCCGAGTGTACCCTCAAACAAGAGAACTCTACCCCAAGACAGTGGAAGACCATGGTACAGAGGCTATGGCACTACTCAAGACTAATGAACAATCATTTGATTATGGAGAGTCCTTCTCGTAGAAGAGCTGCTTGCCATAGCTAAAGGGTCTCTTCTACTCTTACCGAGAGGAAAGTAGCCACTGAACAACTACAATACAGTAGTTAACCCTTTGAGTGAAGAAAATTTATTTGGTAATCTCAGTGTTGTTATGTGTATGAGGAGAAAGAAGAATGTGGAGGGAATAGGCCAGACTATCTGGTGTATGCTTAGTCAAAGAAAATGAGCTGTAACCAGAGGAAGGAATCCAATGTAGTACTTTTGTGAACTTTAAAGAGGGATAGGACTTTGGAGAAGATGGGAAGGGCTATGGGAATATGGTCTTCTAAAGACAAGGACTAGGTGAGTGATTGGCTAGGATGGAAAGGAGAAAGATTAGGGGAAGGTGTTAGTGCTGGAAAGTTAAGGATTAAAAGTTTAGGTTGTTATTGAGGCCTCTGTCGAGGTGCTCATCGGAGGTTTGGGCGGCTGATATGGTGCTTCAGATGGGCTTCGCTGTGAGTTGTCTTTCAGAGATGTAATCCTTCTCAGACGCTCTGGGCACCTCCTGCTCCAGGCATGATGAGAGAGCACACAGGTGTCAAGGGTTTCCTTCCCTTCCTTGTAGGCATTGATGCATATGTGGGTCGGGTGAAGTTTGCTACATATACTGCAAATGTTGGGGCTTCTGCAAATCTTTGTGATAGTGCCCATAACACTGGCAAGAATAATACTAAAGTGACACTGATGTATAATCTTGGGTGGGAAAGGTTCCCTAAATTCCAAGGTTGAGAGAAGGTGGGATTTGACTTATGAAAGTAGCAATAACTTTGTTTGATGGAGTCTTGAGTTTATTCTTGCATCCTCTGCATCTGCAATGTAGCTCAGGGAGGTGATGGAGGGTAGAGGCATAGTCGCTGGATAAATGAGGACTGCCTTCTTCTGCTTCTTTGCTGGATCAAAGAGCACCAGGGAGGATTCCATCTGTACGAGGCTAACACTTTCTTGATCCTCAGGGTGATGACGAGTTCATCCTTGCAGTTCAGTCCAACAGTGATTTAGATGCTGGGCTTTGAGTCTACCAGGACAGAGACTGCAGCGAAGGATGTGGTATTTTCTATTGGTATTAGCTTGAATCTCAAAAGAGGTTTCTTCTTAGTGTTTTTGGTTTCAGGCTGCTGGGATGATGGAGGAGAGCTGGACAACATTGCAGAGGCTTCTTTCAGTAGCCGTGGGAGGCAATCTGGCCAGTTGCTGTCCAGACAGTGGTTTCTGTAGGGCCTTGGAAGTGAATTTCTCTGTCTCGATGGTAGCGGAGATGGGGCTGGATGCCGTGAGTGGAGCTTGTGCCGTGGGTGATGGTGATTGCTGTGTGGCAGGGGATTCTGAGGAGGGCAGATCCTGTTTTGTGGTAAGAGACTATGGAGAAGGCTGAGCTTAGTTGGCAGTGGGTAGCTTTCTGTCATATGTTTTAGTGGACATTTTTAACACGTGTTTGGTACCAGTTAACTAGGCGAGTTGACTTATTGCTGTAGTTGGAGTCACTTTCGTACATTTGGCAGTCACATCTGGATATATCCTTGCAGTAGAGCTCTGTACAATGGCGGGCTTGAAAAGGTTACAACTCTCTTGTGCAATGGCCAAGGCCTGGAACAGACATGGTGAGAGTATAACTCTGTTGGCTAGGAAGGACAGGAGTTGAATTGAAAATTTTAGCTAGCCAAGACAGTCGCACATGGCTGGGCCCCTAAGCAAAGGCTACAAGTCCATCAAGCAAAAGGTAGCAAATGGTGATAATTATTAATCACATGATATCAAGCAATTGCTTTTTGCTTAAGCATTTGCTACCTGAGGCTGTCTTGAGCTTCTGCTTTTACTTACAATCTTTTGCTCTAGGCAAAATTTAATGCTTGCTCGGTTTTTATTCATCATTATCAACGTACTTGTTTGTTAGCTTACTTTACCTTATGTAAGGTACGGGCTCTTGGGTCAGCAGCTTGCTTGCTTCTTAGATTGTCCAGTAATGTTTTGTTGTATGGTATATATTTGTATTATACAATTTATTAGATATATTTTATGAAATTATTTGTGTTTTGTTTTGAAAATAACAGTCAATATTGATATTTATATCTTAATATGTCCTTGTTCCTCTAAGTTACATTGAACTAAAGTTAAGCTCTGCAGGTTAACAAAACTTTTGTTTCACCACTTAAAGGTTTTTACGGTCTGCCAAGCAGCAAGAGCCCGTGTCTTACATAAGATAAGGCAATCTGCACACACACGCTTAGAGGTTTTTAAAATCATTAATGTTGTTATTACTATTATTACATTATATTTTCGTTATTCATCTCCTACACTTTACATATTCAGATGCACAATGCATAACAGATGAATTATTACGTGAGGCTGCAGTGAAATCCAAGTCTCAATTCTCAGGGTATAATAATCCATGATTTTATTTAGTCTTCGATTTCATTAACAGAGAGAAAAGTGATAATCAAATTAATGTTAATTTCCTAATATGTTTATTGGGGTTAATTTCTGTGTCATGTTGAGAAGCTCTTGGCTCTGTTGGCTTTGATAGGGCAGTGAATAAGAAATAAGGGCCTACGTTCTCTTGCTAACTTCCCTTCATATAAATCAACCCAAAATGGATATTATTTTTCTGATTACATATAAAATAAAGTTTTCAAAAACGTATAGTTAAATTCTCTCGGAATCTCCACGAAAAAAAAAAAAATAACGAAATTCTATTGTTTGACTTTGGATAAACTGCTTCGAGAAATCAGTAAAGATATAATAATTGATATGGACTAAAATTCTTAAGTAAAATTGAAAATTTTAGTAAAATTTTGATATTCTATTATATCCTATCAGAAATATATTTTATTTTGAAATATTATGAGTAAAATTATATAAAATTTACATTGTCAGGTTTTATGTCATCACTTACGACATTTTATTTCGAATTCGTCGCCGGTCTCATTTCCCCTACGGGCCAACCAAGGGAAAGGCCCGTGCCAACAAGTGTTGGCTTTAATACCCCAACAACAACAAGGTCTCATTTTCCTACGGGCTAACCAAGGGAAAGGCCCGTGCCAACAACAAGGTCTCATTTTTTCTACGGGCCAACCAAGGGAAAGGCCCGTGCCAACAACAAGTGTTGGCTTTAATACCCCAAGAAGAAGAAGGTCTCATTACCGTGTTCGTTTAGACTCGGTGCTGACAACTCCTTGATTATGTACATCGTAACCTTCCGAAATTTTCACTGCAATTTCCGTAGAGTTCAACCACATTGTCTGTTTTTCCTTTAGGAAAAAGGGCATGGGACTTTTATGGTGAAGAAGTAAGACACTGTGAAGACTATTTCAATGGCCAAGTTTGTGACTGTGATAGCTCTGTGGCTTACCAGCTGCGCAGAGCTGAGATCTTCAAAACTATAGAAAAATTGAACTTTTTTGTAGACCCAGAAGTTCATAATCACCATGTCAGTTGTGACTGTAATGGTTGCAGAGCTGCCACTTTCAAGATTATCGAGCATGATAGATTGGTTGATATCAAGAATGCTGAGAAGAAGAAGAACAAAAGGAAGAAGATTTCTGTCACATCTTCACCGGTGTCAGACTTAGCCCCAACATCACCTATTGTGACTCCAAGGACTGAGAGCACAGACTGGTCCTTGTCTGTCCCTACAACTCCTCAGCAATCAGGTGCAACAGCAGTCGTCCCTTCTACCAATGAGCCTGAGTCCTCCAACGCCATGGAGATCGAACAAGGGGCCCACTCCATGGACTGCAACTGCACAGATTGCCTCCAAACACTCCTGCAAGAAGCCACTGCCATTCAAGAAAACATTCCAGCTACACAGCCAAAGAAGCCTCTGCCTAAGTTTCGACTTTCACATGCAAACCACGAACTCTCTTATGCCTCTGTTGCTGCCATGGCTGCTAAGCCTGGCATGCAACTCACTGCAAGACCTAACAGGAAAGGTGACCTTATCATCTATCCCAAGGATATTGAGACAGCCAGATTCCTTCAGGAAGACTCCACCTTAACACTGCTGGATCCTGCTTTTATCAGGAAGAAGGCAGTCATTACCAGGTATCCTGTGACGATGCCTATCTCCATTGTGACCTCGTGCAGCAATATTGACTGTGCTGTTCGCTGCACAAGCAAGGATGACGTTCCTGTTAGACGCCTAATTGCCACCTTTATAGGTCCAGTTCCTTCCAAACTGGACTTAGGAGTCTGGGGTATTTTCCCCATTGAGGATTATACACCTGAGCCCCTTCGATGCTACAGATGCCAACGCTTTAGACATCATAAAGAAGAATGCAGAGGCCCCATTATTTGCGGTATCTACAGCCAGCGACATAGCACAGAAGTGTGCATAAAGGCCCACAAAGAAGGACGACAAACCACATCCAAGTGCCCCAATTGTTCCAAGCCACACAATGCTTGGAATAAGCGCTGCCCAGAGCGTCTCAAGAGGATAGCAGCTATGAAGAATGCATCTTCTTCAAACCAAAACAAACCAGCTTCGTCTCAGCCACCTAAAGAACAAAGAACTCCTCGCCAGAGAAGGCCAAGTCAGCCAACTCCTGCTACTGCATCTACACCTACAACTGCTCCTGCATCTACACCTACAACTGCTCCTAAGAAGGACCAGCAACGACCTGCAACTGTTCCTAAGAAGGATCAGCGCCGACTTGCAACTGCTCCCCAAAGGGACCAGCAACAATCCTCATCCTCATCCCCTTCTCAAACCTTGACTCAAGCAATTGAGTCTCTCACCTTGCAAGACCTCATACCTATCGCCTTCCAGATACTTACCAAAGTCCTCTCCCTCTCATCAACCTCCCCCTTCCAGCAACTCCTGCAACAATTCCAGTTTCCAACCATAGAGCAGAGATAACCCTTCTCTGCTTGCATTCCTCTCCTTCCCAATTCCCTAATCCTAAAAGGAGAATAGTTATTCCAACGCTGTCTTCCTCATAAGGAAACAGCTCTTGCTTTTCCTATCTCCTTTATCCTTTTTTCCTCACAATTCCTCATCCATCCCTATCCTTGGGGGGCCTTTCTCATGCTTACTGACCGAGCGTTGCACAGAAATGGCCCCCCTCCCCCTTTCCCGTTCCAGAGCAGGAATAAGCATCTTTGCTTAAATCCTACTCCTTTTTTCTCCTACTAAAAATTCTTCTCTCCTCTCCCAGTCTCTTTTACTTACTGGAACTTATTACTATCAATACTTTATCCTCTGACTAAAAACTTTCTTTCGTGGACCTAAAGGGGAGACCCCCTTTTCGAGTTACTATCTACCCCTTGTCACGTCTTACCAATTCATTCCCATTCCATCCTTCATCTATCATCCTCACCCATCATCCTTCATCCTTTTTCCCATTCCTTACCTAACATTCCTTGTCACAATATAAATTTCACTCCTCTGGCGTAACTCTCTTTACAGATCCAGTTCTCTTACGGGCTGTCCTATCGACAAGAGCCCGTGTCTTGCCATAGGCATGGCAATCTACATGAATGAATGAATGAAATGGTCTCATAATCAGTTCTCACTCAGCTCCCACTGAGAGAGGACCTACTGCTGCTCCTGCCTCCTGCCTTCCTGCTGACTGCCGACTTCTCCTGCTGCTGCCGACTGCTGCCTGCTCCCTCTTCACTTGCTGATATATTCAGCCACCTGAAGAGATCGCCGCCGCTGCCGCCGCTAAATCGCCGATTTCGCCGACGTTTTTTGCCGATTTTTCGACGAATTCGTCGCCGATTTTCGCCGTTTTTTCGACGATTTTCGCAGCAGTTAATGCTGTTTTGACAAGGGCCTTGCCCCTGAATTGGCTGTGAGCAGCCCCCTCATATAAGAGAATCTACATTGATGATATAGGCTAAGCTTTGCCTATGTCTGCATAACTTTATCTTACTAATAGATCCTCCTGTGGAAAATCTGGTAGCCGTTGTGGTCTTAAAACTCCAGTTGAAGCAGGGCCAAAGGGTCAAAACTTCCCACTCTCGCCGTCTGTGGCAAGTGGCATAGGGCTGTTAGGCTTGGCGCCTATAAGCCAAGTTGTTGACTTGACAATAGGTATTTATTTTTGGTAACTGGTGAAATAAGCCAGCATTCAAATAGAGTTAGGAGTTAGCTCAAATAAAAACTTTTTAGGATTCCACTGAGTTTGTTTATTACCCCCAAACCTCCCTACCTGCAGGAATAGACTGCTGGGCTGTCTTAGTGCGTGAACGCAGTAAGAAGGCTCCCCAACAGCTATTTGTGCAGGCTAGTACATAGCTAAAAAGAGTTAGTTTCAGCACTGCTCTAGCAATAGGATAGTTAGCATATCCCCCATATAACTAACGAAATTGTGTTCCATTTTCAGATTCTTTATTTCGTTCTTATAACTCCTACTGTAACTTTGTTTGGGGCCCTAGGGCTTAAAGAGTTGGACAACCCCACCAGACACACTGTCTGTCTTTTCGGTCTTTTGATCAACCCCTACCTCTCAACCTACAAAGGACTTATCCTGGAGATCTGTTGATGAACTCTCAGGAATAGAAATAGAAGCCATGGCTTCTGAAGAGGTGTTGATGCACCCTGATCACCAATCATGCCCGGAACTGACCACAGACCCCACGAATAGGAAGAGAACAACCCTAGATACTGACTCAGACGAGCAAGATAACCAAACCTGGACCGAAGTAAACAGGAAAAAGAAGCTACCTAGAAGGAATCATGCAAGATTTAATGATACAATGCATACCCAACAACAAGGGAACCCCAACGGACAGATCAACGACCAGCCAGCCAGGGAAAACAAGACTTACTTCTTCAGAGTCCTGGCAGGTAACTCATCAGAGGCCTTCAAGGCAATTGCAGCCTTTGAGCAGAAACACAAGAAAATCCAAATGGTTGCCAAGCCAAACAGGACAGGCCAGTGGACCATATCCACCAAGGACTCACGAGCTCTGATCACTCTAAGGAGCACCTCAGACATCAAGCTCCAAGAGCTCAAGGAAGAGGAAAAATCAAGAAAGCAGTTGTGGTTGGCTACCCAAATGACATGATGGAAAGCCACCTGTTGAAACTGCCTAATATCACTGCGGCAGAAAGAATGAAGAACAAAGCAGGCTTCTTCACTAAAGCCATTCTGGTAACGTTCAAGGGACCACACCCGAAGAGAGTGGACCTAGGCATCTTTGGCAGCTTCAAGGTAAACAAGTATTACCCTGATCCCCTTAGATGCTACAACTGCCAAAGATGTGGACACCACAAGGACCAGTGCCAAGCTAAGGTCCCATCCTGTGCAGTCTGCAGCCAAAGACACCCCACACAGGAGTGTATCGACAAGAGGGCTGCAGGAATACCTACTGTTGCCAAATGCTCCAACTGTAAAAAAGGACACACAGCAATGGCCTGGGGATGCCCTCAAAGAGTAGCAAGGGTGAGTGCTGCCCTCCCCAAGGATTAAAGGGACCCATCAAGAGGAAGAGCGGCCCCCAAACCTTTACCTAGGAAAAGGTTCTACACCCAGGAGGAGCCAAGGAAGCACTCCAGAACAAGATCCACCTCTAGAGCCAGATCCACATCAAGAGGTCCCAAACCTACAACCCAAGGGTCAAAACCAATGCCCAGGACTATTTTCATCAAGACCACGGTCTTAAGAACCACCTTAACTAACCTAGTCACACAGGCAGTGACTGGACAACTAAATGCAGAAGCTATTGCAGCCAGCATTGAACAAGTCCTGCTAGACTTCGCCTCTAAGATCAAGTCCTCCCAACCCCCCTCTCATGCTATCCAGCAGATCACCTCTCACTCTTCACCTATCATTCAATCACCCCAATCACCTGTACCTTCCACATCCACAGCACCAGACCCCACCCCTATCATCCCATGCATTCCATCCATCACTCCTTTATCCACTCTCACCCCATCCACCTCATCCACTTCATCCACTAAGGTCAAGGCAATTGCCTTTGCCTCCAGGGACCCAAGATAGTACTCTTCAACATACAACCAGGTATAAGAGTTCTTAACTGGAACTCAGCCAGAGTAAGACCTAAAATATCCTCCCTAATTGCAGTATGCAAAACAGAGGACATAGAGATAATCCTGCTACAGGAAACACACTTAACAACAGAAAGGAAGATCAAAATACCAGGCTACAATGCCTACACAACACCACAGATAGGCACAGACAGAGGCCTAGCCACACTAGTTAAAACAAGCATACCAACAACAAGATTACAAAACCCCATCCCTTGCGGTATCAACATAGAGACAATAGCAGTAACAATAACACTACTGAATCAAAAAATTGACATATACAACATATACAGGAAAATAAACAGGTAAGACACAGGAGAGCTGCAGCTGACACAACTCTTTGCTCACGCAGAAAGAACACCAACAATTATCTGTGGGGATTTTAATGCACACCACCCCATTTTATCATCCCCATCAAGAACAAACCCCTCTGGGGAACACATAGCCTTCGCCCTAGAGGAGTTTGAAGGCGTCACCCTCCTAAACACAGGGCATCCAACACATGTAAGAGGAGGCAGACTGGATCTGACCTTTGTTACAACAACAATAAGACATCTAACCAAGTGGCAAGTACACTCAACCCTGATTAGTGATCACTTTGCCACAGTAACAGAATTGGAGAAGCAACAACTACCTCCTATTCCACCACCTCCACCAAGATGGAATCAGGATCTAGCAGACTGGGTCTGTTTCCAATTAGCCATAGAGGAATGGGCAGTCAGCTATATTCCTCCAGAGGACACAGATCAGCTAGAAAAGACCTAGTTGAGGCCTTTCACAATGCAGCCAACAGAGCTATGCCACTAAAAACAACACAAGGTAACTACACATACAAGGACTCCTGGTACTACTGCCCAGAAGTCAGAAGACTAAAAACCAGACTAAACAGAGTCACAAAAATATACAGAAGAAGATCCACATTAGAAAACAGAGAGCTACTACAAACAGTCAGAACAGAAACAAATGAAAGAATCCATGAAATCAGAATTGAAAAATGGATGGAATGGTGTTCAAGCCTGTCAGGATACACCACTCTAACTCAGCTTTGGAAATGGCTACGCAGAGTAGCCGGAAAAAAGAGGAAGACTCCAATTGCCACACACCCACACCCACATGAAGAGGCTGAAAGAATTGCAACATCTTTTGCAAACAGAACATTGTCAATCAATCTCTCCCCTGAAACCAGAATGTAACAAGAGCAACTGGCACCATCCAGATGGGAAGAGATCAACACAGCTTGCCTTCAGCAGGATGACACAGACACCCCATACACAGTTGAGGAGCTAAGAGCAGTACAAAAGACAGGGAAAGACACTGCACCAGGAGCTGACAAAATCACCTACACAATGATCAAACACATGGGTCCAGCAGGTGAAACTGCATTCCTAAGGTTACTAAACAAAACACACCTTGAGCACACAAGGCCTCAAACCTGGAAATAACAAGATACACAGCCAATCCCTAAGCCAAAGGATCCAACAAACCCTAGGCCAATAGCCTTAGTATCCTGTATGGAAAAAACAGGAGAAAAAATGGTCCTAAACAGGTTAAAATACAAAATTGGCCCCCTAAACAAGCAGCTATATGCATATCAGGAGGGAATTGGTACCTCTGAATGCATCACAGATGTATTAAGCTGCATAAATCAAAACAAGGCAACAATAGTCTTCATAGACTTTGAAAAAGCCTTCGAGCTAGTAAGCCCAGTTGCAGTGCTGCAATCAGTAGCTAAAAAAGGAGTCAAAGGACAACTACCAGCATGGACTAAAAACTACATGCTAGGAAGGCAAGCCAGAGTTAAATTTCAAGGAGTGATATCCCCATATCATGAACTGGAAAATGGTACGCCACAGGGAGGAATTCTAAGCCCCCTCCTTTTCAGCATCCTCATGGAAAATATAGCCTCACTTCAGCTACCAGAAGGAATAAATATATTTATCTATGCAGATGACGTATGTGTAATAACCCGAGGGCCAGTCAGGACAATAAAAATGCAAAGAGCACTCAATGCCATCGGCCACAAATCCAATGAGCTTGGACTAAAAATAAACATTGACAAAACAAAATCAATGACAATCAAAGCCCCAAACTCTGTACAACCACTCACAATAGGAATGGAACCCCTAGAATGGGTGGACAGATACACATACCTGGGAGTAATAATAGACAAACAGCTCACTTTCAAGCATGAGATAAAATATCTCAAGGAAAGAACAAATGCCAGAAATACAGCTATGGGATATATGTGCAGGCTCAATGATGGAGCAAATGAACACGTCCAAAAGAAATATTATCTGGCCTGTTCCAGATCATTAGTAGATTATGCCACCCCAACACTCCTGGGACTAACAGATCTACAAAAAAGCACAATTAAAGTGATTCAAAACAATGCCACGAGGCTCATGTTGGGAGCCCCAATGTGGACAAGACTGTACAACCTAAGGTTGGAAACTGGACTACCAACCCTTGAGGACAGAATTGCACTAAGAAATGCAAGCATAGTTGCAAAGATGTTCCTGTCAGACAGAGACTCAATCACCAAAAAAAGAGTAAGAGAGGAACTATCCAAACATCCTGAAGTGCAAACCCCAAGTTCTTATGGCAAAGACCATAGCAATAACATTAAAAGACTTGGCCTAGCAGAAACAATCCTACAACTAAACCCTGACACAGCACAGAGTACAATACACATTCCACCATGGAAAAAACAAGTTGCTAAATTCAACTACACCAAACTCCCAAGGGAAAAAGAAAACTGCACAATAGAGGAACTTAGAAACGCAGCAGAAGCAGCTATAAACTCTGTAGAGACAATAGGGGCTCAGATCTACTATACTGATGGTACAGTAGATCCTGGAACCCAAACAGCAGGAGTGGCAGTTCACTCCTGCAATTTCACAGCTTGCTGGAGAACATCCAATAATAACTCCACCCTGCAGACAGAGCTTGTTGCATCACAGCAAGCATTAAAATACTCTATTGAAAATGAGGAGGGACCAGTAGTCATTCATACTGATTCACGATCCTCAGTGCAAGCCCTACAGCAGGACAAAAAAAAAAAGAAAACAAATCCCTGATAGCAGACATTAAAATCCTCTTAAATCAGCATAATGAAAGGAACAGACTAGTAACACTAAACTGGATCCCCAGTCACATCGGGATACCAGGGAATGAAAAGGCTGATGAGCTAGCCAAAAGCACCAAATACATTCACAATGTACAGGTGCACATACAGCCTGCACTGCAACAAATCAAAAGCAAAATACAGACACAGCTCAAGGACAACCTAATCAAGGAACTACATATGAGGATAGAGAATGGCTCTCCCTCTGCAACATGGTACAAATGGGCCACGGAACTAGAACCTCCTCCCATAGACAGACACACCCCAAGGAAACAGGCTGTATGTATACACAGACTCCGGCTGGGATACAAAGCAAACTGGGGACTCGCAGACGACATCCAGAGAAGGTGTGAACACTGTGATGTCATACCACAACAAGCCCTCCTGCACTATCTACTAGAATGCAGAGAAACAGCACAGCTACGAGGTGATCTGCTTGTAGACACCAACTCACCACAGGCTGTGAAAGAAGCGGCCACACTGGCAAAAGCAATTGTCGAAAGCATAGACGCACACGCACAGTTGCTTTCAACATTACCTCCACCAAGGTAAGACCTCATCATTTCATGCACCATCTCATCCCCTCATTGTAAGGCTCTATTCACATTATCCCCTTTAACTTCTCAATTAACCTACCACTAAAAATCTCTCCGCAGGGACCCTAGGGAGTAAAGGGTTGGACAACCCCACCTGCACAGTTTTTCTCTAATCTTCAAAAGCCTTACACCCCCAATTTTCAAACTACCACTATCCGAGAAATGATGGCCCTCTACCACTACCAACATCATCCTTGCCCTATCCACATCTTCTTCTACTACTAAAAACCTTTCAAATTTCCATTAATGCAATCACCTTAGAATTTTTACAGATCACCTACGGGCCAACCAAGGGAAAGGCCCGTGCCAACAACAAGTGTTGGCTTTAATACCCCAAGAAGAAGAAGGTCTCATTATTTAGTATAACCAATGGACGAGTAGTATCACTCTATCTTTGAAAGGTGGAGAGACTTTCAGGTCTCTCCCCTCCAAGGACTTGTCTCGAACACTGAGCATCTTCCATGAATCCATCCTTCCTCTCTACTTCCTTTCACAAGATTGTCGCTCATTGTTCCCAATTAAGAATTCTAGGCAACTCAACTTCTGGATCAACCTTTGGACAACTTTGTTACCACGACAATGAAGAAATGGATTCGAAATTGGATATGTCGAGGCTTCTCTCTTCTTTCTTTACCTTTTTCATACATTTGAAGTCAATTTTATTATCTTTTTATTATGCCATTACATTTATTATCAACTTATAGATGAAAAGGATTCTGATGAATAGAGCGATCCTCATTGTCTTAAATTTCGTTTAAAGGCCGTTCATGATAGGCAGAGACAATTGACAGTGACATTGCCCTATCAAGCAGGACAATGCCCCAGAGACTGACCCCTATATACATATGATCAGTACCCAAGCCTCCTCTCCACCCAAGCTAGGACAAAGGAGGACAGAACAATGGCTGCTGATGACTCAGCAGTTAGACTTATAGGCTCCCCCAAATACCCATCCTTAGCTCACAAGGATGGTGAAGATGCAGCAACCAAAGAAACTAACGAGTTTGAGTGGGACTCTGACCCCCGTCTGATGATCACCAGACAAAGATGTTACCAACAGGCCCCCAAAATTGTTCATTTGGAACAATTAAAAATTACAGAAAATCCTTTTACAGATTTTTGGTTTTCTGTAATGAATGTGAAGTAATGTTTCCCTTAATTGCCATCCCAATAAATGTTAGATTCGACAGTTCTTCCAATTACTCATTCACCATCATCATCATCAGTTGAAGTCGAGGAGAAAGAGAGAATTTTTTCCCAAGTTGAAACCATATTAAAAAGCGATGCCAGAAAAAGACTGAATCACTAAATGGTCTCATTATTCTAACAAAGGAAAATGGATGCAGCTAAAAGTCTCCTCCATGCTCTGATTAATGACAACTAATTGACTAGTACTGCAATAATCAAATAGGCACAAAAGGCGTTTGAAGAAAAATAGTCCCAAATAGTTGTTTGATGGCTGTAGGTCTATTTCGGTTGTTAATTCTGGTATACAGTTTTTATTTATTGTATCATACATTCATAACCCTTACAGCAGTCTTAACTCAGAAAAGATCAAAATATGGGTAAATATTTACCCATGTAGCTACCATAGATAAAACATGCATCCATAGGCCTACTCTATGTAGCCTATAGGTCTACTGCTTTCCTCATGTTAAGGGTGTGATGGAAAACAGAGGCAGCAGGAGAGTTCTAGACCTTTCTAAAATCTTCTCAGGTATTAGATAAATATATTAGTATTTGAAATTCACATTCATAATGGAAAGTTTTACTTTGAGCCAGATCTACAGAGACTGAGTCGTTAATCCATAGGATTTACTTTTGAATGTTTGAGATGTTGAAATAACTGGAAAATCTGGACAAAACAAAGAATAAGAATTATTCATAATACTTTTATTTTGAGATTCAAAATCTCACCATACATTCTTATCATGAAATAGGTTTATTGGAGCCACTGAACAATTACAATGCAGTAGTTGACCCTTTGAGTGAAGAGGAAAAACTTAATTAAGCTCCTACCAGATATCAAAACTTCTTAATAAATGTCATATCTCAATTTCATCATTTTCTATCTGATATTCAGTATTTTACTCAAGAAAAAATGAAAATGAGAACAGAGGAGTTTAAATTCACACAAAAATAGCCATTTATACGATAGAGTTTCCAAACAAAATGAATAGTTTGATTCTTTCCTCAAAACACGGGCTCTTGCGTTGACATCTCGTAGAGCCTGACTCTTACATGCCCTACTGAGCGATACAGATGTCAACCTTTCCAACTTTAGTGAAACAATTCTTTGGGAATGACAAGTTATATATATATATAGATTTTATGATTGATATTGACTAATCTTTTCTAGTAAAATTTAATTACAATATGAATTTAAGTACTTTATTTGTTGATAATTTCCTAAGTTTGGTTATATATATATATATATATATATATATATATATATATATATATATATATATATATATATATATATATATATATATATATATATATATATATATATTGTATCAAGGCTGTCATAATTTGAGGCTATATAAACATTTAATCTGTTGGGGATAAAGTAATTCAAATTCGAGAATTGATAAATGAAATAATGTGGATTTACCAATAAACACCAAAAATGAACGGGGATACCTTCATTAACGTGGTGAAAGGGTTTGTGTATTGCCATGATCAGCAATGCTGTACTACACAGTCCCCCAAACTAGGCTGATTTGCTGTGAGTGATCAAACTAAAGCCTCCAACCATCACCAATCTGCAGTGGCCAGCATGGTGATGAGAACTGTAGGTACTAGGCTGGCTAGGGCACTGGCCACCCGTTGAGATACAACCGCTCGAGTGTTATTGGGTCCTTTGACTGGGCGGACGATGCTACATTGCCTCCCTCTCTCTGGTTATGGATCATTTTACTTTTGCATACAAAAACACGAATAGTGTGGCTTATTCATACCCCGTTCTCCCCTGTCCTCATACACCTTAAAACACTTACAGTAGGTTACCAAATAATTCTTCTTTACTCAAGGGGTTATGGACTGTAGTTGCCCAGTGGCTACTTTCCTCTTGGTAAGGGTAGAAGAGACTCTTTATCTTTAATAAGCCCACTAAAGTATCACACCATTGTTCTCTAGTCTTGAGTAGGGCCATAGCCTCTGTACCATGACCTGCCACTGTTATGGATTAGAGTTCTCTTATTTCTCTCATTCTGGTTTCTTTTTTGGAGTTTTTATGATTTATTTGAGAAGGGTCTAATTTTACGTTACTGTTCTTGAAATATTTTATTTTGATTGTTTATTTTACTCTTGTAGTTTATTTATTTCCTTTCCTCATTGGGCTATTTTTGTTTGCTGGAGCCATTGGGGTTATAACATCTTGCTTTCCCAACCAGGGTTATAGCTTCGCTTATAATATTAACGTAGTGTTATGCAAAATACTTGAGAAAGAATTAGATAAAGTGATTTTGTAAGTCCTGCAGTGAGGAGAGGGTTCCCCTGCGTGATAGGACCAGGAATCATAGCAGTCGGCCTAATCCTTAAAGTAAGCAGTTGAGGGATATTTGTCATCAAAGCCAAGTCTTATGATATTACAGAAGGTTATTCAACATGACTACACCCACAATTCCTTATGGGAATTTTCATGGGAAACTGTCTTTCTGTTCCCACCAAAGAAAACCTCTATCGTTTGTGCATTAGATAGTCTATCCCAACAACAAGATTTGTAGCATATGAAGCTTGGGGATGGAAGTAGTTCTTCCTACTTTTGCTTCATGGTTATATTATCAGGAAGAGAACAAATCGTCTTCCTTCCAAAGATAGAAATAGACCTATTGATGTGAAAACCATGAGGGAGATTTTACTGATGATCGTCGTTGTGTATTACAGTCAACTCTTCTTGTTGGCACGGGCCTTTCCCTTGGAAAAAAAGAATTATATAAAATTGAAATGATTAAGTTTCATGTCACCAGTTATGAGAGACTAGTTTCCAATCGTCATTGTAAAGTCAAGAATTCTATAAAAAGTCATCTTTTTCTACCATTAAAAGGTGAAGTAGACCATGAGGTCTCTTCCCATAATGGACATTATTATCAAAATGAGAATCTCCTCTTCCATACTTCCTCTTCATTCATAAATACCGTCACACAATGACCTACCAGAGAATTATAAAGAAACGAATCTTGGCTAAATTTGAAAGACTCTCTTATCACGACGATGAGGAAATGGACTCGAAATTGGAAATGTCTAAACCTGGTAGACTCTTCTGTTCTTTATATACAATTTTCATATATTTTAAGTCAATTTTATTATCTTTTTATTATGCCATTATATTCATCATCAACTTATAGATGAAAAGGATTCTGATGAATAGAGGGATCTTCAATTTCTTTTAAAGGCTGCCCATGAATGGCAGGGCCAATTGCTCTTGCCTTTGGGCAGCCCGTGAATCAGTGTTGCCAAATCTTCAGAAAGAAAATGTGCTAGAATTGTTGTGAAATTAGGCTAAATAGACCAAAAGGATGCCAAATTTTAGACTAGTGGTCAACTAAAAATTAAAAGGTTAGTGATTAATTAAAACGACAATAAACGGTATTTGGCATTATAATATTGATCAATATATATATTAGAGTAAAACAATGTTACACCCCATATTCCTCAAAATAAGGATAAAAATATATCATAATTCTCCTTAAATTCAGGTTCATCATTTCTCAAAATTGAAATAAAATTGCTGTTCTTCTTTTTGGAAGGAATGGAATGTTTCTCAAAACAAAATTAAATTACATATCTTTTATGCCCACTCACTGAATCTGCCACTGTGAATATATATTCTTTAAGCATTTATTTTGTTGGTTCAAATTTAACACACCCGGTTTTGTCACTTCGGCTACTCAATAACCTGCATATATAGAATGAATGCATTTGAATATCTTTATCATATTCCGATTAAACGGCCAAGTTGGATATTTTGAAAATTGAATTTGTTAAGATTTCCCTTAAAATGACACTAGAATAAGAGACAGTACTGTGAGAGTTGGGAATATTGGCTTACAGGGGAGAGACTATACAGTCTCTTCACCTCTCAAAGATAGAGATGTTTTGAAAATTCTACAAAATTAATTTTCACAGCCGAATTGAAGACTAGACTCTCATAACTGGTGACAGGAAACCTTATGAATATAATTTTATACAATTTTTTTCTTTAATATCCAATAATGATATATTTTTGATAAGATATAATGAAAATATCAAAATTCATCTAATTGTTTAATTTTACTTAAGAATATTAGTCCATATCAATTATTATATCTATACTCATTTCTCGAAGCAAAGTTTCTCCAAAGTCAAACGGTAGAATTTCGTCATTTTTTTTTTTTTTTTTTGTGGAGATTCCGAGAGAATCAAAACTATACGTGTTTGAAAACTTTATCTTATATGCAATCAGAAAAATAATATCTATTTTGGTTAATTTATATCAAGGGAAGTTAGCAAGAGAACGTAGGCCCATATTTCTTATTCACAGCCCTATCAAAGCCAACAGAGCCAAGAGCTTCTCAACATGACACAGAAATTAACACCAATAAACATATTAGGAAATTAACATTAATTTTATTATCACTTTTCTCTCTGTTAACTTTAGTTCAATGTAACTTGGAGGAACAAGGAGATATTCAGATAAAATTATCAATATTGACTGTTTTTATCCAAACAAAACCAAAATGATTTCATATAATATATCTAATAAATTGTATAATACAAATATATATCATATAACAAAACAATACTGGGCAATCTAAAAAGCAAGCAAACTGCTGACCCAAGAGCCTGTGCCTTACATAAGGTAAAGCAAGCAAACAAACAAGTACGTTGATAATGATGAATGAAAACTGAGCACGCATTCAATTTTGCCTAGAGCAAAAGCTTGTAAGTAAAAGCAGAAGCTCAAGACAGCCTCAAGTAGCAAATGCTAAAGCAAAAAGCAATTGCTTGATATCATGTGATTAATAATTATCCCCATTTGCTACCTTTTGCTTGATGGACTGGTAGCCTTTGCTTAGGGGCCCAGCTATGTGCGACTGTCTTGGCTAGCTATAATTTTCAATTTAACTGCTGTCCTTCCTGGCTAATAGAATTATACTCTCGCCATGTCTGTTCCAGGTTTAAGCCATTTTAGAAGAGAGTTGTGCCGTTTTCGAGCCCGCCATTGTAGGCTACAGAGCTCTACTGCAAGGACATATCCAGATATGACTGCCAAATGTGCAAAAGTGACTCCAACTACAGCAGTAGGACAACTCGCCTAGTTAACTGGTACCAGACACGTGTTAGAAATGCCCACTAAAATATATGACAGCAAGCTACCCACTGCTAACACAGCTCAGCCTTCACCGAAGTCTCCTGCCACAAAGTGAGATCTGTCCTCTTCAGAATCTCCTGCCACACAGCAATCACCATCACCCACAGTACATACTCTACTCACGGCATCTAGCCCCCTCTCTACTACCATAGAGACAGAAAAATCCACTTCCAAGGCCCTAGCTACCTTACCCTCAAAGAACACCACTGTCTGGACTGCAACTGCCCAGATTGCCTCCCACAGCCACTGAAAGAAGCCTCTGCTATGTTGTCCAGCTCTCCTCCATCATCCCAGCCTGAAACCAAAAACACTGAGAAGAAATCTCTTTTGAGAGTCAAGCTAACACCAATAGAAAATACCACATCCTTTGCTGCAATTTCTGCCCTGGTAGACTCAAAGCCCAGCATCCAAATCACTCCAGCAAAGAAGCAGAAGGAGGCAGTCCTCAGCTATCCAGCGACTATGCCTCTACCCTCCATCACCTCCCTGAGCTACATTGCAGATGCAGAGGATGCAAGAATAAACTCAAGACTCCATCAAACAAAGTTATCGCTACTTTCATAAGTCAAATCCCACTATCTCTTAATCTTGGAATTTAGGGAACCTTTCCCATCCAATATTATACATCGGTGCTGCTTGAATGTTATTCTTGCCAGTGTTTTGGGCATTATCACAAAGACTTGCAGAACCCCCAACATTTGCAGTATCTGTAGCAAACTTCACCCGACCCCCATATGCATCAATGCCTACAAGGAAGGGAAGGAAACCCTTGACACCTGTGCGCTCTCTCATCATGCCTGGAGCAGGAGGTGCCCAGAGCATCTGAGAAGGATTACATCTCTGAAAGAAGACTCATAATAATGAAGCCCATCTAAAGCACCATCTCAGCCGGCCAAACCTCCGATGAGCATCTCGACAGAGGCCTCAATAACAACCTAAACCTTTAATCCTTAACTTTCCAGCACTAACACCTTCCCCTAATCTTTCTCCTTTCCATCCTAGCCAATCGCTCACCCAGCACATAGAGTCCTTGTCTTTAGAAGACCATATTCCCATAGTCCTTCCCATTTTCTCCAAAGTCCTATCCCTCTTCAAAGTTCACAAAAGTACTACATTGGATTCCTTTCTCTGGTTACAGCTCATTTTCCTTTGACTAAGCATACACCAAATAGTCTGCTAGAGAGTTATTGGGTCCTTTGACTGGCCAGACAGTACTACCTTGGATTCCTTTCTCTCCACATTCTTCTTTGTCCTCATACACATGGCAACCCTGAGATTAGCAAATAAATTTTCTTCACTCAAAGGGTTAACTATTGTATTGTAGTTGTTCAGTGGCTACTTTCCTCTTTGTAAGAGTAGAAGAGACTCTTTAGCTATGTCAAGTAGCTCTTCTACGAGAAGTACTCTCCATAATCAAATGATTGTTCATTAGTCTTGAGTAGTGCCATAGCCTCTGTACCATGGTCTTCCACTGTCTTGGGGTAGAGTTCTCTTGTTTGAGGGTACACTCGAGATGCTGTCCTATCTTATTTTTATTCCTTTTTTTCGAAGTTTTCATTCTAAGTATAAAAAATTTATTTCAATACTGTTACCTTTCCTAAAATATCTTATTTTACCTCTTCAATGCTTTTTGTAGTGTATTTATTTCCTTGTCTCCTTTCCTCGCTGAGCTATTTTTCCCTGTTGGAGCCCATGTGCTTATAGTATCTTGCTTTTCTAAATAAGGATGTAGCTTATAGGTAGTAATAGCGATGATAATAACTGTCAAAAATCTCTATGTAATTGTAACTATTTCCTGGAAGAACTGTGTTCTCGTTGGGGCTCCATGTTCAGTGGGTAGTCAAGTAGGGTGGATACAAACATACGAACGAACGTAACAAGAGCTGCTCTGAGCCCTTTTACATCAACAAACTTATAATAAAAAAATCTTTAAGTAATTAGATTAGTTTTTCCTCTGTTATTAAGCATTTGGGGATGTGTGTAGGATGGAGGCCACCTGTATGTATGATAGCGGCCGCCTTATTTTCAACTTTATCGGAAACTTGTATAGAATATTACCTGTTCAGAATGTTATAAATACCCAGAGTAAGTACTTACTATACCGATATACTGAGATTTTGAAAACCATCTAATCTGACGTGAAATTTATAAGTCGAACGAGCTCTGTACCTTGCCACGCAGTTCCTCGCTCCCATAGTTCCTAGAATTCCCTATAGATGATGTTCTGATCGAATCAACAGCGCCATAGTGGCAGAATACTGAATTATTAATGGGACCCCGCTTAACCTGGGTCGGAAATGCTCATTCTTTACCCACGTTCGGAAAAGACATTGGTCCTGATATTATTAGAATGCGTCCATCCCGAAACTACAATAATTTTGGACTGTTAGAAGGCCTATAATAATATCAAGGATCAATTTCTTCAACACAAAACTGTTAATCATAGCATTAACTTTGTGAGTCCAAAAGATCCCAGTGTGCACACCAATACCATCGAATCACAGTGGCGAGTACTAAAATGATCTGTACTACCGAAATTCGGTACTCAGAAACATTTCTACGAAAGCTACTTTGCGATGTATATAATTCAAAAACGTTATTTGATCGGTAAGGGGTGTAGACTGAAGGCATTCTTGGAATTAGTTAAACGTGTTTATCCGCTCAATACCAACGATTCTGATTCCGAAAGTCCTGGTCCGTCCCAACACCCGTCCCCTCCACAACGTAGTATAACAAACCATCCACAAAAAAGGTGTCCCATCACCCTACATCTCCTAAAAGTGCCCCTCCAACGTGCCCGCCCCAAAAGAAGAAGACGTTGTCTCTCGGCAGAAAGGCAATACCAGTTGAAGACTCGGACTTCGGTGACTTCGAATAAGTAGGCTGCCGTTGTAGAGGTTACAAATAAACCAGCAAGCTGAACCGGAAATAATGTAAGTACAACCCTCTCCATTTCTGGTTTGTGTGATCGCGGCCACATGTATGCATGATGTCGGCCGATTAAGAATATGCTTGTGTGTATGAGTGATAGCGGCCACATGTATGTATGATGACTTCCGATTAGGAATAGGCAAGTGTAAGGGGGGTGGCAGCCCCCCCCCCCCTAAGAAGAGATATGTCTTTTAAGTAAGGTTAGGTGGGCCCATTCAAGTTAGGCAGTGTTCTATTCTAGAGTTTTGGCAGAATATTCTTTTGTAGAACAACGGCCACGTCTTACGAAGTGTTTCTTCCTGTTTTTTATGTCCACGGGAGGACCTGGCCGCTGATCTACAAAGGCTCCAGCATTTGTGAACACTGTGTATTGAGAAAAATAAATGTTTCTTTTTCTTCTGTTTTACCAAAGAAAATATGTAAACTATGACGTAGGAGGAGGGCTGGATTTAGCCTAAATAGCCGCTTTTCTGATTGCATAAATAATAACAAAAAAGTTTAGTTGTGATTCTCTATAAAAGAAAATTTCGTGGAATTTCTTAATGAACCTGACTCTTATGTTATGACTTACGGAACAATGCAGATGTCAACCTGGTCTACTTGGAGAAAATTACTTCGAAAATTAATACAATAATTATATAGATATAATAACTGATATTGACTGATCTTTTTTAACAACATCATAAAATTAAAGACATCGTGATTTTTTATCATAAATACATTGTTGTTGGAATTATCAAGAAAAAAATACCATAAAATTTATATTTAAATGTGTGATATCACCAATTGTGAGAGGCTGGACTATCCAATTCCTATTAAGCAGTTCTCCAACCAAGGCAAATGTTTTCCTACGGGCCAACCAAGAGAAAGGCCCGTGCCAACAACAAGTGTTGGCTTTAATTCCCCAAAAAGAAGAAGAAGATTACGCAGTATTATTCCTTTGTACTTAAAAGTCTAATATCTTTGGAAGGGGAAGTAGACTAATGTAAAATGTAAAGTCTCTTCCCATATAAGTATGGCGAAATTAAGCAAATTAACAGGTATTAGCTCAGTAACCCAATTTGAAGAAACACTGCAAGTTATGCTAATAATAAACATTATTTCCAATAAATGCTCTTCCACTCAAACAGTGGTATGTATCCAGTGTTCCCAGTCGGGGTACTAAAGTATCCTTTAAATACTCTGACAAAGTCCCTAGATTCTTATGGGATACAAATGTATTCTATGGATGCTCTTTGACAAAGTCCCTAGATTCTAAAGAGATACAAATGTATCCTGTAGATGCTCTTTGACAAAGTCCCTAGATTCTTATGGGATACAAATGTATCCTTTGGATACTCTTTGACAAAGTCCCTAGATTTTTAAGAGATACAAATGTATCCTGTAGATGCTCTTTGACAAAGTCTCTAGATTCTTATGGGATACAAATGTATCCTGTGGATGCTCTTTGACAAAGGCCTTAGATTCTTATGGGATAGAAATGTATCCTTTGGATAATCTTTGACAAAGTCCCCAGATTCTTATGGGATACAAATGTATCCTGTAGATACTCTTTGACAAAGTCCCTAGATTCTTATGGGATACAAATGTATCCTTTGGATACTCTTTGACAAAGTCCCTAGATTCTTATGGGATACAAATGTATCCTGTAGATGCTCTTTGACAAAGTCCCTAGATTCTTATGGGATACAAATGTATCCTTTGGATGCTCTTTGACAAAGTCCCTAGATTCTTATACTTTAATGTTTGGTTTTAATATTTTTCGTACAAAAGGTTAATATCACTCTATTATACTAAATATCAATATTCTTGTCTGTTTATTAATATCAAGAATAATTAATCTATTTCTGGGAATTGTTTTGTCATGAAACATTTTACCAGTTTGAAATAATTATGCATAAAATCAAAAGAGGCAAAATCTCGAATCCTGCCTCATAACATGTTCTCAAGTGTCAACATTAAGGCATCGATGGATATTTTGGGCCTTAGTGCATGGATGTGTTTTGAGGCTCAATTGTGTAGTTGTTACCTGGATTGGCTGCTCAAACATACACGAGTTCATAAAAGGCTCATTTAAATTCCTGGACAACATCATTTGTGATGCCATATTATTATATCATTGTGAAGTCCAGATGTTCTTATTTAATTGGCTAAAGATAAGAAAAATCATAATCTTGGGACTAAAGAAAACCCTAAACCTAGAATATATGAATTAGAAAGTTTCTGATCCATATATTCCATGTTTTTTTTTCTTAAAGTTATTAACATTACAGCAAAATCTGACATTGTTTAAAAAACAGCAGATAGAGATGAACATCTTGCTTTAGATAACCCAATTATATATATATATATATATATATATATATATATATATATATATATATATATATATATATATATATATATATATATATATATGTGGAGAATTTTTATGTGAATGGTTGAGTGGGAACTTAGTCCAGGAAAGTCTCCCTACGGCAATTACCCAAAGCTCAACAGGGGAGGATAATGAGCACTTACTCTCGGGACACAAACGCCCTGCTAATACTTTACTGCCATAGTTCACTGACCGTCACTCTTGAATACAAAAGGAGGCAATTTTACTGTCCAGAGGCCGGAGAACTCCACACGTTAATTTTGAAATAATTTATGGCCTACTCTAGCTTTGTCAGGGCTAGAGTCATCTCACTCTAAGGCTCTGTTTCGATTCCGTCCCAGTGACCCCAGTGAGATGCTGTACAGGTATCTTACGTTAATGCAACTAGAGACAATAAAAAAAGGGGGAACAGTGGAGTATAAAAGTATAAAGTAAAGTTAAATGGGGATCTTCACCTTCAAAGCACTAAGTAAAAGAGCGTACACTCGCAGATACCAACTTACCTGTTTAGAGTAGGTTACTTTCAACACCTTGGGTACTTCTGACCCGTCCCAGAGTATAAATTAGCTAAATTCATATAATGTGGTTAAAGATACCAAAATGTGTAATCTATTCCAAATGATTTATTACAGAAAAAGGAATGGAAATAACTCGATGATTTTAACACAACAAATTAAAAATTGGAAAAAAAATATCAGTAACTCAATTATAAGTTTTACATGTGATAAAATGAATAAGTGAATTTACAACAAAACTTGAAAACGTTAAACGGATTTAACACGTGGATTAAACCTCAAACAGAATAAATAAGTCAAAACATTCTGATCAACAATTTGTGCGGTAGGATGCTGTGAGGTCACAACATGTGGTCAGTGACCTCAAGCAATTACCAAGATCAAAAAAATATGAATACATCAATTTCCATGCACGCAGCCCGAAAGATGTAATGCCAAAATAATACCTAAACTTAACTTATGAGAAATTGAAACTTATCTAAAGGGGGAATGGCCATTAGTTAAACTCACAAGATTTTTATATGTTGTGGGCGCCCGTGTCCTAAATGTGGCGGTCTTCAGTTTGCTCACTAGGCCTACAGCACTTAATTTGCAGAGTCAACGGCCCCCTCCAAGCTCTCCAACTAGCCCCCAAGACTGGAACCGACGTGCTGTAGAATTAGCAGCTATGCACTAACACTGGTCATCTGCTTGACCTCTTCTACGACGTATTCTTGGCTAGTTATTGTGTAAGGGGACAGGCTAGTGATGGAGAGTGGGAGCACGAGGTTGACATTGGAGCCTGACTGGGCAGCTCCGTTTCGTACCGTGGCCTGTATGTTTGTGAGCTCGAGTTCAGGTCAGCTGCGTCCTCCTTCCTTCCCAAAAAAAAGCATATCTTGGTGCGTAGGCCTACAGTCTTGAGGTGCCAACTCTCATTTAGGACAGGCTCAAAAACCTTGTGCCTTGTGAATTTCAAGCAACACACTTATTTAGAATACAAGGAGAAATCTTGCAACTCCAGGGGGCAAAGATAATCCTAATTCTAAACAACTGGCATACAGAATAAAAATTAAACTAAAAGGTAATTTAGCAAGTCGGGCTTACGTGTGTGGACAACCATACCTCCTAGACTTGCAGACTTGAGTTGTAATTAAGAGATTTAAAATACTGTACCTAAATACTTACGGTAGAATAATGTATACAAACAACACAAAAGTATTAATCTTGGGACACTCGCTTAAGAAAGAGACATTACTCACATTTTTCCCTACCGTGACGTCACGAACAATAACAAAGTCTATGTATGAACTATGAAGAAGAAGAGTAGTGAAGAAAATTCTTCACAATATATATATATATATATATATATATATATATATATATATATATATATATATATATATATATATATATATATATATATATATATATATATATATACATATTTGAGTCAGGATGTTAAAAAAACGAAAATTCTGGACAAAATCAAAAAGAATTATTCAGAATTGAGTTCTTTTGAGATTGAAATATTGACCATTAAATCTATTTTTATGAAAACTTGATGTCAAATGGAGCAGACATTGATATACCAATTAAACCTTATTGCATGAGGCATAACTGACCCAGTATTCAAATGATCTGATTTTTATTCAACTATTAACCTTGTCGTATATTTGTCCATTTTTTTATAAAACTCTTTTTTTGGGGAGATGTGAGATTTCGTAGAAGTACGATATGTTTTCCTCACTTAAGGGGACTTCTGTACATCTTCCTATTCATTCAGACAAAGAGTCAGTCATAGTGTGGCTAGCTCTCCAATAAAAACTAGATTTGGAAATATTGGCCTACAGGGGAGAGACCATAAGGTCTTTTCACCTTTCAAAGATAGAATTCTATTATCCAGAGAAGTGAATGAGGTTAAATTGGTGCTACTATAGCGTGAGGTCTACTGCTGAATTATTCGTCCCTCTTAGATAAAACACATTTCATACATTTTTTAAGCAATAAACACTTAATTTAAACATATCTTAGAAATGACTTAAATAGATAATTGGATTCCTAATTACATTAAAAAAAGGAATAAAGGTAAAAATAAACATGTTATCATATATTTCCATACATTTATTCTAGCGATACACTCTTCGTACATCAAACAGGTTATCATATATTTCCATACATTTATTCTAGCGATACATTCTTCATACATCAAACAGGTTATCATATATTTCCGTACATTTATTCTAGCGATACACACTTCGTACATTATTATTATTATTATTATTATTATTATCCAAGCTACAACCCTAATTGTAAAAACAAGATGCTATCAGCCCAGGGGCTCCAATAGGGAAAAATAGCCCAGTGAGGAAAGGGAATAAGGAAATAAATAACTGAAGAGAACAAATTAACAATAAATCATTCTAAAAAAAGTAATGTCAAAAGAGATATGTCATATATAAACTATTAACAACGTCAAAAACAAATATGTCATATATAAACTATAAAAAGACTCATGTCCGCCTGGTCAACAAAAAAAGCATTTGCTCCAACTTTGAACTTTTGAAGTTCTACTGATTCAACAACCAGATTAGGAAGATCATTCCACAACTTGGTAACAGCTGGAATAAAACTTCTAGAGTACTGCATAGTATTGAGTCTTATGATGGAGAAGGCCTGGCTATTAGAATTAACTGCCTGCCTAGTATAACGAACAGGATAGAATTGTCCAGGGAAATCTGAATGTAGCCTAAAGGATGGTCAGAGTTATGAAAAATCTTATGCAACATGCACAATGAACTAATTGAACGGCGGTGCCAGAGATTAATATCTAGATCAGGAATAAGAAATTTAACCCTGGATAGGTACGGTCCTCGGACACCCCTTTAAGGGTATACTCGGACGCGAACGACCCCGACGCCAAAAAAAATTCTTGAAAAATCAGTTTTTGCAGTAACCTCCTTTTTTTTTTTTGCCAAAAAAAACTTCAATGAATGCTTAAAACAACTGTAAAGATAAATACTACTCATCTGCAGAAAAACTATTTATTATAAATATTTTAAAAAATTAAGTAGAAAAAAAAAAAGACCTGACATAAAAATTCATAAAAAAAAAGTTTATACATATATACACAAATCCTTTTAGGAATTGATTCTTGAATGTTTAGGACACATCTTGATGTATTTTGGATGAAGTCAGGCCCATGGAGGTGAAGATCTGAAATGAGAAAAAAAGGGTAACTTTTTTTGGCCAAAAAAAATTGTCCAAATTTCATGAATTTTTTTGGGTACCCAAATGAAATAGGAAGTGGCTAATTTTTTTAGGGGATAAACATATGTTATCCTAAAATAGAAATATGTGAAAAAATCTTCATTATTTTGTAAATTACATTTATATCAGGGGCCATATCTAAAGGTAATTTTTTGAGTACTTGGAAATTTCGTAAAAAAATACATATATTTAATATATAATATGATATTTATGCAGGTAAAAATATACCAAAATATCACAAATTCTATAGGGAACAAGAATATATATAGATAGGGCAGCTTACGCTTCGGATATGTCCACAAAATGGCTGCCAACCACACTGACTCAGACTCCCTAATCTGCCACTTGAAATGTAGGAAGGGTATGTCAATTTCAAGGTGTTATAAACTAATCTAATTATTATTGGATATGTATAAAAATTGTATGGTGGGTTGCTGGATAATTGTCGATTATTTTACGACTATAAAATTAAAATTCTGACCCAAAAAATTTTTTTTGAAGGGAAATAAAATCGAAAAAAAAAAATGTAAAACAATATTTTAGCTAAAAAAATTTGATGATATTCAATCAAAAAAAAAAGTAAATAAAATTTTCCGACAAATAAACATCTAGAGGAATCATTACTCTGTGATAGTTCCTTAGTACGTAGTAATTTTGAAAGAATTGGGAAAAAACAAAAAAATGGCAATCACCGGAAAATCGAACACATACCTATATATACGCCATATCTGGCTAAAAAAAAGATAGGCATGGGTAGCCAGATCATCTAGAAACACTTTCCAACACTATAAAAATATAAGTTTTGCGACACTACTTGCCAATTCCTTACGGTAACATGACTAAGCAAAAAAATGCAAAACAAATAAAAAGGAGCACTCGTGGAAAAATGGCCATTCTAATATACGGCATTTCAGAAAAAAAAAATTTCAGCCACGTGCTAGGCAAACCATCAAGGCATATTTTCCGACAAATAAACATATAAATGAAATATTACTCTGTGATAGTTCCTTAGTACGTAGTAATTTTGAAAGAAATGGGAAAAAACGAAAAAATGGCAATCACAGGAAAATCGAACACATACCTATATATACGCCATATCTGGCTAAAAAAAAAAATAGGCATGGGTAGCCAGATCATCTAGAAACACTTTCCAACACTATAAAAATATAAGTTTTGCGACACTACTTGCCAATTCCTTACGGTAACATGACTAAGCAAAAAAATGCAAAACAAATAAAAAGGGGCACTCGCGGAAAAATGCCCAACATTCTAATATACGGCATCTCAGATAAAAAAAAAAGACATGCACGTGTTAGCCCAACCATCAAGGCACACTTTCTAACACATAAACATGAAAAAAAAATCAATAATATACGGCAATTCCTTACTACGTAGTAAATTTTTACAAATATTGAAAAAAAACAGAAATTGGCAACCGCAGTTAAATACCCAATATACCAATAACTACGTCGTATCTGACAAAAACAAAATCACGCATGGGTAGCCAGATCATCTAGACACACTTTCCAACATTAAAAAAGCAAAAGTTTTACGACACTATTTCGCAATATCTTACGGAAAAATGACTTGGCAAAAAAATAAAAAAAAAATAAAAAGGGACACTCGCGGTAAAATGCCCGACATTCTAATATACGACATCTCAGATAAAAAAAAAGACATGCACGTGTTAGCCCAACCATCAAGGCACACTTTCTAACACATAAACATGAAAAAAAAATGAATAATATACGGCAATTCCTTACTACGTAGTAATTTTTACAAATATTGAAAAAAAAACAGAAATTGGTAACCGCAGTTAAATACCCAATATACCAATAACTACGTCGTATCTGACAAAAACAAAGTCATGCATGGGTAGCCAGATCATCTAGACACACTTTCCAACACTAAACAAGCAAAAGTTTTACGACACTATTTGGCAATATCTTACGGAAAAATGACTTGGCAAAAAAATGAAAAAAAATGAAAAAGGGGCACTCGCGGTAAAATGGTCCTCGTGGTGATGAACGACATTTTAACTAAAAAAAAAAACATGCACATGGTAGCCAAACAATCCACCAAGACTTTCCACAACTGATAACCTATACAAGTTGCACCATTCTACGACAATTTCATAATACGTAATAACTTTGATAATTATGCAAACTACCTCAGAAGGGTAAACTCGGACGCGAACGACCCCGACGCGTCTCAGAAATCGGGGAAGGAGTACAGCTACAGCAATGCACATCTGGACACTACTAGAGCGTGTAGGGGAGACACCTCCTGCAGGTCGATCACCCACAAATTCAGTCACAGGGGTGAGTCACGTGAGAAAAACCTGTTTTTTTTTGACGCTCGGGGTCGCAAACGACCCACCGTACCTATCCAGGGTTAATAGACCGTAAGTTTCTGTCCAACAAATTAAGATGAGAATCAGCAGCTGAAGACCAGACAAGAACAATACTCAAAACAAGGTAGAATAAAAGAATTAAAACATTTCTTCAGAATAGATTGATCACCGAACATCTTAAAAGACTTTCTCAATAAGCCAACTTTTTGTGCAATTGAAGAAGACACAGACCTTATATTTTTCTCAAAAGTAAATTTGCTGTCGAGAATCACACCTAAAATTTTGAAAGAGTCGTACAAATTTAAAGAAACATTATTAATACTGAGATCCGGATGTTGAGGAGCCACTATCCTTGACCTACTTACAATCATACTTTGAGTTTTGTTAGGATTCAACTTCATACCCCATAATCTGCACCATGCACTAATTTTAGCTAAATCTCTATTAAGGGATTCACCAACCCCAGATCTACATTCAGGGGATGGAATTGATTCAAAGAGAGTAGCATCATCTGCATATGCAACATGCTTATTTTCTAGGCCAAACCACATGTCATGTGTATATAGTATGAAAAGTAATGGGCCAAGAACACTACCCTGTGGAACACCGGATATCACATTCCTATACTCACTATGGTGCCCATCAACAACAACTCTTTGAGATCTACTACTTAAAAAATCAATAATAATGCTAAGAAACGACCCACCCACTCCCAACTGTTTCAGTTTGAAAACAAAGGCCTCATGATTAACATGGTCAAAGGCGGCACTAAAATCAAGGCCAATTATACGAACTTCCCGACCACAATCAAGGGATTTCTGTACTGCATCGGAGATTGTAAGAAAGGCATCACATGCTCCAAGGCCTTCACGAAAACCAAATTGCAAACTAGGGAATAGATGATTACCTTCAGAAAACATATTAAGACGTTTTGCCAGAAAACGTTCAAAAACTTTAGATAATATGGGAGTTATGGAAATTGGGCGGTAATCAGTGGGACTTGAGCTACCACAAACACATTTACATAGAGGAGTAACATTACCAATTCTCCAACAAGTGCTAAAAGCTCCTCTTCTAAGAATGACACAAATAGATGTGCTTCTTGAACTGTATCCAAGAGATTGTGCTCTCTTAAAAAGGCGAGTGCTGCTTCTTCTGTCAGAATGACTCTTCTATAAAACTCCTTCAGCAACATTTTTAGTACCCTCAATTGATGATATCTCTTTTAGGCCGAGGGAAAAACTGATTTAGGAGCTCTGTGACGCTGGTCACGTGGAACACCTCACCCTCAACCTGGGTAGGCGACATATGGCGGTAGACCTCACACTATAGTAGCACCGTTAAATTTCCACGTTGATGATGATGATGAGTAGATTGCCATGCATATAGCATGACACGGGCTCTGTGTCAGAAAGACAGCCCGTAAGCGACTGGATCTGTAAAGGGAGATACTCCAAAGGAGTAAAATTTGTATTATGAAAAGGAATGTTGGGTAAGAAATAGGAAAAAGGATAAAGGATGAAGGGTAGGGATGATGAATGAAGGATGGAATGGGAATGGATTGGCAAGACGTGACAAGGGGTAGAAAGTAACCCGAAAAAGGGGTCTCCTTTTTAGGTCCACGAAAGAAAGTTTTAGTCAGAGAAAAAAGTATTGATAGTAGTAAGTCCCAGTAAGTAAAAGAGACTGGGAGAGGAGAGAAGAATTATTAATAGGAGAGAATAGGAGTAGGTTTAAGCAAAGATATTTATTCCTGCTCTGGAATGGGAAAGGGGAGGGGGGCCATTTCTGTGCAACGCTCGGTCAGTAAGCACGAGAAAGGCCCCCCAAGGATAGGGATGGATGAGGAATTATGAGGAAAAAAGGATAAAAGGAGATAGGAAAAACAAGAGCTGTTTCTCCTTTTAGGATTTAGGATTAAAGGAGGAATGGACTAAGGAACTGGATTGAGGAGTGGTAGCAAGGATTGCAGGAAATTGGGATTAGAGATAGAGGTTAAGGACAGGATTTTGGCAAGGATTTTGATGGCAATGGGAATAAGGTCAGGTAAGGTGAGTGACTCAATTTGTTGAGTCAAGGATGTAGGTTGAGGAGGTGGAGTTGTAGGAGGAGAAGTTGAAACTCCTTGCAATGGAGTTGCAGGTGCAGATACAGGAACAGTGGGTGCCTGGTTTTGCTTTGTAGTTGCAGAAGCTGGAGCAGTGGTAGGCTGTCGTTGTCTTCTTTGACGAGGAGGTCGTTGTTCCTCAGGTTTCTGCAGTGAAGATGGCTTGTTGTTTTTCGGAGAACTGGAGCCCTTCATTGCAGCAATTCTCCTTAGGCGTTCAGGGCAGCGCCTGTTCCAGGCATGATGTGGTTTGGAACAATTGCGGCACTTTGGGCGAGTTTCTTGTCCATTCTTGTGGGCCTGTATACATATTTCAGTGATGTGGCGTTGGCTACAGACACCACAGAAAGCAGGGCCTTTACAGTCCTACTTGAGGCTGTCTTGAGCTTCTGCTTTTACTTACAAGCTTTTGCTCTAGGCAAAATTTAATGCTTGCTCGGTTTTTATTCATTATTATCAATGTACTTGTTTGTTAGCTTGCTTTACCTTATGTAAGGCACGGGCTCTTGCGTCAGCAGCTTGCTTGCTTTTTAGATTGCCCAGTAATGTTTTGTTATATGGTATATATTTGTATTATACAATTTATTAGATATATTATATGAAATCATTTTGGTTTTGTTTTGATAATCAGTCAATATTGATAATTTTATCTTAATATCTTCTTGTTCCTCCAAGTTGCATTGAATTAAAGTTAAGTTCTGCAGGTTAACGAAACATTTGTTTTCACAGCTTAGAGGTTTTTGAAAACATTGATATTGTTATCTTTATTCTTACATTATATTGTCGTTATTACTTTACATATTCAGATGCACAATGAATAACAGATGAATCATCACATTAAAATAATGTTAATTTCCTAATATGTTTATTGGTGTTAATTTCTGTGTCATGTTGAGAAGCTCTTGGCTCTGTTGGCTTTGATAGGGCTGTGAATAAGAAATAAGGGCCTACGTTCTCTTGCTAACTTCCCTTGATATAAATGAACCTAAATAGATATTATTTTTCTGATTGCATATAGAATAAAGTTTTCAAACACGTACAGTTTTGATTCTCTCGGAATCCGTGGAAAAAAAAAGTATATTTTTTTACTTTGGAGAAACTTTGCTTCGAGAAATGAGTATGATATAATAATTGATAGAGACTAATATTCTTAAGTAAAATTAAACAATCTTATAGGATTTTAATTTTTCATTATATTTCCTCAAAAATATATTATATTATCGAATATTAAGAGGATAAATATATAAGATTTATATTGTCAGGTTTTATGTCCTCAGTTACGACAGACTAGTTCAAATTCGTCATTTCGTAGTTCTTCAATAGAGGATTTCAAGTGTTTCATCCTTCACAATTCTATCTTTGAAAGGTGAAGAGACTTAATGGCCTCTTCCCTATAAGGACTCATTATTAACTCTGCGGGTATCATCCATCCTTCCTCTCTGACTCTCATTGCAAGATTGTCGATCTTTGTTCCCATTTAAGAATCCCAGACAACGCAACTTCTGGATCAACCTTTGGAGATTTTGGACAACTTTGTTACCACGACTATGAAGAAGTGGAATTGGATATGTCGAGGCTCCTCTGTTCTTTCTTTACCTTTTTCATACATTTGAAGTCAATTTTATTATCTTAGTATGCCATTACTTTTATTATCAATTTATAGATGAAAAGGATTCTGATGACTAGAGGGATCCTCATTGTCTTCAATTTCGTTTAAAGGCCGTTCATGAAAGGCAGAGCCAATTGACAGTGACATTGCCCTATCAAGCAGGACAATGCCCTAGAGACTGACCCTATATGCATATGATCAGTACCCAAGCCTCCTCTCCATCCAAGCTAGGACAAAGGAGGACAGAGCAATGGTTGCTGATGACTTAGCAGTTAGACTTATAGGCTCTCCTAAATACCCATCCTTAGCTCACAAGGATGGTGAAGATGTAGCGACCAAAGGAGCTAACGAGTTTGAGTGGGACTCTGACCCCCGTCTGATGATCACCAGACAAAGACGTTACCAACAGGCCGCCAAAATTGTTCATTTGGAACAATTAAAAATTACAGAAAATGCTTTTTACAGATTTTTGGTTTTCTGTAATGAATGTGAAGTATATTTCCCTTAACTGCTATTCCAATTAATGTTCGATTCATCAATTCTTCCAATTCCTCATTCATCATCATCAGTTGAAGTCGACGAGAGAGAGAATCCTTTCCCAAGTTGAAACCATATTAAAATAGTGACGCCAGAAAAAGACTGAATCACTAAATGGTCTCATTATTCT
The DNA here is from genome assembly GCF_036898095.1 of Palaemon carinicauda. Classification (NCBI taxonomy): domain Eukaryota; kingdom Metazoa; phylum Arthropoda; class Malacostraca; order Decapoda; family Palaemonidae; genus Palaemon; species Palaemon carinicauda. Next base: position 88,450,798 of record NC_090749.1, on the reverse strand, counting down.
AACAAAGGAAAGTGGATGCAGCTGAAGGTCTCCTCCATGCTGTGTGTGTGTGTAGATTGCCTTACCTTATGTAAGTCACGGCCTCTTGCCGCTGGGCAGCCCGTAAGAGAATATTGTTGTAGCTTAGGTAATTAAGATTACAAAGGTGGCCTTGAATTTGAAATGGTTAAGTGTTTTGTTCAATTATGAAGGGAGTCAGTTAAAATAAGAATAATATTATTTTACAATTTGATGGTTTGAGCTACGTTAAATTTAGATAGCCGAAGCTAATTGATGTAAGGCCAAAAAGTAGTGGTAGTTTCAACTGATCTGTTTATCCTCATTCAGCAGCCTGGGTTTGGTAATATTCCTAGGTGGGGGTAATGGCTATTCACCATATACTTCCCACGGGCAGGAATTTGCATAGCAGATTCCTAGTCAATTGCCCGTATAACTGAATGAGGGACAGGTCCCTCTAGCTGCCACTAAGCAATAATAAGGAAAAAGGGAGAGATTGACAGGCATGACAACAGAGAAAAGGCCCCGACAGGAAGAATCCTTTCTAGGTCCACAAAAAGGAAAAGTATGATAGACAAAGTCTATCAAGTCAGAGAGAAAGTGTTATAGCAGATAGTCCTATGGGAGTAGAAGATCGTGGGAAGGAAAGAAAAGCAATTTAGTTGGAGGCAGAAGAAAGGCGTAAACCATCCCAGGGAAAATTTAAGCATTAGAGATCGCTAATATAGAAAGAGTGCTAGCAGAGGGGGAGGGAACTAGCAAAAGTTAGAAATTCATAATAGTAATAGAATGTTAATTTAAGGAAAGAATCAACGATTAAAACTAGAGAAAGAAAGGTTGCTTAAATATAAAGAGGAAGGGAGGGTGTGTCGACAGCGAGCTATTTTTAGATGTAGTGTAGTGACTGTAGTGGAAAAAATTACGTAAATCGCGAAAAAGGAATGGGAAGTAAGTGGGAGGGGGTGGGGAAAGGGGGAAAGTAGGGGGGGAGGAATGACAGAGGATATTATAAAGATATAGTTAAGGATTATTACTAATTAACTAACAAGCTAATTTATATAGAAAATTTGGAAGAAGAACACATTAAAGATAAGCTAAAATAAAAACCAGAAAAAATGTTTACGCTAATTCTCGAGAGAGAGAGAGAGAGAGAGAGAGAGAGAGAGAGAGAGAGAGAGAGAGAGAGAGAGAGAGAGAGAGAGAGAGAGGGAACGGGAATGGTACTGATCTGAATATTGTCATATGGCAATTTTTATACGAATCTAACTATTTTAATTATAAAAAGGAGATCGAAATTAATTTAATGAAAGGATTAAGTTTTAAAGAGAATTATTTTTACGTTAGTTTCGGGAGAGAGAGAGAGAGAGAGAGAGAGAGAGAGAGAGAGAGAGAGAGAGAGAGAGAGAGAGAGAGAGATAGAATAAGTTCGAATGAATTGTAGAAACCAGACAGACATTACGTCATCGGTGGATGGGAGGAGGTCGGGTTTGGAGGGATGGGGGAAGGATGTAGGTAGGGGATAGGGGAAGGGGATAGAGGACGACACACACACGCAAGGCAGAGAGTTTTTGTTCGCTTGTCATCTGCAGAGATTTTGTTTTAACTTATATATCAATAACTTTTATTGATATACTAGTTATCACAAAAGGAATACAGTGGGATAGCGAAACAAAAAGGGATTTAAGGATAAAAGGATAAGGATTTGTAATTAAACAAAGAAAAACAGAATAAATAAAAGGTATCGAGTGAAAGACTTTTTACAGTCATTCACTCGATAGATGTTACACTTCCCTGATCGCTGGGATTGCGTTTATAGGATAAGGGCACTATGAGGATAGGTTGGGATAAGGATAGAAGGATTTAGGGAAGGTTTGTGAGTGCAGTGAGCAGGGGATAAATGAAAGGATATGGGAAAAGCAAGAGCAGTTTCCTTATGAGGAATACGGCCAAGGAATAACCATTTTCCAATCATTCATTCCCACTGCGCTTTGTGAATGTTCAATACAAAAGGGGTGTGAAGAATTTTCTTCACTACTCTTCTTCTTCATAGTTCATACGTAGACTTTGTTATTGTTCGTGACGTCACGGCAGGGAAAAATGTGAGTAATGTGTCTTTCTTAAGCGAGTGTCCCAAGATTGATACTTTTGTGTTGTTTGTATACATTATTCTACCGTAAGTATTTAGGTACAGTATTTTAAATCTCTTAATAACAACTCAAGTCTGCTAATCTAGGAGGTATGGTTGTCCACACACGTAAGCCCGACTTGCTAAATTACCTTTTAGTTTCATTTTTATTCTGTATGCCAGTTGTTTAGAATTAGGATTATCTTTGCCCCCTGGAGTTGCAAGATTTCTCCTTGTATTCTAAATAAGTGTGTTGCTTGAAATTCACAAGGCACAAGGTTTTTGAGCCTGTCCTAAATGAGAGTTGGCACCTCAAGACTGTAGGCCTACGCACCAAGATACGCTTTTTTTTGGGAAGGAAGGAGGACGCAGCTGACCTGAACTCAACCTCACAAACATACAGGCCACGGTACGAAACGGAGCTGCCCAGTCAGGCTCCAATGTCAACCTCGTGCTCCCACTCTCCATCACTAGCCTGTCCCCTTACACAATAACTAACCTAGAATACGTAGAGGTCAAGCAGATGACCAGTGTTAGTGCATAGCTGTTAATTCTACAGCACATCGGTTCCAGTCTTGGGGGCTAGTTGGAGAACTTGGAGGGGGCTGTTGACTCTGCAAATTAAGTGCTGTAGGCCTAGTGAGCAAACTGAAGACCGCCACATTTAGGACACGGGCGCCCACAACAGAAAAAAAAAACATCTTGTGAGTTCAACTAATGGCCATTCCCCCTTTAGATAAGTTTCAATTTCTCATAAGTTAAGTTTAGGTATTATTTTGGCATTACATCTTTCGGGCTGCGTGCATGGAAATTAATGTACTCATATTTTTTTGATCTTGGTAATTGCTTGAGGTCACTGACCACATGTTGGGACCTCACAGCATCCTACCGCACAAATTGTTGATCAGAATTTTTTGACTCTTATTTATTCTGTTTGAGGTTTAATCCACAAGTTAATTCCGTTCAACGTTTTAAAGTTTTTGTGTTGTAAATTCACTTATTCATTTTATCATATGTAAAACTTATAATTGAGTTACTGATATTTTTTCCAATTTTTAATTTTGTTGTGTTAAAATCATCGAGTTATTTCCATCCCTTTTTCTGTAATAAATCATTTGGAATAGATTACACATTTTGGTATCCTTAGCCCGCATTACATGAATTTTACCCACTTATACTATGGGACGGGTCAGAAGTACCCAAGGTGTTGAGAGTAACCCACTCTAGACAGAGGTAAGTTGGTGTACGCTCTTTTACTTAGTGCTTTGAAGGTGAAGATCCCCATTTAACTTTACTTTATACTTTTATACTCCACTGTTCCCCTTTTTTTTATTGTCTCTAATTGCATTAACGTAAGATACCTGTACAGCATCTCACTGGGGTCACTGGGACGGAGTCGAAACAGAGTCTTAGAGTGAGATGACTCTAGCCCTGACAAAGCTAGAGTAGGCCATAAATTATTTCAAAATTAACGTGTGGAGTTCTCCTGCCTCTGGACAGTAAAATTGCCTCCTTTTGTATTTAAGAGTGAAAGGTTAGTGAACTATGGCAGTAAAGTATTAGCAGGGCGTTTGTGTCCCGAGAGTAAGTGCTCATTATCCTCCCCTGTTGAGCTTTGGGTAATTGCCGTAGGGAGACTTTCCTGGACTAAGTTCCCACTCAACCATTCAGATAAAAATTCTCCACAAGGGAGGGGGGGGGGGCATTCAGTACAACGCTCGACCAGTAAGTACGAGAGAGGCCCCCCATCCCCTTACCAGTGTACTTGTTTTGGAGGAAAGGATCTGTAAGAATACTATCCTTAGAGGATAGGGGTAAGGATTCGGTAGCTATACAATTAATGAGTTTGTAGTTCCGACAGTGAATTGAGTTACCTGAAACTATTAAATAAAATGATTTTGTTAGGTGTGACATAATAATTTAAGACTATTTTATTGTTTAGAGCTGTTTGTCACCACAGGGGGAGAAAAGGATTAGGATGGGATTATGAGGTTAGGTGTTAGCCTAGTGTAAGAGATACCTTCGAAATGAGTCCCATAGACTTTTTGCATAGGCCTAGGTCTGTGTTTGTGTATGTATGATTTGAGTAGGCCTAATGTGGTAATTACTTTATATGGGATGAATTGGCTATTTTAAAAGTGTTTTAGACTAATTTAAGGTGTTTTACATTACGTTGTTGAGTTATCTGGGAGAGGGATAAGAACACAAAAACCCAGAAAGTGTGTGTATGTTTTCAAGGATGTGTTTGGTTACTTGTACAGCTGTGTAAGGGGGGGGGGGAGGGTTATGGATTGTCGGAGAGGGAAGGTATCTCTGCAATGAAGGAGGTGGTGTTCTAAGGGTTCAGCTCCTGTGGGAAGGTCGCAATACGAACATGATCTATCTTCAATATTAATGATTTGCCAGGTGCAGAGGTAACCCAGCCGTAACCTGTAAATAATAACTGTTAATTTCCTATTAAGGGATTTGGGCATATTATGAGGGAGGATATTAGTAACTGCAGTGTACCACGTAGCAGAACGTGAGCCCTCAAGCAAGATTTGACGAATTAAACTTTTCTTTTGAACTTGACAATAGTCATTCATTAATTTCATTATATGTGAAAGGGAGGGTCTGCATGCTTTGCTTACAGTGGGACACCTCAAGGCACTGTTAGCAAGGCGGTCAGCTTCATCATTTCCTTGAATACCTACATGACTTGGAATCCAGTTGAGGGTAACTCTCCTTTTCCTCAAAGCATGGGCTGCAGCCATAGCCTTTATGCTGCTGATCAGGTAAATGTTTTCAGTGAAATTTCGCTTTGAGATGCATTGAATGGCACCTCTAGAGTCAGTGTGAATAGTTGTATGACCAAATTTTGAAAGAGAATTCTCCAAAGCCTTTGCAATAGCATAGAGTTCTGCCTGTAGGATGGAAGCATGATCAGAGAGCCTCCATCCACTTGAAAAGGTTCTGGAGAAAACAGCTGAACCAGGAGCAGGTAGATTCATGTCCACAGAACCGGTGTAATAGACATTTGTGGAACTGGTGCTATTAATGGAATCCAGAGCTGCAGACTTTAACTGTTGAATAGAACATTGTGATTTAAATGCTGGAAGAACAGTGTAATTAACTTCAATTGGATCAGTACTCCAAGGAGCAGGAGGGACATAGCTTTGATGAAATTTGTCATGTTTAACGTTATTAATGATTTATTGTATATTAACATCCCTAATTAATTGAATAAGTTTGCCAATATAATTATTTGGGGGTCTAGGTCTTCATGCAAATTGATGAATCTGTTTATTTTGGTTTTGAGTGGGGAATTTCTATTGACTTTTAAAGTTTTAATTATTACACAACACATTTTTATTCTATCTGCAAGAGATAACAGGGTAGTTTCTTGCCTGAGAAGGTGAAGCCTTGTCCACATAGGGGATCCGGTGATTGATCTCATAGCATTTTTCTGAATGACTTCAAGAGAAGAAAGAAGTATTGAGGGGAGGGAAGTAAGTACAGGAGAAGCATACTCAACCTGTGATCTGACTGCTTGCACATAGAATAGTCTCAATAAGTGAGAAGAGGCTCCTTTATTTAATGAACATATTCTTTTCATTGCAGTATATTTATTGTTAACTTTATTTCTGAATAGTTTAACCTGAGTATGAGGAATGAGTTTATGGTTAATATTGACTCCTAAATAAATGAAATTTGTAACCCATTCAATTTGGTTATTATCAATCAAAAGAGGGGGAGGAGGTTCAAAGTATTTAATAGCCATTGCCTTAGTTTAAGAGGATTAATTTTTAAACCTAACTCATTACATTCATGAACAATGGCCGTAAGGGCTGTTTGCGTTTTTTGAGACTGATATCGAACAGAGTGTGGACATACAATACAGATATCATCTGCATATATGAACACCTCTATTCCTCTAGGGAGTTCTATAAACAGGAGGTTTTCCATGAGAACATTAAATAGGAAAGGACTTAAAATCCCTCCCTGAGGAGTGCCATTCTCCAGAGGGAGGAAGGGCGAAGTTGCACCTTGAAAGGGGACTCTAGCTTCCCGGCCCCGAGTGTACTCCTGAACCCAGGACAGCAGGTGACCTCTGACTCTCTTGCAAACAAGAGAGAAGAGAATTGCTGGCAAGTTCAAAAGCCTTCTCAAGGTCCAGGAAAATGACAAGGGCTTGTTCCTCATTGATGGTGGCCATAAGGTCTGTAATGCATTCATGAGTGCCAACGCCTTCTCTGAATGCATACAGCCGATGGTGTAGATTCCCAACCTTCCACTTAGGTCGGTTTAAGACCATTCGTTCTGCAACCTTTGCCGTACAAGAGATCAAAGCTATGGGTCTGTAGGCGTTTTCCTCTTTAGGTTTGAGAACAGGTTGGGTATCCTGCTGCCTCCAGAGCTGAGGTCTAACCCTTTCGACATGGGTTTTATTAATAAGTTTTAGATATTCTTGCTTAGCAGGGTCACCCATGTGTTTCAGCATACTATATGAAATATTGTCTGCACCTGGAGCAGTGTCCTTAGGTTTTGAAAGGGCAACATTTAGTTCATCCATGGTATACAGAGCATCAGTATCATCAGATATGTTGCAAGCTGCAGTGACCATGGTCATCCTGATGGGGTAAAGGACCCGTTGTCTTTGTCTGGCCTGCAAGGAGAGGTTATCAGACTTAGATCTGTTGGCAAACTCTTGTGCTAATCTGTGAGCTTCGGCAGGAGGATCTGGGTGAGAGACCCTTACTGTGGATCTTTTACCGGATACTTTATTAAACCAGGTCCAGATCTTTCTGACAGGAGTGAAAGCATTAACCTCAGAGCACCAGTCCAACCATTTTTCTTTTTTAACTTCAGTCGCCACCTGTGTAGAGTGCCTAGCAACACTAATCAAGTTTTGATAAAGAGCATCAGAATTGTTTCTTCGAAAAAGTTTTCTAGTTCTATTAAGCCGCTTATTCATGGCTTTGATCCTGGGATTATAATACCAGGAATCCTTATGGTCTTTGACAAAGGATTTTTTCTTGGGCATAGAGGATGCCGCAGCCTCATTTAGTTGTTCATTGAGGGATTGAAGGATGTTATCAGAGTCCTCAGGAGGTTCAACAGAATATCTTTCAGCCCATGTTGTCATGTGCTGCTCAAAAAGATCCCATTTTGCGAAATCAGGGTTCCATCTCCCAGGGGGAGGAGGGGGTCCGGCAATTTCTCTAGCCTAAGAGAGAAGATAGTGCCATAGTGATCACTTGTGAGGATAGGATGCAGGTCCCAAGTGGAACCATACTTAGGTTTTGGGAGATGAATGTTAAATCCAATCGTCCCCCGCAATATGAGTTGGGATATCAACATTATTGAGGAGTTTTACCCCAGGAAAATCCTCAAGTTATGAATGAAGATGATCTCCAGTAGCATTGGTGAGGGAGGTTGACTTAAGGAAGGGGTGATGAGCGTTGAAATCACCTGAAAAGAGGGTATCCTGAGTCTCAGCAGCCGCAAAAAGCAGATTAGCATCAAATACACTTGCAGGATTTCTGTAAATATTGTGTATTGTCAGTGTAGTGTTTAAAAGGGTAATTTGTATACTAAGTGTATTAACTTCGTGGCAGTCAACATCTGCAATTCTTTTGGAGGGAATGGTGTTCTTTGCTAGTGTTAATAAGCCACAGCATGTGTCAGTGTAGTGTTTTCTATATACTTTGTAGTTAGCAAATTTGAAATTTGTGTTTTCTCTTAGTAATGTTTCCTGCAAGAGTATGATGTCTGGTTTCTGTATGGCCACTTGTGACTGTAGGAGAGCGTACTTCGGTCTAATCCCTAGGATGTTCCATTGTAAAACATTGATGTATTTGTTCTCCTGTGGTAAGGGGGAAGGGGGTAGACTCAAATCACTGTCAGAGTCCGAGAATTTAAATTAGGAGAGCACGAGAAAGTGTGCCACATATAAAACTGATGGCAGACTTAAGTCCTTCATCAATGATTAGTCCTGGAATAAATTTCTGCAAACAAGAAATGATGGCTGGCTCCAGGACACTTGGTTGAAGGAAGAAGTTAAGGAGGGGGTGGGATAGGGAGGGTTGTTGGGTTAGTTGCGAGGGATTTTGTTGTGGGAGAGAAGGATAGGGGGTGTTGGAGAAGGAGCTGGGGGCAGGAGGAGTAGGAGCTTTAGATGTTGAGGGTTGGGGGGAGTAGATTACTTCTGAGGGGGTTGAAGGATGTTGCTTGGGAGAGGGGTTAGATTGAGGTTTAGGGGGATGGTTAGGTCTAGGGGAACTTGGTGATCTGGGTTCTCTTTGAGGTTTTGGGAGGGGGGCAGGGGTTTCGAAAAGGGAAGGGGTTAATTGAGAGGAAGGAGTTGTATTTCTAGGAATAGGTTGGGTTGTTTTTGGTCTGACCCCGCTTGGTAAAGCAGCACTGTAGGAAGAATTTGTTTGGGACATAGGTATAGGTGGGGGATGATACATAGGTCTAGGATGTGTAGGAGTAGGTTCTTGCCTTTGTGGGGCAGGATGTTGTTGAGAGCCAGCCGCATCTAAGTTGGGGGGGGGGGTTGATTTCTCCTGGCGTATTCTCTCTTCAGCCTCTTAGGACACCTATTATTCCATGAACGGTGAGGTTGCCGACAATGAGGACAACGAGGAACAGTAGGCTCTTCAGCTTTAAACTTTGTAAGGCAGATTGAGGTGTCATGTCGTTGGGAACATATACCGCAGATTGGGTGCGTGGCATGACAGTTATTTTTATGATGTCCATATCACTGGCATCTATAACATCGAAGAAGGGGAGGATTGTAATCCTCTATTCTGAATTTCCCCCAGATTCCTAGGTCTACAAATGCTGGGGGAAGACCTTCGAAAGTGCACTTTACTTTATGAGACACACCCCCATCCTTAGGGGTACATCTTTCAGCTTTAATGATAGAAGGATAAGCCTCTAATCGTTCTACATTATATTCATAAGAATAGCCACAAACTATGCATATTCTACGAAGTTTAGATGGGTCTAATTTAACAAGGTTACCAATAGTATTGAGGATGTCAACTGCCTCTTGATTGTGAGGGGAGAGAATCATATCTCCTTCAAGATTTGGTTTGACAGTAATCTTTAAACCTGGATACTTATTTTCTATTCTTAGGACTTCGTCATAAGCTCTACACTGAATAGAGTTGACAATTTTATATTTAGCAAAGGTGTTTTATAGCAGCCAGTCAAAGTGAGTAGAAGAGACTGGGAGAGGAGTTGGAAGAATTATGAGTAGGAGAGAAAGGAACCATTGGAAGTGAAGAACTTATCTCTGTTCTAGGCTCGGGAGGTGAGACTTGGGGGGAAGAAGTATTTGACTGGGTGATTAAAAGGATTTGGGAACTTTGAAGAGGGATAGGACTTTGGAGAAAATGGGAAGGACTATGGGAATATGGTCTTCTAAATCCAAGGACTCTATATGCTGGGTGAGCGATTGGCTAGGATGGAAAGGAGAAAGATTAGGGGAAGGTGTTAGTGCTGGAAAATTAAGGATTAAAGGTTTAGGTTGTTATTGAGGCCTCTGTCGAGGTGCTCATTGGAGGTTTGGGTGGCTGAGATGGTGCTTCAGATGGGCTTCGCTGTGAGTTGTCTTTCAGAGATGTAATCCTTCTCAGATGCTCTGGGCACCTCCTGCTCCATGCATGATGAGAGAGGGCACAGTTGGCAAGGGTTTCCTTCCCTTCCTTGTAGGCAGTGATGCATATGTGTGTGTGTGTGTGTGTGTGTGTGTAAGATTGTCTTACCATTGTGTAAGACACGGGCTCTTGCCTTAGGCAGCCCGTAAGAGAATATTGTTGGAAGTGTTTTTGTTATCTTTATATAGTAATATGAATTTGGTGTCTGTGGGTAAACTTAATATGAAAGGGATGCAATGAATAGTATATATAATTACTTTATAGCTTAATAGTTGGGTTAAAATTTAGATAGCCGAAGCTATTTAGTGTAAGGCCAAAAGTAGTGGAAGTTTAAGTGAACTGCTTATCTTCATTCAGCAGCCTAGGATTTTGGTTTGGGTTCCCAGGTGGGGGTAATAGTCAATTGCCCGTATAACTGAATGAGGGGTAGTGCCCTCTCGCAACCACCACGCAAACCAACAAGGGAACAAGGGGGTGACAGACATAACAACGGAAAAAGGGCCCGGTAGGGAGACTCCTTTTTAGGTCCACGAAAGGAAAGTTGTTGATAGACAGAGTCTATCGAGTTGGAGAGAAAGTTTTATGGTAGCGACTCCCAGGGAAGTAGGAGATCGTGAGAAGGAAAGTAAAGCAATTTAGTCGAAGGTAGAAGAAGGGCTAAACTATCACAAGCAAAAGCTTAAGCAGTAGGGAGAAAGATAGGTTGAGTGCTAGCTAAGAGTAAAGAGAGCTAGCAAAAAGTGGGAAAATTTCAATAGTAATAGAATTTACAATAAAGTTAACGCTTAGAGCACACCTGATGGGTTAAAAGGATTAGAAGGATTGTGTGTGCAGGGAATAGGGGAGGAAGAAAGGAGATAGGAAAAACAAGAGCTGTTTCCTTATGAGGAACACGGCCAAGTGATAACTATTCTTGTGGGTTGGGTGAAATTTGCTACAGATACTACAAATGTTGGAGCTTCTGCAAGTCTTCGTGATAATGCCCAAAACACTGGCAAGAATAACACTAAAGCAGCACCAATGTATAATCTTGGATGGGAATGGTTCCCTAAATTCCAAGGTTGAGAGAAGGTGGGATTTGACGTATGAAAGTAGCGATAACTTTGTTTGATGGAGTTTTGAGTTTATTCTAGTATCCTCTGCATCTGCAATGTAGCTGAGGGAGGTGATGGAGGGTAGAGGCATAGTCGCTGGATAGCTGAGGACTGCCTTCTTCTGCTTCTTTGCTGGATCAAAGAGCACCAGGGAGGATTCCATCTGTACGAGGCTAACACTTTCTTGATCCTCAGGGGTGATGACGAGTTCATCCTTGCGGTTCAGTCCGACAGTGATTTGGATGCTGGGCTTTGAGTCTACCAGTGCAGAAACTGCAGTAAAGGATCTGGTATTTTCTATTGGTGTTAGCTTGAATCTCAAAAGAGGTTTCTTCTCAGTGTTTTTGGTTTCAGGCTGGGATGATGGAGAGCTGGACAACATAGCAGAGGCTTCTTTCAGTAGCTGAGGGAGGCAATCTGGCCAGTTGGAGTCCAGATAGTGGTGGTTCTTTGGGGGTAAGGTAGCTAGGGCCTTGGAAGTGGATTTCTTTGTCTCTATGATAGTGAAGAGGGGGGCTAGATGCCGTGAGTGGAGCTTGTGCTGTGGGTGATGGTGATTGCTGTGTGGCAGGGGATTCTGAAGAGGGCAGATCCCACTTTGTGGCAGGAGACTTCGGAGAAGGCTGCGCTGTGTTGGCAGTGGGTAGCTTGCTGTCATATATTTTAGTGGGCACTTTTAACATGTGTCTGGTACCAGTTAACTGGGCGAGTTGTCTTATTGCTGTAGTTGGAGTCACTTTTGCATATTTGGCAGTCACATCTGGATATGTCCTTGCAGTAGAGCTCTGTAGCCTACAATGGCGGGCTCGAAAAGGGCACAACTCCCTTCTAAAATGGCTTAAACCTGGAACAGACGTGGCGAGAGTATAACTATGTTGGCCAGGAGGGACAGGAGTTAAATTGAAAATCTTAGCTAGCCAAGACAGTCGCACGGGCTGGGCCCCTAAGCAAAGGCTACAAGTCCATCAAGCAAAAGGTAGCAGATGTTGATAATTATTAATCACATGATATCAAGCAATCGATTTTTGCTTAAGCATTTGCTACTTGAGGCTCTCATGATCTTCTGCTTTTAATTACGAGCTTTTGCTCTATAGAGAACCATTACTTACAAACGACACCTGTGTGTGTGACACTGTGAGTGTTGTAGATCACACCCCTCGCTTGTAGCTCGTTTGTACATTGTTTATGTGCCAAATACAAATGGAAATTGTTCCTATTTATGTACAAACGATCCGAGGGAGAAGTCATTGTTAAAAGACATTATTGTAAGTGATGCAATGAGCTGAGTGATAATGTGGTGACTAGTGCCAGCCGAGGATAAACTAAACGTGGCCATAACAAAAGTGAACGGACTTGAATCTAATGCAACCGGGAATTGTCAAGAACAGTGTTGCTGTATATTAAAGTTAAGTCTGTTACTAGATCTACATGATTGTGTGAACAAACCCACAAACCTGTGGAGAACATGAATACAGCTAAAAGGACTCAAAAGGTCAGTAGTACCCAAATGGTTTACAGTGATTAAAGTGATTCACCCTGTCAGTAATTCCCTAGTAGGTAATTCATAGTGATAAGCAGCAAAATGGCCGCACAAAGCATTGGTTGCCCAGTGCCTGGATGCACCTATCGAACTGAGGCATCCACAGAGCCCATCATTACCGCAGCGCTCCTGAACACACACACAACGACACTTGCCCAGGGCCCAGTAGCTCAATACCACCCGCCAAGCACCAAGGTTGAAAAACTCAAGCGCCCAACGATATCAGCGGCCGGCATGAATGGGGAGTGGGACTATTTCCTAACTCGCTGGGGCGAATACCCCAAGAAACCGGGCTCAAAGGCGATGATGTTGTGGTACAGCTCCTTGAATGTTGTGAGGAGAGCCTACGCAAGGATATCACTAGCGCCGCTGGGAGGAGCCTAGTAGGCGAATTGGAGGATGCGGTGCTTAGTGCGATAAAAGCCCTCGCAGTGCGCGGGGAGAATGCAACGGTGGCGCGGGCGGCTCTCTCAAACATGGGACAGGGACGCGAGGAACCGATACGGGCATTTCACGCCCGCGTGAAGGCCCAAGCAAACACGTGCAAATACGTTAGGAGGTGCATATGTGGACTAAGCGTAAATTTTGTGGACGACGTGATCAAAGACGTGCTTGCACGAGGTATCGCCGACCAGGACATCCAGCTGGATCTACTTAGCGACCAGCGGCAGGAGATGTCACTGGAGGAAACGATCAGGTTCATCGAAGCAAAAGAGTCTGGTAAGCAATCTGCGTCCCGATTGCTGGACACCCACAGTAATGGTGCAGAGGCTGTCACCAGCTCCTATCGCCGCATCAAGCGCCAAAACGCGGTAAACAGGGGTGATGCACATCAGACATATGCAAGTGGCAGTGGAAGACAAGCTGTTTGCGGGTACTGTGGTGAGAAGGGCCATGGCAAGAATGCGCCTTGGCGAATCAGGAAGACAGTGCCCGGCTTACAGTAGAAAGTACCGCAAATGTAATCGTGATAACCACATAGAGCGAATGTGCCGGAGTAAATCGGCGGCTGAATCCGCCAGCACAGATGCGTGTGACAAACAGACAGCAGCATTCGTAGAGTTGTGTGCCATGTCAGATATCCGAACGATCGACCGGTGAACAGTTGCTAGCATAGATCATCACCTGTATGACAACATGTGCGATAGATGGCTCAGGTGGAACTCCCAACCGCAGCCGTTCATAAATCTCCGACTCAGCATCCATGCAGGGGATTACCTCGCCCTGGGATTCAGACTGGTCAAGCACGCAAGACCTGCAACATTCCCTGCCATGGCCGACACCAGTTGCCAGAGTTGTCTGGTCTGGGTTAACGTTATCGAGCAAATGGGCTTGACGACCACAGACCTGCTCCCGGTCTCGATGAAAATGAAGGCAGCGAATAAACAAGATATCCGTATCTTAGGGGCAGCCATCGTCCGATTCCGCGGAACACACGCCGGAGATCAGCAAACCGAATCTCGGCAAATAGTGTACGTCACGTACTGTATTCGACCGACAGAGTGTTCTTGTCACGCAGCACCTGCATCGATCTTGGCATAATCTCCAAGGACTTCCCCACACTGGGTGATATGTCGTGCAGTGCAGCAACCACAGACAATTGTACACCGCAAAATGATACATGTGACAATGGCATGACATCTCAATGCAATTGTCCTCGGCGCACGTCGCCCCTACCTAAACCTACGTCTATCCCCATGCCGGCACAGAAGGTAACAGGGAGGCCATTCAACAATACCTGAAAGAACTTTATGCCTCCAGCACATTCAACACGTGCATCCACCAGCCCCTCCCCATGATGGCGGGCCCACCGATGTGCTTGATGGTAGACTCAAATGCTAAGCCCGTCGCCCATCACACCCCCATTCCAGTAGCGTTACACTGGCAAGAAACCATGAAAGCAGGTCTGGACCAAGACGTCAAAATGGGAGTTATCAAGCTAGTGCCCATAGGAGAGCCGGTGACATGGTGCCACAGAATGGTAGTCTGCGCCAAGAAGATGGGCAAGCCTAGAAGGACAGTAGACCTTCAGGCTCTCAATGCTCATGCCACTCGTGAAACACACCACACCCAATCGCCCTTTCATCAGGCCCGTTGTGTCCCACCGGGGAAACTAAAAACAGTGTTGGATGCCTGGAATGGATACCACAGTGTACCACTGCACAAGGATGACCGCCACATGACCACCTTTATCACACGCTGGGGCAGATATCGATCCTGTGTCGCCCCACAAGGCTATGCTGCGTCAGGCGATGGCTACTCAAGGCGGTATGATTAGATAGTATCCGACGTCTGTGACATGACAAAATGCGTTGATGACACATTACTGTGGGCCGACACTATTGAGGAAAGCTTCTACCAGGCAGCCACCTGGCTCGACGTCTGCGGGAGAAACGGCATCACCCTCAATCCCGACAAATATTTGTTTGGCTATCGCGAGGTAGAATTCGTCGGCTTCACCATCTCAATGGACAGTGTGCGCCCTTGTGCGAAATACCTGCAGGCAATATCAGACTTCCCACGCCCAAAGAACATTACCGACGCTCGATTGAGGTTTGGCCTAGTAAACCAAGTGTCTTATGCTTTCAGTATGGCTGAGCGCATGCTCCCATTCCACGAGCTACTGAAACCCGATAAGGCATTTACATGGACCGACGATCTTGAAAGCGCATTCCAAGCATCTAAAGAGGCCATTGTAGATGAAATTACCAGCGGGGTGCGCATCTTCGACAAAACCAAGCCGAAATGCCTTGCGACCGATTGGTCTAAAGAAGGCACCGGGTTCTGGCTGTTCCAAAAACATTGCCAATGCCCAACAGATAAGCCATTCCCGCTGCCGCGATGGTTGGAAGGTGACCCTAGTCGGGAGTCGTTTCACGCACCCAGCCAAATCCAGGTATGACACGATAGAGGGGGAAGCCCTGGCGGTAGCCGATGCCCTTGACAAATCACGTTAATTCGTCCTCGGCTGCTCAAACCTGGTCATTGCTGTAGATCACAAGCCACTACTAAAGGTGTTGGGGAACCAATCCCTGGATGACATCCCGAATCCTCGCCTGCGCAACCTAAAGGAGAAGTCACTGCGCTACCGCTTCCGCATTGTATACGTGCCAGGAATGAGTAACAAAGCAGTTGACGCCATTTCACGTCATCCAAGAGGCCACACCAACCCAGAAAAACTGTATCTCCCTGACGACAATGCATCAGTCTGTGACCACTCCATACCGTCGGTCTACCACGATATCCTTGCCGGCATACGCATGAGGGACTGTGACACATGCAAGATTGAAGAGCCCGCATACCTCACAGCCCTAGATTCCCTTCCAACGGTCACCTGGGACCGTGTACGGGAATCTACAGCAAGCGATCCCGCCCTTCACACGCTCACAGAGCTCATCAAACATGGGTTCCCGGCGTCAAAATATGACATGCCACAACACCTCTGTGCGTACTACCACCTACGGAACGAACTCACCACCTTCGACGGTGTCGCATTGTTCAGAGATCGTGTTATCGTCCCCACTTTCTTGTGACAGGGTTTCCTATCCGCGTTATATTCGGCACATCAGGGCATTTTCATGATGACTGCTCGTGCAAAGGCATCAGTGTACTGGCCAGGCATTACCACAGACATACAGGCGACTAAAGATAACTGTGAGGATTGCCATCACATGGCCCCCTCCCAACCAAACTGGCCAATTATATCAAAGTCTACCAGTGGTGCCAAAGGACTAATTAACAACCTGTGCCGTGCATTCGTCACGTACGGAATTCCTGAGGAACTTGCCAGCGATGGTGGGCCAGAATTCACGGCAACCGAAACACGTGGGTTCTTGAGAGACTGGGGTGTCCACCACTGACTGTCGCCAGTAGCATTCCCACACAGCAATTGCAGAGCGGAAATTGGAGTGAAAACAATGAAGGGCCTGATTACTAACAACACGGGGACAAATGGAGACCAGTATTTGGTAAAGGTTGATGGCTCGGGCCGAGTATCGCTGTGCAACCGGAAATTCCTGAGAAAGTTCACGACGGTTACGACCCCGACAGAGCCGCAAAATATAACCTATGGTGGCATACCCCTTCAACCACCCGCAAGCGCGGCCCCGACCAAGCCGAAGGAGACTAACCGACACGTACCAACACCGCCAGACCCACCTGCTAACCAACCATAACTGCTGGCTGACCGACATTACCCAACATCAGTCAATCAACCTCCCCCACTCATGCCTGTAAAGCCGGCCAACCAAACTCGCCAGCTTATACAAACAACGCTGAACAACCAAACTCCACTGCCCCCACCAGCAACACCAAGTCGTGTCAGACCTTCAACGCCAGCCGCTCCAACCCGGCTAGCAAATCCCATCCCACCAATTGGCCTCGCTGTGGGCTGGCCATCCAGGACTGTCAAAACGCCCAAATGGCATGAAGACTATGATTTTTCATCGCATGCCTAACATGACTGTGTCCAATGTCGTAGAATGCTCGATCGACTTGATATTATATCATTCATTGCATTACTTTCATCAGTGTAATTATTGCTTTGTGTAACTTGACTAGTTTGAAGAATGTTTGATCAACCTGTTATTAGATTAGATGTCGTATTACCATCCTCATTACATTCATTTATCAGAATGATTTACAGAACTATCAGACTGTTCAGTGAAGATTTTCCATTTTTAATTCAATGACCCAGTTAATTACTGTTCAAACTTAATTAGACTCTCCCTAGCCGATCAAGACTTGGCAGGAGATAGAGAACCATGACTTACGAACGTCACCTGTGTGTGTGTGACACTGTGAGCGTTGTAGAGCACACCACTCACTTGTACATTGTTTATGTGCCAAATACAAATGGAAATCGTTCCTATTTACTCTAGGCAAAATTTAATGCTTGCTCGGTTTTTATTCATCATTAACAACGTACTTGCTTTACCCTATACAAGGCACGGGCTCTTGCGTCAGCAGCTTGCTTGCATGTTAGATTGTCCAGTAATGTTTCGTTATATGGTATATATTTATTAGATATTTTACATAAATTCCTTTTGGTTTTGTTTTGATAATAACAGTCAATATTGATAATTTTATCTGAATAAGTTCTTGTTCCTCCAAGTTCCAGGTTAACGAAAAAAAAAAATGAAATTTAATTGTTTGACTTTGGAGAAACTTTGCTTCGAGGAATGAGTATGAATATAATAATTGACATGGACTAATATTCTTAAGTAAAATTGAAAATTTGAATACATTTTAGTATTTGAATCATATATTATCAAAAATATATCATATTGTGAAATGTTGGGAAAAAATTGTATAAAATTTAGTTTTATTAGATTCCATGTCAGCAGTTATGAGAGTCTAGTCCTCAATTCGGCTGTGAAAATTTATCATATTGCTTAGATCCAACCAGATGTGTTCTATCTTTGAAAGGAGAAGAGACCTTTTGAATCTCTCTCCTCTTTACTCAAATATATCAAGTCTGGTGTCATATTCAGGGAAATCCTCCTGATAAACTCATCTCAGTTTTCAAAATTTCAGCTCTATCAGAATATGAAAAAGATATTCAAATGCATTCATTCAATATATGCAGACTATTGAGTGGCCCAAATGACAAAACCGGGTGTTAAATTTGAACCAACAAATGAGATGCCTAAAGCAGAGGGTACAAAGAATATATATCCACAGTGGCAGATTCAGTAAGTGGGAAAAAAGATATTCAATTTAGTTTTGAGAAACATTCCATTCCTTCCAAAAGAAAAAAACTAATTATTATTATTATTATTTTGAGGAATAAGGGGTGTAATATTGTTTTACTCTAATATATATATTAATCAATATTAAAATGCCAGCTGCCATTTATTGTCGTTTTAATTAATCACTAACCTTTTAATTTTTAGTTGACCACTAGTCTAAAATCTGGCATCCTTTTGGTCTATTTAGCCTAATTTCACAACAATTCTAGCACATTTTCTTTCTGAAGATTTGGCAACACTGATTCACGGGCTGCCCAAAGGCAAGAGCAATTGGCTCTGCCATTCATGAGCGGCCTTTAAAAGAAATTGAAGATCCCTCTATTCATCAGAATCCTTTTCATCTATAAGTTGATGATGAATATAATGCATAATAAAAAGATCATAAAATTGACTTAAAATGTATGAAATTTGCAAATAAAGAACAGAAGAGTCTACCAGGTTTAGACATTTCCAATTTCGAGTCCATTTCCTCATCATCGTGGTAAGAGAGTCTTTCAAATTTAATCAAAGATTCGTTTCTTTACAATTCTCTGGTAGGATCATTGTGTGACGGTATTTATGAATGAAGAGGAAGTATGGAAGAGGAGATTCTCATTTTAATAATAATGTCCATTATGGGAAGAGACCTCATGGTCTACTTCACCTTTCAATGATAGAAAAAGCTGCCTTTTTATAGAATGCTTGACTTTACAGTGACGATTGGAAAATAGCCTCTCATAACTGGTGACAAGAAACTTAATCATTTCAATTTTATATATTTATTTTTCCAAGGGAAAGGCCCGTGCCAACAAGAAGAGTTGGCTGTAATACACAACGACGATCATCTATAGAATCTCCCTCATGGTCTTCACATCAATAGGTCTATTTCTATCTTTGAAAGGAAGTCGATTTGTTCTCTTCCTGATAATATAACCATGAAGCAAAGGTAGGAAGAACTACTTCCATCCCCAAGCTTCTTATGCGTACAAATCTTGTTGTTGGGATAGACTATCTAATGCACAAATGATTGAGGTTTTCTTTGGTGGGAACAGAAAGACAGTTTCCCATGAAAATTCCCTTAAGGAATTGTGGGTCTAGTCATGTTGAATAACCTTCTGTAATGTCATAACACTTGGCTTTGATGACAAATATCCCTCAACTGCTTACTTTAAGGATTAGGTCGACTGCTATGATTCCTGGTCTTATCACACAGGGGAACCCTCTCCTCACTGCAGGACTTACAAAATCAGTTTATCTAATTCTTTCTCAAGTATTTTGCATATCACTACATTGTTATTATAAGCTAAGCTATAACACTGGTTGGGAAAGCAAGATGCTATAAGCCTAATGGCTCCAGCAAAGAAAAAAATAGCCCAGTGAGGAAAGGAAATAAATAAACTACAAGAGAAGAATAAACTATCAAAATAAAATATTTCAAGAACAGTAACGTAAAATTAGATTTTTCTCAAATAAACTATAAAAACTTCAAAAAAGAAACCAGAGTAAGAGAAAAATTATAGAACAGCATGTCTGAGTGTACCCCTAAGCAAGAGAACTCTAATCCATAACAGTGGAAGGCCATGGTACAGAGGCTATGGCACTACTCAAGACTAGAGAACAATGGTGTGATATTTTAGTGTTATTTTAAAGCACTGTTTATCAAAGCTAAAGAGTCTCTTCTACCCTTACCAAGAGGAAAGTAGCCACTGAGCAATTACAGTCCATAACCCCTTGAGCGAAGAATAATTATTTGGTAACCTACTGTAAGTGTTTGAAGGTGTATGAGGACAGAGGAGAACGGGGAATGAATAGGCCACACAATTCGTGTTTTTGTAGGCAAAGGTAAAATGAGCCATAACCAGAGAAAGGCAGGCAATGTAGCATCGTCCGCCCAGTCAAAGGACCCAATAACACTCGAGCGATCATATCTCAACGGGTGGCTAGTGCCCTAGCCAGCCTAGTACCTATAGTTCTCATCACCGTGCTGGTCACTGCGGATTGGTGATGGTGGGAGACTTTAGTTTGATCACTCACAGCAAATCAGACTAGTTTGGGGGCCTGTGTAGTACAGTTCTGCTGATCATGGCGATACACAAACCCTTTCACCATGTTAATGAAGGTATCCCCATTCATTTTTGGTGTTTATTGGTAAATCCACATTATCTTGGAAAAGGAAAATCTTTTATTTATCAATTCTCGAATTTGAATTATTTTATTCCCAACTTTCCATTATGAATGTGAATTTCAAATACTAATCTATTTATCTAATACCTGAGAAGATTTTAGAAAGGTCTAGAACTCTCCTGCTGCCTCTGTTTTCCATCACACCCTTAACATGAGGAAAGCAGTAGACTTATAGGCTACATAGAGTAGGCCTATGGATGCATGTTTTATCTATGGTAGCTATATGGGTAAATATTTATCCATATTTTGATCTTTTCTGAGTTAAGACTGCTATAAGGGTGATGAACATATGATACTTATAATACAATAAATAAAAACTGTATACCAGAATTAACAACCGAAATATGCCTACAGACATCAAACAACTATTTGGGACTATCTTTCTTCAAACGCCTTCTGTTCCCATTTGATTATTGCAGTACTAATCAATTAGTTGCCATTAATCAGAGCATGGAGGAGACCTTCAGTTGCATCCATTTTCCTTTGTTAGAATAATGAGACCATTTAGTGATTCAGTCTTTTTCTGGCGTCGCTTTTTTAATAAGGTTTCAACTTCGGAAAGGATTCTCTCTCTCGTCGACTTCAACTGATGATGATGAATGAGGAATTGGAAGAACTGATGAATCTAACATTAATTGGGATAGCAGTTAAGGGAAACATTACTTCACATTCATTACAGAAAACCAAAAATCTATAAAAGGATTTTTTGTCATTTATAATCGTTCAAAATGTACAATTATAGTTTGGGTGACGGTATTTAAGAAAGAAGTGGAAGAGAGAGCATGAAACAAGAGTTGCCCCTTGTGATAATTGTATTCATTGTGGGAAGAGACTTAATGATCTCTTCACCTTACAAAGATAGAGTAGTGAAAGGAATTAAAAATTTTAATACAAAACCTACTGAGTGTTTGATGGCGAATTGGAAACCAGCCTCTCATAACTGGTGACATGCAACCTAATAATCTCTATTTTATAGAAAAAAAAATTTTTAATATCACATAATATATTATATTTTTGATGATATATAATTGAATATCAAAATTTATTATATTGTTCAATTTATTTTAAGGATATTAATTCATTTCTTGAAGAAAAGTTTCTATAAAGTCAAACAATAGAATTTCATCATTTTTCTTTCTTCGTGGAACAGTCATGGTGAGAGTATAACTCCGTTGGCCAGGAAGGACAGGAGTTAAATTGAAAATTATAGCTAGCGAAGACAATCGCACGTGGCTGGGCCCTTAAGCAAAGGCTACAAGTCCATCAAGCAAAAGGTAGCAATTGGTGATAATTATTAACCACATGATATTAAGCAATTGATTTTTGCTTAAGCATTTGCTACTTGAGGCTGTCTTGAGCTTCTGCTTTTACTTACAAGCTTTTTCTCTAGGCAAAATTTAATGCTTGCTCGGTTTTCATTCATCATTATCAATGTACTTTTTTTGTTAGCTTGCTTGACCTTATGTAAGGCACGGGCTCTTGCGTCAGCAGATTGCTTGCTTCTTAGATTGCCCAGTAATGTTTTGTTATATGGTATACATTTTTTTTATTATAGAATTTATTAGATATATTATATAAAGTCATTTTGGTTTTGTTTTGATAATAAGTTAATATTGATAATTATATCTGAATATCTCCTTGTTCCTCCAAGTTACATTGAACTAAAGTTAAGCTCTGCAGGTTAACGAAACTTTTGTTTTCACAGCTTAGAGGTTTTTGAAAACATTGATATTGTTATCTTTATTATTACATTATATTGTCGTTATTACTTTACATATTCAGATGCACAATGAATAACAGATGAATCATCACATTAAAATAATGTTAATTTCCTAATATGTTTATTGGTGTTAATTTCTGTGTCATGTTGAGAAGCTCTTGGCTTTGTTGGCTTTGATAGGGCTGTGAATAAGAAATAAGGGCCTACGTTCTCTTGCTAACTTCCCTTGATATAAATGAACCAAAATAGATATTATTTTTCTGATTGTATATAAAATAAAGTTTTCAAAAACGTATAGTTAAATTCTTTCGGAATCTCCACGAAAAAAAAAAGAAAAATGACGAAATTCTACTGTTTGACTTTGAAGAAACTTTGCTTAGAGAAATAAATATAGATATAATAATTGATATGGACTAATATTCTTAAGTAAAATTAAACAATTAGATGAATTTTAATATTTTCATTATATTTTATGAAAAATGTATCATTATTAGATATTAGAGAAAAGAAAATTGTATAAAATTACATTTATAAGGTTTCCTGTCACCAGTTATGAGAGTATAGTCTTCAATTCGGCTGTGAAAATTAATACTTGCACTTTTGAGTAAAATCTGTATCTTTGAATGGTGAAGAGACTTTAAAGTCTCTCCCCTGTAAGCCAATGATCCCAATTCATACACAATATTGGGCACTGTAAAATCCGGACGTCGGAAGCCGTCCGGGAGAATAGAAAAACGCTTGTATCACCGATAAAGGCGCCATAATACACCACTTTTTTGACACTGGTAATTTTCACTGATACTTTGTTATTTCCTGAATAAAAGTTCGAAAAATATTGATTTATTTTTATTTTATTGAGAATGATCTCAATCGGATGTCAACATTACACTATGTACTAAGTGATATTCTCATTAACACGAAAATAAACCAATATTTTTTCGAACATTTATTCAGAAAGTATCAGTGAACATTACCAGTCACAAAAAAGAGGTGTATTTTCGCGTCCTTCCCGGTGATACAAGCGTTTTTCTATTCTCCCGGACGGCATCCGACGTCCGGATTTTACACTGTGCCACAATATTGTCACAGATGTCTCTTATTCTAGTGCCATTTTAAGGGAAATCCTCCTAACAAATTCATTTCTCAAAATATCAACTTTGCAGTTTAATCAGAAAATGAAAAAGATTTACAAATGCATTCATTCGATATATGCAGGCTATTGAGTGGCCCAAGTGACAAAACCGGGTGTGTTAAATTTCATCCAACAAATGAAATGCTTAAAGAAATTGAAGATCCCTCTATTCATCAGAATCCTTTTCATCTATAAGTTGATGATGAGTATAATGGCATAATAAAAAGATCATAAAATTGACTTAAAATGTATGAAAATTGCAAATAAGGAACAGAAGAGTGTACCAGGTTTAGACATTTCCAATTTCGAGTCCATTTCCTCATCGTCGTGGTAAGAGAGTCTTTCAAATTTAGCCAAAGATTCGTTTCTTTATAATTCTCTGGTAGGATCATTGTGTGACGGTATTTATGAATGAAGAGGAAGTATGGAAGAGGAGATTCTCATTTTAATAATAATGTCCATTACGGGAAGAGACCTCAAGGTCTACTTCACCTTTCAATGATAGAAAAAGCTGACAAGAAGAGTTGGCTGTAATACACAACAACGATCATCAATGGAATCTCCCTCATGGTCTTCACATCAATAGGTCTATTTCTATCTTTGAAAGGAAGTCGATTTGTTCTCTTCCTGATAATATAACCATGAAGCAAAGGAGGGAAGACCTACTTCCATCCCCAAGCTTCATATGCGTACAAATCTTGTTGGGAGAGACTATCTAATGCACAAACGATGTATATATATATATATATATACACACACACACACATATATATATATATATATATATATATATATATATATATATATATATATATATATATATATATATATATATATATATATATATATATATATATATATATATATATATATATATATATATATATATATATATATATATATATATATATATATATATATATATTGTAATTCAATATTACTAGAAAAGATTAGTCAATATAAATCATAAAATCTATATATATAACTTGTCATTCCCAAAGAATTGTTTCACTAAAGTTGGAAAGGTTGACGTCTGTATCGCTCAGTAGGGCATATAAGAGTCAGGCTCTACGGGATGTCAATACAAGAGTAGGCCTAAGGATGCATGTTTTATCTATGGTAGCTATATGGGTAAATATTTATCTATATTTTGATCTTTTCTGAGTTAAGACTGCTATAAGGGCGATGAACATATGATACTTATAATAAAATAAATAAAAACTGTATACCAGAATTAACAACCGAAATAGAGTCCTTTCATTATACGTCATCAAACTTCCGGTCCGCCATCTTGGAGGACAAACAAAGACGCCTTCAGTGAATAGCTGTGGTTGAACTGTTGAAATTTAGCCATCTCATCACATTCACATTCACACAATGCCCAGTTTTTGCGCTGTTGTTGGCTGTGGGAATCAAGGAGAAAGAGATGACAAGAGTTTCTACCGCATACCGGCAGTTATTCAGAATCAGGACAAAGATACAGAAGAATTATCTAAGCGCAGACGTGACTTGTGGTTGACCAGAATATCACGGGCTGATCTACGCGAATCCTCACTACCCTACGCACGTATCTGTTCTGATCATTTCATATAAGGTCAGTCTCGGCTAGGCCCTAAAAGTATCGTTATTCCTGTGTAAACATGCTATATCTGATCGCATGGGTGACTTCACAAGTATCATCGTCAGTTCAGTGTGTAGTGTGTGGGGGAGGGGGCATCTCAATTTTTAAACATCAAAAGGGGCATCTCAGATTTTCAAAACAAAAATTAAAAGTACCCATATTGGCTATATTAACAAAGGCTACTAACCTAGGTCTCTATTTCGTCAAGGTGCTCATGCCTATATATAATTAAGTGTATATCTATATTTATTTTAATTTGCGTATTAGATTGTGCAGACATACAGGCCCATGTGATGAATAAAAATAGATTATACATAATAATAATAATAATATCTTCTAAGCTGGTTTAACCCGGAGGGATCTTCAGATTATATATGAAACATCGAAAAAATAATCAAACTTGCGCATTTAATTGCAAGGAGGCAAAACGGTCATCCAAGAGCATTACAATAGAGTTTGTCCATCATATGTTTATATGTATATAAGAAATTATAGCATTTGTAACCAAACACAAACAAAATGGTTAGGCATGAACGATAAAGATTTGACATTATAATGCAAAACTTTTAAATACATTTTGACAATCAAAAATCATAATACACAAGATTAGGCTAAATGATCAATATTAGCTTTATAATTATAAACACTCTCTTCATTGGCCCAGTGTTTATCTAATTTTGGACTTAAAAGCATTAAAGGGAAAAACAACAAATTCTGGAAGCAGATTATTCAATGGAAATGTATGCACACTCATGTTCTGGGTTGGCCGACAGTACCAAGTAGTTCACCATATCAATGTATGAAATACTGGGAATATCCTCAATATTTTGACTGAATGAATTCTGCATCTGGCATGGATCTCGGCCATCAATTAGATAGAGTTTCTGCTTGTAAAAACGCCATGTTTTCGCTTTGTATGTCCTCCAGTATGGCCGCCGGCGATTCCCAGTGACGTCATTGAAAGGACTCTATAGGCCTACAGACATCAAACAACTATTTGGGACTATCTTTCTTCAAACGCCTTCTGTTCCCATTTGATTATTGCAGCACTAATTAATTAGTTGCCATTAATCAGAGCATGGAGGAGACCTTCAGCTGCATCCATTTCCCTTTGTTAGAATAATGAGACAGTTTAGTGATTCAGTCTTTTTCTGGCGTCGCTTTTTTAATATGGTTTCAACTTCGGAAAGGATTCTGTCTCTCTCTCTCTCTCTCTCTCTCTCTCTCTCTCTCTCTCTCTCTCTCTCGTCGACTTCAACTGATGATGATGATGATGAATGAGGAATTGGAAGAACTGACAAATCTAACATTAATTGGGATAGCAATTAAGGGAAATATTACTTCATTTTCATAACAGAAAACCAAAAATCTGTAAAAGGATTTTCTGTAATTTTTAATTGTTCTAAATGAACAATTTTGGTGGCTTGTTGGTAACGTCTTTGTCTGGTGATCATCAGACTGGGGTCTGAGTCCCACTCAAACTCGTTAGTTCCTTTGGTCGCTGCATCTTCACCATCCTTGTGAGCTAAGGATGGGTATTTGGGAGAGCCTATAAGTCT
This sequence comes from Palaemon carinicauda, assembly GCF_036898095.1. Taxonomy (NCBI): domain Eukaryota; kingdom Metazoa; phylum Arthropoda; class Malacostraca; order Decapoda; family Palaemonidae; genus Palaemon; species Palaemon carinicauda. Next base: position 88,424,451 of record NC_090749.1, on the reverse strand, counting down.
AACTGCTGAGTCATGCAGCCATTGCTCTGTCCTCCTTTGTCCTAGCTTGGATGGAGAGGAGGCTTGGGTACTGATCATATGTATATAAGGTCAGTCTCTGGGGCATTGTCCTGCTTGATAGGGCAATGTCACTGTCAATTGGCTCTGCCTTTCATGAGCGGCCTTTAAACGAAATTGAAGACAATGAGGATCCCTCTATTCATCAGAATCCTTTTCATCTATAAGTTGATAATAGATGTAATGGCATGATAATAAGATAATAAAATTGACTTCAAATGTATGAAAAAGGTAAAGAAAGAACAGAGGAGCCTTGAAATATCCAATTTCGAATTCACTTCTTCATTGTCGTGGTAACAAATTTGTCCGAAATCTCCAAATGTTGATCCAGATTCCAGAAGTTGCGTTGCCCGGAATCTTTAATTGGGAACAATGAGCGACAATCTTGTGAAAGGAGTCAGAGAGGAAGGTTGGATTCATGGAAGATGCTCGTTGTGTTAATGATGAGTTCTTTGAGGGAAGAGACCTGGAGGTCTCTTCACCTTTCAAAAAGAGAATAAATTTTACAAAATTATTTTTTTATCAACTACAATACGACGAATTCGAACTACCCTGTCTTTACTGATGACATAAAACCTAAAAATACAAATTTTATATAATTTTTCCCAATAATCTATATTAGAATATATTTTTTGATAAAATTTGATGTAACATTGAAATTCTATTCGATTGTTCAATTTTACTTAAGAATATTAGTCCATATCAATTATTATATCTAGACTCATTTCTCGAAGCAAAGTTTCTTCAAAGTCGAACAATAGAATTTCGTCATTTTTTTTTCGTGGAGATTCCGAGAGAATTTAACGATACGTTTTAGAAAACTTTCTTTTATATGCAATAAGAAAGATAATATCTATATTGGTTCATTTATATCAAGGGAAGTTAGCAAGAGAACGTAGGCCCTTATTTCTTATTCACAGCCCTATCAAAGCCAACAGAGCCAAGAGCTTCTCAACATGACACAGAAATTAACACCAATAAACATATTAGGAAATTAACATTATTTTAATGTGATGATTCATCTGTTATTCATTGTGCATCTGAATATGTAAAGTAATAACGACAATATAATGTAATAATAAAGATAACAATATCAATGTTTTCAAAAACCTCTAAGCTGTGAAAACAAAAGTTTCGTTAACCTGCAGAGCTTAACTTTAGTTCAATGTAACTTGGAGGAACAAGGACATATTAAGATATAATTATCAATATTGACTTATTATCAAAACAAAATCAAAATGATTTTATATAATATATCTACTAAATTCTATAATACAAATATATACCATATAACAAAACATTACTGGGCAATCTAAGAAGCAAGCAAGCTGCCGACGCAAGAGCCCTTGCCTTACATAAGGTAAAGCAAGTTAACAAACAAGTACGTTGATAATGATGAATGAAAACCGAGCAAGCATTAAATTTTGCCTAGAGCAAAAGCTTGTAAGTAAAAGCAGAAGCTCAAGACAGCCTCAAGTAGCAAATGCTTAAGCAAAAATCAATTGCTTAATATCATGTGAATAATAATTATCACCATTTGCTACCTTTTGCTTGATGGACTTGTAGCCTTTGCTTAAGGGCCCAGCCACGTGCGATTGTCTTCGCTAGCTAAAATTTTCAATTTAACTCCTGTCCTTTCTCTCGCCATGACTGTTCCAGGCCTTGGCCATTTCACAAGAGAATTGTAACCTTTTCAAGCCCGCCATTGTACAGAGCTCTTCACTTCACTTCACTTCACTTCCACTCCCAGGTAGGCTTTCGGCCTGTCAGTGGAATCAGTTGTCTTCTCCACTCAATTCTGTTTTCAAAAATTCCCTCTCTTCTTAGCTGTTCAATTGTTGGTATGTTGATATTTGTCAAAATCTCTTCAATTCCATCCCTCCAGCGTTTACGTGGTCTACCTCTTGATCTCCTCCCACCAGGCGTCCAGTCTCATCTCTTCCTTGCAATTCTATTTCCATCCATTCTCATTAAATGTCCCAGCTATCTCAGCTGTCCCTTCTCAATCTTGTTCAACATAGGAGATACCCCAACCATCCTTCTAAAATCTACATTTCTTATTCTATCTCTTCTTGTTTTGTGCATTATTGTTCTCAGGGTTTTCATCTCTGAAGCTTGGACTCTGCTCCTGTCTTTGATTGTCATGGTCCAGCTCTCTGATCCATATGTCCTTATTGGTGTTAGTAATCCTTCAAATATGGTTTTCTTTACTTCTATAGGGACGTATACATCTCTCATAATTGGATAGAGTGCTCCAGAGCATTTATTATATTTCTTTATTCGTTCAGAGCTCTACTGCAAGGATATATCCAAATGTGACTGCCAAATGTGCAAAAGTGACTCCAACTACAGCAATAAGTCAACTCGCCCAGACACGTGTTAAAAGTGCCCACTAAAATATATGACAGCAAGCTACCCACTGCCAACACAGCTCAGCCTTCACCTAAGTCTCCTGCCACAAAATTGGTTCTGCCCTCTTCAGAATCCCCTGCCACACAGCAATCACCATCACCCACAGCACAATCTCCACTCACGGCATCTAGCCCCCTCTCCACTGTCATAGAGACAAAGAAATCCACTTCCAAGGCCCTAGCTAATAGTAATAATAATAATAATAATAATAATAATAATAATAATAATAATAATAATAATAATAATAATAATAATAATAGGGAAGTGGGGAATATGGAGAAAGGAAGAGAACCCCTGGATACAATCCAATTTATAGCTCAAAGGCATGTACTCGTGATGGGAAAGATTAAGGAAATAGGGAGAAAGAGAATTACAGGAGAAGAACAAAAGAGAGGGAGCTACCTTACCCCTAAAGAACACCACTGTCTGGACTGCAACTGGCCAGATTGCCTCCCACAGCTACTGAAAGAAGTCTCTGCTATGTTGTCCACCTCTCCTCCATCATCCCAGCCTGAAACCAAAAACACTGAGAAGAAACCTCTTTTGAGATTCAAGCTAACACCAATAGAAAATACCACATCCTTTGCTGCAGTTTCTGCCTTGGTAGACGCAAAGCCCAGCATCCAAATCACTGTCGGACTGAACCGCAAGGATGAACTCGTCATCACCCCTAAGGATAAAAAAAGTGTTAGCCTCGTACAGATGGAATCCTCCCTGGTGCTCTTTGATCCAGCAAAGAAGCAGAAGAAGGCAGTCCTCAGTTATCCAGTGACTATACCTCTAGCCTCCATCACCTCTCTCAGCTACATTGCAGATGCAGAGGATGCAAGAATAAACTCAAGACTCCATCAAACAAAGTTATCGCTACTTTCATACGTCAAATCCCACCTTCTCTCAACCTTGTAATTTAGGGAACCTTTCCCATCCAAGATTATACATCGGTGCTGCTTTAGTGTTATTCTTGCCAGTGTTATGGGCACTATCACAAAGACTTGCAGAAGCCCCAACATTTGCAATATCTGTGGCAAACTTCACCCGACCCACAAGAATAGTTATCACTTGGCCGTGTTCCTCATAAGGAAACAGCTCTTGTTTTTCCTATCTCCTTTCTTCCTCCCCTATTCCATGCACACACAATCCTTCTAATCCTTTTAACCCCATCAGGTGTGCTCTAAGCATTAACTTTATTGTAAATTCTATTACTATCGAAATTTTCGCACTTTTTGCTAGCTCTCTTTAATCTTACCTAGCACTCAACCTATCTTTCTCCCTACTGCTTAAGCTTTTGCTTGGGATAGTTTACGCCCTTCTTCTACCTACGACTAAATTGCTTTACTTTCCTTCCCACGATCTCCTACTTCCCTGGGACTCGCTACCATAAATCTTTCTCTCCAACTCGATAGACTCTGTCCATCAATAACTTTCCTTTCGTGGACCTAAAAAGGAGCCTCCCTACCGGGCCCTTTTTCCGTTGTCATGCCTGTCACCCCCTTGTTCCCTTGTTGCTTTGCGTGGTGGTTGCGAGAGGGCACTGCCCCTCATTCAGTTATACGGGCAATTGACTATTACCCCCACCTGGGAACCCAAACCAAAATCCCAGGCTGCTGAATGAAGATAAGCAGTTCACTTAAACTTCCACTACTTTTGGCCTTACACTAAATAGCTTCGGCCATCTAAATTTAACGTAACCCAACTATTAAGCTATAAAGTAATTATATACACTATTCATTGCATCCCTTTTATATTAGGTTTACCCACAGACACCAAATTCATATTAATATTACTATATAAAGATAACAAAAACACTTAAAACAATATTCTCTTACAGGCTGCCTAAGGCAAGAGCCCGTGTCTTACACAATGGTAAGACAATCTTACACACACACACACACACACACATATGCATCACTGCCTACAAGGAAGGGAAGGAAACCCTTGCCAACTGTGCCCTCTCTCATCATGCCTGGAGCAGGAGGTGCCCAGAGCATCTGAGAAGAATTACATCTCTGAAAGACAACTCACAGCGATGCCCATCTAAAGCACCATCTCAGCCACCCAAACCTCCGATGAGCACCTCGACAGAGGCCTCAATAACAACCTAAATCTTTAATCTTTAACTTTCCAGCACTAACACCTTCCCCTAATCTTTGTCCTTTCCATCCTAGCCAATCGCTCACCCAGCATATAGAGTCCTTGTCTTTAGAAGACCATATTTCCATAGTCCTTCCCATTTTCTCCAAAGTCCTATCCCTCTTCAAAGTTCCCAAATCCTTTTAATCACCCAGTCAAATACTTCTTCCCCCAAGTCTCACCTCCCGAGCCTAGAACAGAGATAAGTGCTTCACTTCCAATGGTTCCTTTCTCTCCTACTCTTAAGTCTTCCAACTCCTCTCCCATTCTCTTCTACTCACTTTGACTCGCTACTATAAAACTTTTTCTGCCACTATGATTCTTCCTTTTGGATCCATGAAGAGCCTAGTTTTTGTAGTGCCAGAAGCCTGCAATGTTAGGCCCAGTATAAGAAAAAGGGAAATTGTTATCCTCCAGTTACGCTCTTCGAGCAGCTGCAATAATCAATTGTGCTCTCTTTGAGTGTGTCTGTTTAATGTCAGCCAAACTACTCATGGAGGCTATTACTGCTATTCTAAGAGCTGTTCCGGGCAATCTGCTAAAAACTAGCCACCCATTGAGATACTACTGCTAGAGAGTTATTGGGTCCTTTGAATGGCCAGACATTACTACATTGGATTCCTTTCTAGGGTTACAGCTCATTTTCCTTTGACTAAACATACACCGAATAGTCTGGCCTATTCCCTCCATATTCTTCTCTGTCATCATACACATGACAACACTTAGATTACCAAATAAATTTTCTTCACTCAAAGGGTTAACTACTGTATTGTAATTGTTCAGTGGCTACTTTACTCTTGATAAGAGTAGAAGAGACTCTTTAGCTATGACAAGCAGCTCTTCTACGAGAAGGACTCTCCATAATCAAATGATTGTTCATAAGTCTTAAGTAGTGCCATAGCCTCTGTACCATGGTCTTCTACTGTCTTGGGTAGAGTTCTCTTGTTTGAGGGTACACTCGGGATGCTGTCCTATCTTATTTCTATTCCTTTTTTTGAAGTTTTTATTCTATGTATAAAAAATTTATTTCAATACTGTTACCATTCCTAAAATATCTTATTTTACTTCTTCAATGCTTTTTGTAGTGTATTTATTTCCTTTTATCCTTTCCTCGCTGAGCTATTTTTCCCTGTTGGAGCCCTTGGGCTTATAGTATCTTGCTTTTCCAAATAAGGATGTAGCTTATAGGTAGTAATAACGATGATAATAACTGTCAAAAATCTCTATGTAATTGTAACTATTTCCCGGAAGAACTGTGTTCTCTCTGGGGCGCCATGTTCAGTGGGTAGTCAAGTAGGGTGGATACAAACATACGAACGAACGTAACAGGAGCTGCTCTGAGCCCTTTTACATCAACAAACAACTTATAATAAAAAAGCTTGAAGTAATTGGATTACTTTTTTCTCTGCTATTCAGCATTTGTGAACACTGTGTATTGAGAAAAATAAATGTTTCCTTTTCTTCTGTTTTACCAAAGAAAAATGTAAACTATGACGTAGGAGGTGGGCTGGATTTAGCTTAAATAGCCGTTTTTCCAATTGCATAAATAATAACAGAAAAGTTTAGTTGTGATTCTCTATAAAAGATCATTTCGTGGAATTACAGGTATTGTCGTCCGCGGGTGTGGACGTGTGTGTTAATGCTCTGTATCGAAACTGGCTTAAAACGGGAATCATTGTGTATTTCGTTGTTTATACTATGAAAAAAACTTTTGTGGGTGTTTACTAGCGTTGATATTAGTGAAATCGAGTGTTAAAAGTCAGTGATTTCCTTTGTATGTGAGATCTGTGGCGAAAGGCCTAACCCAGCCTTTTTGTGTTGGGGTGGGGCTACTTGAAAAGTCTTTGAAAAATGATTCAGTATGTTCATCCTTAGAAAACGAAAGGAAAAACTTAGTCCCGTGAAAGATCTTGATCTATTTATGACCGAAATTGACATGGTACTCCAAGGGAAAGAGGGAAAGAAAATGACAGCACCTAACATACAAGTGAATACCGCTGATGAAGAATGTGATGATGGAGGCAATCATGGTATGTGTGGGTGTTCCGCGCTATGTTGGAATCTGCGCCGATTCCGAATCGTGTTGCGCGATGTTAGAATTCTTACTTTGTGCAAGTTGGAATGCAGTGTTGGGTTCCCGCGGGTGTTGACGCCTATATAAAGCACAAGCAGACGACATTAACGTCAAGTGCTTGTCTGTCACGACCTTCTGCCAAGCTGCTAACAAGTGTGCAATTGCCAGTTAAATACTTAATATTATCTAGTCTAGGAATAACTAATAACTGAGTAATTTGCCAAACTTTCTAAATCATTCTTTGATTTGACTTGGTGACAATTTAAACCCTGAAAGAAGTAAAACTAGAATAGATTATTCACTGGCAAAATCAAGCATGGATCTACACCGCGAACATATGACTGCTGAATTAGATCATATTTCAGCTGCCAGCAACACCATCATCCTGTCCACTGAGAAACATGCAACCATCGTCGACATCCTCAAGCAACCTCAACCACAGGCATCAGACCAAGGCAACAAGGATCTCCCTGGAGATGCAAAGCTCAGGTGGTGGGTCAAGAACAAGCACTTCAAGCTCATCAACCTCCCAGACCTTGAACTGACGAATGTGCTTGTGGTCACCAAAAAAGGTTTGTCCATTTACCTTTAAACAATCAAAATAATATTTTTTCCACATTATTCACCCCTCACATATTTTATCAAAGTATTTCTTATGAACTAAGACATTATTCTGCCCCTTGTTGTATTTGGATAATGAATCCATGAACATTATCCTGGAAAGATTTGAGACAAAAACATCACAAATAGAGCCTATTGTTCATAGTTATGATCTTTAACCATACTAATGATGAAATGTACCAAGGATGTTTATTTTAATGCCTTTTGGGATTTAAAAGGATTAACTATTATTTAAATTAAATATCTTTTTTCCACCTCTCCAACTATCATCTGATTTAAATCAAAACTAAACTGAAATGGCTATTCTTAGATATAGGCTTTGTTTTCATATTGTTTTCAAATATTTCTACTGATACCTAGTAGAGATAGAGATTGATTCCAACTTTGTGCAGGGAGATTTTAAGTATTTCACCACATCTAAGCACACAAACTGACTCTGGTATAAAAATTGGGTTACAAATCAATAATTTAAGATTTGCTAGACTATAAGAGACAGTTATGGTTCAATATGACCAAATAAAGTTATTATTTGAACACTAAAATGTAAAATTTCCAACTTTTTGCATTCATTACTTTTACTTAAAACATTTGTCTGTTTTGCAGGATGCCAAGATGATGGTGCGTTTTCTTCGTACAAACGGGTCCTCCATGCTGGGCAGCTGTATGATGCTGTTCACAAAATTCATACATCCACAGTTCATGCTGGCTACAAAAAAGTGAAAGATGTCCACTCGGACAACGGAAGAGAGTTCATCAACTGATGTCGTGCAGGCTTTGTTTGAAGAATGGGGAGGGGATACTTTGTTTGTCCATGGAAGACCTCGTCACTCCCAATCTCAAGGTTGTGTTGAGAATGGGAACAAGGTAGTCGAGCAGAAATTGGCAGCGATGAGGGTTGACAATGAAGGTGATGACTTCCCTTGGACTGACTGGCTCCCTAAAGTGATGTTTGCTATGAACACTGTGACTTGTGAGACACAAAGAGTTCCCCATTCCAAGTTGTCTATGGAGAGGAATCAAAGGGAAACATTCTTCCTGGAGCAAGAACCGGTGTGGCAGGAGAAGAGGAGATCTTTCAAGAGGATCCAGCTGAGGACATTCAATAACCAGTTGTTGTGCCTCTAACTGAGGAAGTTCCTGATACTGTTATGGACCAATGGCCCCAACAACAAAAAGAAAGCTTGGTTGATGGAACCCCTCCCTCTCACAAAGCAAAGCGTCTTCTCAGCCATGCTCGTCGATCCAAACGTGACATTCACCGTATAGCTCTTCAACAACGTGTCCACGAAGAAAAACAAAGAAGAATGCAGAAAGGAGTATTAGAATGTATGCAAAGAAGCATGCATTGAATATTGTTGAATTTAATATGAGAAACTACCAGCAGATTGTATATCCTTTCTTTGACTTCCCAACATCAAGATGTGATTATTATTGCAACAAAAAATTATTTGTAATTTATGACAATTGATAGTGTGTTAAAGGTGCTTTGAATCATTACAAAGTTAACATACACACTGTTTAAAAAATATCAAATGCATAAAAAATTATACTAGTTAATTAACTACAACACCCTCCCCATTGTTTGTGAATTAGAGGCTGACATTCAACAATTTCAAGTGGCCTAAACACAGTGACAGATAGGGATGGCAATTCCATACTACAATAACTAACACGCCTTGGAAACTGTTGTATGATGCCTTGCAGAATACATGTGTGAAACCTTAACTGATAACTTTGTGTACGCCACCTAGCGGCTAATAAAGTAGTGGATTTTCTGTCCTCTAAGTTTTGTGTTTGTCTTCAGTTCCTGGCTCCCCTAAAATGTAATATGGTGGCAGCGAGTGAGTGATTTACACGCAAAACGAACTATCAATGTGTGAATAAGATCCCAGCCATCTTTTTCAACGACTTAGAGGCCCTGCCATCACGCCTAGCCACTGTGGCAGACCATCAACCACCCCAGATCCTGGACCACGTGAGTTTTATGGATGCCGCCATCTTAAAAAACCTGAAGATTTGGCTTCAGTGACCTTTCTATACTTGTGTTTACCTGTGAACTGTGACATTCTTAGTCCCTGAAGATGGGGGATGATGACCCAGGTGCGGTATGGGGCAACCCAACATATGTATTCACAAATGACTTGATGGGCATAAAGCCACCCAGCTTTGATTGGCAAGGTTCCAACTTGCCACATTCATTCAAAACTTTCAGAAGATATTGCGAACTGATCCTTGCCACTAACACCTACACTTGCAAACAGGGGCCAGAGATAGTAAACTACATACTCCTCTGGATGGGGCCTCAAGCGGTAGAGATTTTTGACAATTGGACTCACCTCACGGATGAGCAACGTTCCAGTCCGACCGATGTGTGGGAAGCGTTTGTTAACTACTCGAGCCCAAGTCAAACTTCAGGCTCGCCCGTTTCCAGCTGCGTGAACTCATACAGCGGCAGGAGGAGCCGATTGACAGCTATATCAACCGTCTCAAGGTGCAGGCTCAACGATGTAATTTTGAAGGAAACAACCTTGAAGATAACCTCATCGACCAGGTTATCAAAGGTACAGCATATGTCACAGTAAGAAAAAAGCTCTTGGACCAAGATCCGAAACAACTCACGCTTGACAAAGCAATCGATCTTGCGAGAACTTTTGAGGCAACGCAGGCCCAGCTACAACAATTGGGGCACATCAACAAATCCATCGACTTCCTTCAGAAGGCGAAGTCGAGACACAAGAGCCGTCTGAAAGCAAAAAACTGACCGCAAGGACTGTCCCGCCGTAGACGATATGTGTAAACTGTGTTCGAAAACGGGTCACTGGGCAAAGGCTTGTCAAAACACTAAGCGAGCCTGTTCTAAGTCTAGTGTATGCTCCAAACCTCAGAACAGCCGATCACAGTCAAGCGCAAATGCGAACCAATCACAGCTAAAGCCGCAACAGCGATTCGACTGCCAAGTTAGCACCGTGAATACATACGACCTGAGCAGTGACTTTGAAAGCCTGTCTTTCAATGCAGTGAACAATGATGCCAATAGATCGGAAGCTTACGCATCACTAAAAATCGAGCCGTACCCTTATCGCACAACAAACTTGCGAGGAAAGGTCGACACCGGTGCACAGAGTAACATCCTTCCACTCAGGACATTCCGTAACATATTCCCTCGCTATGTCAACTATGACGGCATCCCGACATCTACAACTCCGTCCAAGACGACGTTCACCTCCTACAACAGAACCGTCATCCGCCAGCACGGTACCCTCGTACTGCCGTGCAAATTTGCCGAAAATACAGTGAACCCTCGTTTATCGCGGTAGATAGGTTCCAGTCGCGGCCGCGATAGGTGAAAATCCGCGAAGTAGTGACACCATATTTACCTATTTATTCAACATGTATATTCAGACTTTTAAAACCTTCACTTGTACGTAGTACTGTTAACAAACTACCCTTTAATGTACAGAACACTTAATGCATGTACTACAGTACCCTAAACTAAAACAAGCACAAATATTAAAGGTGATTTTATATCATGCATTTCCTAAACACGCTAAAAAGCACGATAAAAAATGGCAACCAATGTTTTGTTTACATTTATCTCTGATCATAATGAAGAAACAAACTGGAGGTAGAGCTTTGCTTATTCCCCAGACATATTTCCCATACTTTTCCCTTAGAACTACATCACATCTTCCTACTTTAGATATATATATATATATATATATATATATATATATATATATATATATATATATATATATGTATGTATATATATATATATATATATATATATATATATATATATATATATATATACATATATATATGTGTGTGTGTATATATATATATATATATATATATATATATATATATATATATATATATATATATATATATATATATATATATATATACATATTTATATGTATACACATATACATACCTACATATATACATAAGTACATGCATACATATATATATATATTACTGTATATATATGGGTTATGGAAAAAATCCGCGAAGTGGTGAATCCGCGATGGTCGAACCGCGAAGTAGCGAGGGTTCACTGTAAATGGGCGAACTGTGAGTTCTATGTGGCCGAGACCGATGGTCCTGTTATTTTTGGTCTACCCATGTGCACGAAACTCGGTCTAGTCACGCTTAACTGTGCCGTTACTCAATCTGACAGTAGTGTGCGTTATACCTCATTGGAAGACATGAAAAGACACTTCCCTGACCGGTTCAAGGGTATCGGTAAATTCAGCTCTGAGCAGAAACTAACTCTGAAGGATGATGCAAACCCAGTAAGACACCCGCCGAGATGAGCGCTTATTCAACTATGCGAGCAGATCAAAAGCGAACTCGATCGTATGGTGGGTCTTGAAGTAATCCGTCCAGTAGCGGAACCCACCGATTGGGGGTCCAGTATTACATATGTGACAAAACCCGATGGATCTCTCAGAATATGCTTGGATCCAAAAGACCTCAATAGTTCTCTAAAGAGAGGTCAACACCACACGCCGACTGTGGAAGAACTAACACATGTTTTTGCTGGTGCAACAGTTTTCAGCAAGCTCGATGCAAAGCATGGCTACTGGTGCATCCCACTCGACCATGACAGCCAGCTGCTGACCACATTCAACAGCCCATTCGGGAGGTACTGCTTCCGAAGGCTCCCCTTTGGACTCAACGTAAGTCAGGATCTGTTTCAGCGAGCGATGGACGAGATCTTGCAAGGGCTACCTGGCGTTGTGTCGATTGCGAACTATATTATTGTATACGCATCCACACCAGCAGCGCATTCCGAGAGACTATCCACACTTTTCAATCGAGCTAGAGAGAGAGGACTCGTGTTCAACTCAGCGAAATGTGCGATATCCGTGTCAGAGATACAATTCTTTGGCAACATCTATTCCAAAAGTGGAGTCCGACCTGACCCTGTCGAGGTCCAAGCCATCACTCAGCTCAAAGCGCCGACTTCCATCAGTGAACTACAATTGTTACTCGGAATGGCGAACCATCTGGCACTGTTCGTACCCAACCTAAGTGACCACACCGCCCCGCTGCGCAAGTTACTTCAAAAGGACATTGATCTCCAGTGGCATCCTGAACACGACGAAGCCTTTATGTCTGTATAACAGCTTATCTGACAAGCAGGATCTCTCACTTACTTTGACCCGTCAAAGCCGTCTGTAATCCAAGTAGACGCGAGTCAAGAAGCCCTTAGTGCAGCACTACTTCAAGATGGCCGACCTATTGCTTTTGCATTGAAAAGTCTTACAGACACCGAAATGCGCTACGCCAACATTGAACGTGAACTATTGGCATGCATCTTCGGTGCCAAACGTTTCCATATATACATTTACAGCAAACCATTTGTCATCGAGTCTGATCACAAACCACTCGAAATAATCAGTAAGAAGAACTTAACTGCCGCCCCAGCATGGCTGCAACGGATGTTCCTGCATCTTCAGCGCTACGATTACAATATAAAGTACAAACCCGATAGGAAGATGACTTTGCCTGACAGCTTATCGCGACTCCCAAAACACGGCGCCGATAAGCCGATAGACTTGAATATCAAAGTGTGCTATATACAGTTCAGCAACAACAAGCTAGCGGAACTCAGAGGCGCAACAGCTAGTGACGACAAACTCGTACTACTGCAGAAGTATATCATCAGCGGATTTCCCGAGAAGCAGAGAGACTTGCCTGCCGAGATCCGTAAATATTGGCCATATCGCGACGAACTCAGTATCAAAAACGGTCTTACGATCAAGGGTGAACAGCTCGTGGTCCCGGAAAGTCTGCTTACACAGTACCTCGAAACTATTCATGAAGGTCACCAAGGCATCACGCGATGTCAGGCTCATGCTCGGATGTGTTTATTCTGGCCAGGTATTAACCGCGATATCGAACAACTCGTCAATCAGTGCCAACAATGCCAGACATTCCAAGCCTCACAACCCAAGGAGCCCATGGAAGCCATCACTCCAAACCTCCCGAACCAACCGTGGCACACCTTCAGCATGGACTAGTTCACCGTAAATGACCGGAACTATGTGATTATCGCCGACTACTACTCCAAGTTTCCCGTCATTCACCAACTAAGTGATGACTCAACAAGCAGAACAGTTGCCTAGATGACTAGCAGCACATTCTCGTTATTCGGTATACCCAGTACGATGATCATCGATAATGGCCCGCAGTTTATCGGACAACCCTTCCAAGATTTGCTCAAATCGTACAACGTTACGCATATAAGCAGCTCCTGACATCCGAAATCCCATGGATTTATCAAGCGTGCCATCCGTAGCGTGAAGGCACTTATCCGTAAATCTGCAGAGGACACAGATAGGGCACCCAGGGAAATTCTCTTCCGACGGAAGCTACAAACAACCCTGCCCGCATGCAACCGCACACCTAGCGATAACAAGTTTGACGAATACCAAGCAAGTAGGCAGGAAGCGAGCCAAGAACGATACAATGAACACAGAAAGGAGTTGCCTGAACTCCTACCGAACCAACCTATCTTCTACCAGAATGCCGCTTGCAAAACGTGGTCTCCCGGTACAGTCATTAGATATGGCCCAGAGCCAAGATCTTACACCATCACTTGCGACAACACCGGCCGAGCTCTACGTTGAAATCGTGTGCTCTTGCGTCCGCGTCATGTCACATTCTCCGATTCCCCAAGTAGCCCTGCTTGGCTCGGAAACACCACTGAGGATGACGCATGGCCAACGGAACCGCAAACTCTTCCCGAGACAACAGCAGCTCAGACCATCCCCGCTGGAAATGTCGCCACACCGTCTAAGGTTTCGCCAGCTCGAACTCGAGGCCGAACATAAGCAACCAATCAACAACCAACCCGCCACTCTAACAGACTGCCGAAACCTACCCAACGACTTATCACACAAATATAAATGTGTAGGCACTGAGCTATTTATACTGATGGCAGAATAAACCATCATTGATAGCCAGTCAGCTGGCATGGGCAGTCTACCCCATCCAGCCAGTAAATACTATGTTTTTTTTTACTATGTAAGAATTGCGTACTGATTGAACTTTTGACCTTAATACGTCTTACCCATAAATCATGATCATTTTCCTCTGTCAAATGAATCTAGAAAGTATTAACTAAGGTACACAAATACTTACTGATAATATTTTGAATTGAATTGAATTGAAACCCTGTAAACCACATTCAGTTAATTTGTATCATCCACATAATTCCCCGGAGAATTTTGCATTTGGTTATTATGTCCTTTACATGATACTCTCCCAGAGATTTTGCATTTTATGGTATTGACCAAGTTTTGATACTTTTGTTCCTTTCCAAGGAAGGGGGATGTTGTATGATGCCTTGCAGAATACATGTGTGAAACCTTAACTGATAACTTTGTGTACGCCACCTAGCGGCTAATAAAGTAGTTGATTTCCTGTCCTCTAAGTTTTGTTTTTGTCTTCAGTTCCTGGCTCCCCTAAAATGTAATAGAAACAAATTAAACACACATAATGACCAGACTTTATATAATAGCCTGATCACTGCTATTTTATTTCAATTTTGGGAAATGATGAACCTGAATTTAAGGAGAATAATTATTATTATTATTATTTTGTGGAATATGGGGTGTAACATGGTTTTACTATAATATATATATATATATATATATATATATATATATATATATATATATATATATATATATATATATATATATATATATATATATATATATATATATATATATATATATATATATATATATATATATATATATATATCAATATTAAAATGCCAACTACCATTTATTGTCGTTTTAATTAATCACTAACCTTTTAATTTTTAGTTGACCACTAGTCTAAAATCTGGCATCCTTTTGGTCTATTTACCCTAATTTCACAACAATTCTAGCACATTTTCTTTCTGAAGATTTTGCAACACTGATTCACGGGCTGCCCAAAGGCAAGAGCAATTGGCTCTGCCATTCATGAGCGGCCTTTAAAAGAAATTGAAGATCCCTCTATTCATCAGAATCCTTTTCATCTATAAGTTGATGATGAATATAATGGCATAATAAAAAGATCATAAAATTGACTTGAAATGTATGAAAATTGTAAATAAGGAACAGAAGAGTCTACCAGGTTTAGACATTTCCAATTTTGAATCCATTTCCTCATCGTCGTGGTAAGAGAGTCTTTCAAATTTAGCCAAAGATTCGTTTCTTTATAATTCTCTGGTAGGATCATTGTGTGACGGTATTTATGAATGAAGAGGAAGTATGGAAGAGGAGATTTTCATTTTAATAATAATGTCCATTATGGGAAGAGACCTCAAGGTCTACTTCACCTTTCAATGATAGAAAAAGCTGCCTTTTTATAGAATGCTTGACTTTACAATAACGATTGGAAAGTAGCCTCTCATAACTGGTGACATGAAACTTAATCATTTCAATTTTATATATTTTTTTTTCTCCAAGGGAAAGGCCCGTGCCAACAAGAAGAGTTGGCTGTAATACACAACGACGATCATCAATAGAATCTCCCTCATGGTCTTAACATCAATAGGTCTATTTCTATCTTTGAAAGGAAGTCGATTTGTTCTCTTCCTGATGATATAACTATGAGGCAAAGGTAGGAAGAACTACTTCCATCCCCAAGCTTCATATGCGTACAAATCTTCTTGTTGGGAGAGACTATCTAATGCACAAACGATAGAGGTTTTCTTTGGTGGGAACAGAAAGACAGTTTCCCATGAAAATTCACTCAAGGAATTTTGGGTCTAGACATGTTGAATAACCTTCTGTAATATCATAAGACTTGGCTTTGATGACAAATATCCCTCAACTGCTCACTTTAAGGATTAGGCCGACTGCTCTGATTCCTGGTCCTATCACGCAGGGGAACCCTCTCCTCACTGCAGGACTTACAAAATCAGTTTATCTAATTCTTTCTCAAGTATTTTGCATATCACTATATTATTATTTTAAGCTAAGCTATAACCCTGGTTGGGAAAGCAAGATGCTCTAAGCCCAATGGCTCCAGCAAAGAAAAATAGCTCAGTGAGGAAAGGAAATAAATAAACTACAAGAGAAAAATAAACAATAAAAATAAAATATTTCAAGAACAGTAACGTAAAATTAGATCCTTCTCAAATAAACTATAAAACTCCAAAAAAGAAACCAGAGTGTGAGAAATAATATAAAACAGCATGCCCGAGTGTACCCCTAAACAAGAGAACTCTAATCCCTAATGGTGGAAGGCCAGGGTACAGAGGCTATGGCACTACTCAAGACTAGAGATCAATGGTGTGATATTTTAGTGTTATAATAAAGCGCTGCTTATCAAAGCTAAAGAGTCTCTTCTACCCTTACCAAGAGGAAAGTAGCCACTGAGCAATTACAGTCCATAACCCCTTGAGCGAAGAAGAATTATTTGGTAACCTACTGTAAGTGTTTGAAGGTGTATGAGGACAGAGGAGAACGGGGTATGAATAGGCCACACTATTCGTGTTTTTGTAGGCAAAGGTAAAATGAGCCATAACCAGAGAGAGGGTGGCAATGTAGCATCGCCCGCCCAGTCAAAGGACCCAATAACACTCGAGTGGTCGTATCTCAACAGGTGGCCAGTGCCCTAGCCAGCCTAGTACCTACAGTTCTTGTCACCATGCTGGCCACTGCAGATTGGTGATGGTGGGAGACTAGTTTTATCATTCACAGCAAATCAGCCTAGTGTAGTACAGCTTTGCTGATCATGGCGATACACAAACCCTTTCACCACGTTAATGAAGGTATCCCCATTCATTTTTGGTGTTTATCTTGGAAAAAAATCTTTTATTTATCAATTCTCGAATTTGAATTAATTTATCCCCAACAGATTAAATGTTTATATAACCTCAAATTATGACAGCCTTAATATATATATATATATATATATATATATATAAGTATATATATATATATATATATATATATATATATATATATATATATATATATATATATATATATATATATATATATATATATATGGAAATATCTATTACTTTAATTTATATTGTAATTCCTAGAAAAGATTAGTCAACATCAATCATAAAATCTATATATATATATATATATATATATATATATATATATATATATATATATATATAACTTGTCATTCCCAAAGAATTGTTTCACTAAAGTTGGAAAGGTTGACGTCTGTATCGCTCAGTAGGGCATGTAAGAGTCAGGCTCTACGGGATGTCAACGCAAGAGCCCGTGTTTTGAGGAAAGAATCAAACTATACATTTTGTTTGGAAACTTTATCGTATAAATGGCTATTTTTGTGTGAATTCAAACTCCTATGTTCTCATTTTCATTTCTTCTTGAGTAAAACACTGAATATCAGAGATAGAAAATGATGAAATTGAAATATGACATTTATTAAGAAGTTTTGATATCTGGTAGGAGCTTAATTAAGTTTTTCCTCTTCACTCAAAGGGTTAACTACTGCATTGTAATTGTTCAGTGGCTCCAATAAACCTATTTCATGATAAGAATGTATGGTGAGATTTTGAGTCTCAAAATAAAAGTACTATGAATAATTCCTAGTCTTTGTTTTGTCCAGATTTTCCAGTTATTTCAACATCTCAAACATTCAAAAGTAAATCCTATGGATTAACGACTCAGTCTCTGTAGATTTGGCTCAAAGTAAAACTTTCCATTGTGAATGTGAATTTCAAATACTAATATATTTATCTAATACCTGAGAAGATTTTAGAAAGGTCTAGAACTCTCCTGCTGCCTCTGTTTTCCATCACACCCTTAACATGAGGAAAGCAGTAGACCTATAGGCTACATAGAGTAGGCCTATGGATGCATGTTTTATCTATGGTAGCTATATGGGTAAATATTTATCCATATTTTGATCTTTTCTGAGTTAAGACTGCTATAAGGGTGATGAACATATGATACTTATAATACAATAAATAAAAACTGTATACCAGAATTAACAACCAAAATAGGCCTACAGACATCAAACAACTATCTTTCTTCAAACGCCTTCTGTTCCCATTTGATTATTGCAGTACTAATTAATTAGTTGCCATTAATCAGAGCATGGAGGAGACCTTCAGCTGCATCACTTTCCTTTGTTAGAATAATGAGACCATTTAGTGATTCAGTCTTTTTCTGGCGTCGCTTTTTTAATATGGTTTCAACTTGGGAAAAAATTCTCTCTCCCGTCGACTTCAACTGATGATGATGGTGATGATTATGATGATAATGAATGAGGAAGTAAAAGAACTGATGAATTTAACATTAATTGGGATAACAGTTAAGGGAAACATTTCTTCACATTCATTACAGAAAACCAAAAATCTGTAAAACGATTTTCTGTAAGTTTTAATTGTTTCAAATGAACAATATTGGTTTAGGTGAAACCATTCATGAAAGTGAGAAGGTCTGGAGTAAGAGTTAGTCCTTGAGATAATTACATTCATTATGGGAAGAGACTTAATTGTCTCTTCACCTTTCAAAGATAGAAGAGTTATGTATATTTAATAATAAACCTGAACTTTGTGTCAAATTGAAAACCACCCTCTCATAACTGGTGACATGCAACCTAATAATGTACATTTTATAGAAAAAATCCTTAATATCACATAATATAATATATTTTTGATGAGATATATTGAAATATCAAAATTTATCATATTATTCAATATTACTTAAGAATATTAATTCAATGTCGATTATTATATCTAGACTCATTCCTCGAATCAAAGTTTCTCCAAGTCAAACAATAGAATTTCGTCATTTTTTTTTTTCTTTTTCGTGGAGATTCCGAGAGAATTTAACTTTACGATTTTGAAAACTCTATTGCAATAATTCATCTGTTATTCATTGTGCTTCTGAATATGTAAAGTGTAGGAGATGAATAACGACAATATAATGTATTAATAGAAATATCAATATTAATGTTATTAAAACCTCAAAGTTGTGAAAGCAAAAGTTTTGTTAACCTGCAGAGCTTAACTTTAGTTCAATGTAACTTGGAAGAACAAGGAGATATTCAGATAAAATTATCAGTATTGACTGTTATTATCAAAACAAAACCAAAATTATTTCATATAATATATCTAATAAATTCCATAATAAAAAATATATACCATATAACAAAACATTACTGGGCAACCTAAAAAGCAAACAAGCTGCTGACGCAAGAGCCCGTGCCTTACATAAGGTAAAGCAAGCTAACAAACAAGTACCTTGATAATGATGAATGAAAACCGAGCAAGCATTCAATTTTGCCTAGAGCAAAAGCTTGTAAGTAAAAGCAGAAGCTCAAGACAGCCTCAAGTAGCAAATGCTTAAGCAAAAATCAATTGCTTGATATCATGTGATTAATAATTATCACCATTTGCTTCCTTTTGCTTGATGGACTTGTAGCCTTTGCCTAGGGGCCCAGCCACGCTAGCTAAAATTTTCAATTCAACTCCTGTCCTTCCTGGCCAACAGAGTTATACTCTCGCCATGACTGTTCCAGGCCTTGGCCATTTCACAAGAGAGTTGTAACCTTTTCAAGCCCGCCATTGTACAAAGCTCTACTGCCAGGATATATCCAGATGTGACTGCCAAATGTGCAAAAGTGACTCCAACTACAGCAATAAGTCAACTCGCCTAGTTAACTGGTACCAGACACGTGTTAAAAGTGTCCACTAAAATATATGTCAGCTAGCTACCCACTGCCAACACAGCTCAGCCTTCACCAAAGTCTCCTGCCACAAAACAGGATCTGCCGTCTTCAGAATCCCCTGCCACACAGCAATCACCATCTCCCACAGCACAAGCTCCACTCACGGCATCTAGCCCCCTCTCCACTACCATAGAGACAGAAAAATCCACTTCCAAGGCCGTAGCTTACCCCTAAGTTCCTCAGGAATTCCGTACGTGACGAATGCACGGCACAGGTTGTTAATTAGTCCTTTGGCACCAATGGTAGACTTTGATATAAGTGGCCAGTTCGAGTATCGGTCCACAATTACCAGGTAGTCGACACACATCAACTGGAATGGGTAAACAGGCAAGATTTAAAAAACAAACAGAATGTACATTTATAACAAGAGCAGCGAGAGCAGAGTAACAATAACTTTAATGTCAATATTGGATAAAGAAACTTTAAAATTAAAAATATTAGATTCTTTATTTATATTGAATAAATATTAAATATGGCAAAGCAATGGAACTCTGATGGCTGAAGTGGAATCCTCAATCACTAGTGACTGCCTGTGGTAGAACCCACTCAACTCTTGCCTGTTTTTGAAAACTATGGATTCTGCAAACCACGAAAAAATTTCCATCAAACCTAATGTAAAATTTATCTAAATTCCCTTTATAAACAATAATGAATAATATACAATATATCAACATCAAGTACAAATATACCAATACAACATTACATACAACTGAACTAGGTACCTAATAAATTTGCCAAGACCAGGAAGATAACTGAAGCCGATGATACTAGGCTACCTTCCAGCAAGCACAAGTAACCTAACCTAGTAACAAATGAAAAAATTAGGCTCACTAAAATCCGAAGTTAAGTAATATTAAATTACATATGGAAAAACAAACTCAGGAAAATAGAATCTGACACGGTATATCGATTTAAGCAAATCTGAACACCCACTAGGCTATTCTATGCACAAAACAATTATTTGGAATTAAGCTAGAAATAACACTAGTAATTTTATAATGAGCTTAAAATCCATAGAAAATTTATAATTAGGGTTGAAGACTTGAATAATTAATATTTATTTCAAATATTATAACCCCCTAACCAAAGTTGAACCATATGCCACAAAATCATAGGAAACTTACGGGGCTGGTAGGCCTTATCCTTAAAATCCCAATGCAAATTGAAGAGCAGCAGAAGATCCCATTGTTGAGAAATATGTATTCAGAAATCTTTGCACTCTTCATGGTAGCACTCGTGGTAATCAATTGCAGGAGAGGTGGCTTTATATTGAAGTGCTACTCCATCTTCATAGCACTTCTACACTCAAAGAAAATATTATCCAATATATCCAATATGTCCAATATGGCCAATATCACTGATCTGCCTCCTCACTCTTCCCTCATTACCAGTAGGTGAAATTTTTTCCCAAGGATGGTGGAATCAGGAACTGCAAATATTAAAATACAGCCAGCAGAGCCATCTATGGACTGAGCATATCCTTGAAACTCCCAGTATTTCTTTTTGATTCTGCTTTGTATGGCAAAAGGGGGGTTTCAAGGATGAAACAAATATGAACATAGATAAATATATATATACACAATTTTATAAATTTTCTACAGAATTAGTATATAAAATAATTCTTCAACACAAGACGGGTGGGGTTGGAGGGCCGGATGGGTGGGAGGGGGCCATGCGGGTGCAATCCTCATAGTTATCTCTAGTCGCCTGTATGTCGTCAGGGAGATATAGTTTTTCTGGGTTGGTGTCATCTCTTCAATGACATGAAATGGCGTCAGCTGCTTTGTTGCGCATTCCTGGCACATATACGATGCGGAAGCGGTAGCGCAGTGTCTTCTCCTTTAGGTTGCACAGGCGGGGATTCGGGTTGTCATACAGGGATCGGTTCCCAACACCTTTAATAGTGGCTTGTGATCTACCGCAATGACCAGGTTTGAGCAGCCGAGAACAAAGTAGCGTGATTTGTCAAGGGCTTCCCCCTCTATCGTGGCATAGCCGGATTCGGCTGGGTGCGTGAAACGACTCCCAACTAGAGTCACCTTCCAACCGTTGCGGCAGAAGAATGGGTTGTCTGTTGGGCATTGGCAATGTTCTTGGAACAGCCAGAACCCGATGCCTTCTTTAGACCAATCGGTCGCAAGGCATGTCGGCTTGGTTTTGTCAAAGATGCGTACCCCATTGGTAATCTTATCTACAATGGCCTCTTTAGATGCTTGGAATGCGCTTTCAAGATTGTCGGTCCACGTAAATGCCTTGTCGGGTTTCAGTAGCTCGCGGAATGGGAGCATGCGCTCAGCCATACTGAAAGCATAGGACACTTGGTTTAGTAGGCCAAACCAGTTGGAAATGTTCTTCGGGCGTGGGAAGTCTGATATTGCCTGCAGGTATTTCGCACAAGGGCGCACACTGTCCATCGAGATGGTGAAGCCTGCGAATTCTACCTCGCGACAGCCAAACAAAAATTTGTCGGGATTGAGGGTGATGCCATTTCTCCCGCAGACGTCGAGCCAGGCGGCTGCCTGGTAGAAGCTTTCCTTAATAGTTTCGGCCCACAGTAATGTGTCATCAACGCATTTTGTCATGTCACGGTCGTCGAATACTATCTCATCATATCACCTTGAGTAGCCATCGCCTGACACAGCATAGCTTTGTGGGGCGACACAGTATCGATATCTGCCCCAAGGTGTGATAAAGGTGGTCATGTGGCAGTCATCCTTGTGCAGTGGTACACTGTTGTATCCATTCCAGGCATCGAACACTTTTTAGTTTCCCCGGTGGGACACAACGGGCGTGATGAAAGGGCGATTGGGTGTGGTGTGTTTTGTGAGTGGCATGAGCATTGAGAGCCTGAAGGTCTACTGTCCTACTAGGCTTGCCCGTCTTCTTGGCACAGACTACCATTCTATAGCACCATGTCATCGGCTCTCCTATGGGCACTGGCTCGATAACTCCCATTTTGACGTCTTGGTCCAGACCTGCTTTCACTGTTTCTTGCCAGTGTAACGCTACTGGAATGGGGGTGTGATGGGCGACGGGCTTAGCATCTGAGTCAACCATCAAGCGCATCGGTGGGCCCTCCACCGTGGAGAGGGGCTGGTGGACGCACTTGTTGAATGTGCTGGAGGCATAATGTTCTTTCAGGTATTGTTGAATGGCCTCCCTGTTACCTTCCGTGGCCGGCATGGGGATAGACGTAGGTTTAGGTGGGGGCGCCGTGCGCCGAGGACAATTGCATTGAGATGTCCCGCCTTTGTCACATGTATCGTTTTGCGGTGTACAATTGTCCGTGGTTACCGCACTGCACGACATCTCACCCAGTGTGGTGAAGTCCTTGGAGATTATGGCAAGATCGACGCAGGTGCTGCGTGACAAGAACACTCTGTCGGTCAAATCCGTGACGTACACTATTTGCCAAGATTCGGTTTGTGGATCTCCGGCGTGTGTTCCGCAGAATCGGACGATAGCTGCCCCTAAGATACGGATATCTTGTTTATTCGCCGCCTTCATTCTCATCGAGACCGGGAGCAGGTCCACGGTCGTCAGCCCATCTGCTCGATAATGTTAATCCCGACCAGACAACTTTGGCAACCGGTGTCGGCCATGGCAGGGAGTGTTGCAGGTCCTGCGCGCTAGACCGGTCTGAATCCCAGGGCGAGGTAATACCCTGCATGGATGCTGAGTCGAAGGTTTATGAACGGCTGCGGTTGGGAGTTCCGCCTGAGCCATCTGTCGCACATGTTGTCATATAGGTGGTGATTTAGTGCTAGCAACTGTTCACCATCGATCGTTCGAATATCTGACATGGCACACAACTCTACGAATGCTGCTCCGTGTTCGTCGCATGCATCTGTGTTGGCGGATTCAGACGCCGATTTACTCCGGCACATTCGCTCTATGTGGTTATCGCGATTACATTTGCAGCACTTTCTACTGTAAGCCGGGCACTCAGTCTTCCTGATTCGCCAGGGCACATTCTTGCCATAGCCATTCTCACCACAGTACCCGCAAACAGCTTGTCTTCCACCGTCACTTGCATTCGTCTGACGTGCATCACCCCTGTTTACTGCGTTTTGGTGCTTGATGCAGTGATAGGAGCTGGTGACTGCCTCCGCGCCATGATTGTGGGTGTCCAGCAATCGGGACGCAGACTGCTTACCAGACTCTTTCGCTTCGATGAACCTGATCGTTTCCTCCAGCGACATCTCCTGCTGCTGGTCGCTAAGTAGATCAAGCTGGATGTCCTGGTCGGCGATTCTTCGTGCAAGCACGTCTTTGATCAAGTCGTCCGCAAAGTTTACGCTTAGTCCACATATGCACCTCCTGACGTATTTGCACGTGTTTACTTGGGCCTTCACGCGAGCGAGAAATGCCTCTATCGGTTCCTCGCGGCCCTGGGACTTGTTTGAGAGAGCCGCCCCCGCCACCATTGCATTCTCCCCGCGCACAGCGAGGGCTTTTATCTCACTGAGCACCGCATCCTCCAATTCGCCTACCAGGCTCCTCTTCATTAT
>NC_090749.1:88305833-88399882 GCF_036898095.1 Palaemon carinicauda | reverse complement strand
TGAATTTGGTGTCTGTTGGTAAACTTAATATGAAAGGGATGCAATAAATAGTGTATATAATTACTTTATAGCTTAATAGTTGGGTTACGTTAAATTTAGATAGCCGAAGCTATTTAGTGTAAGGCCAAAAGTAGTGGAAGTTTAAGTGAACTGCTTATCCTCATTCAGCAGCCTGGGATTTTAGTTTGGGTTCCCAGGTGGGGGTAATGGTAAGATACCATGCGTCCCACGGGCTGGAATTTGCATAGCAGATTCCAAGTCAATTGCCCTTATAACTGAATAAGGGGCAGTGCCCTCTCGCAACCACCACGCAAAGCAACAAGGGAACAAGGGGGTGACAGGCATGACAACGGAAAAAGGGCCCGGTAGGGAGGCTCCTTTTTAGGTCCACGAAAGGAAAGTTGTTGATAGACAGAGTCTATCGAGTTGGAGAGAATGTTTTATAGTAGTGAGTCCCAGGGAAGAAGGAGATCGTGGGAAGGAATGTAAAGTAATTTAGTCGGAGGTAGAAGAAGGGCGTAAACTATCCCAAGCAAAGCTTAAGTAGTAGAGAGAGGAGATAGGTTGAGTGCTAGCTAAGAGTAAAGAGAGCTAGCAAAAAGTGCGAAAATTTCAATAGTAATAGAATTTACAATAAAGTTAGAGTTAACGCTTAGAGCACACCTGATGGGGTTAAAAGGATTGAAAGGATTGTGTGTGCAGGGAATAGGGGAGGAAGAAAGGAGATAGGAAAAACAAGAGCTGTTTCCTTATGAAGAACACGGCCAAGTAATAACTATTTTTGTGGGTTGGGTGAAGTTTGCTACAGATACTGCAAATGTTGGGGCTTCTGCAAGTCTTCGTGATAATGCCCATAACACTGGCAAGAATAACACTAAAGCAGCACCAATGTATAATCTTGGATGGGAAAGGTTCCCTGTACTCCAAGGTTGAGAGATGGTGGGATTTGACGTATGAAAGTGGGGATAACTTTGTTTGATGGAGTCTTGAGTTTATTCTTGCATCCTCTGCATCTGCAATGTAGCTGAGGGAGGTGATAGTCGCTGGATTGCTGAGGACTGCCTCCTTCTGCTTCTTTGCAGGAGTGATTTGGATGCTGGGCTTTGAGTCTACAAGGGCAGAAATTGCAGCAAAGGATGTGGTATTTTCTATTGGTGTTAGCTTGAATCTCAAAAGAGGTTTCTTCTCAGTGTTTTTGGTTTCAGGCTGCTGGGATGATGGAGGAGAGCTGGACAACATAGCAGAGGCTTTTTTCAGTGGCTATGGGAGGCAATCTGGGCAGTTGCAGTCCAGATAGTGGTGTTCTTTGAGGGTAAGGTAGCTAGGGCCTTGGAAGTGGATTTCTTTGTCTCTATGACAGTGGAGAGGGGGCTAGATGCCGTGAGTGGAGCTTGTGCTGTGGGTGATGGTGATTGCTGTGTTGCAGGGGATTCTGAAGAGGACAGATCTAACTTTGTGGCTGGAGACTTTGGAGAAGGCTGGCTGTGTTGGCAGTGGGTAGCTTGCTGTCATATATTTTAGTGGGCATTTCTAACACGTGTCTGGTACCAGTTAACTAGGCGAGTTGACTTATTGCTGTAATTGGAGTCACTTTTGTATATTTGGCAGTCACATCTGGATATGTCCTTGCAGTAGAGCTCTGTAGCCTACAATGGCGGGCTCGAAAAGGGCACAACTCCCTTCTAAAATGGCTTAAACCTGGAACAGACATGACGAGAGTATAACTCTGTTGGCCAGGAAGGACAGGAGTTAAATTGAAAATTATAGCTAGTCAAGACAGTTGCACGTGGCTGGGCTCTTAAGCAAAGGCTACAAGTCCATCAAGCAAAAAGTAGCAAATGGTGATAATCATTAACCACATGATATCAAGCAATTGATTTTTGCTTAAGCATTTGCTACTTGAGGCTGTCTTGAGCTTCTGCTTTTACCTACAAGCTTTTGCTGTAGGCAAAATTTAATGCTTGCTCGGTTTTTATTCATTATTATCAACGTACTTGTTTGTTAGCTTGCTTTACCCTATATAAGGCACGGGCTCTTGTGTCAGCAGCTTGCTTGCTTCTTAGATTGCCCAGTAATGTTTTGTTATTTGGTATATATTTTTATTATAAAATTTATTAGATATATTATATGAAATAATTTTGGTTTTGTTTTGATAATAACAGTCAATATTGATAATTTTATCTGAATATGTCCTTGTTCCTCTAAGTTACATTGAACTAAAGTTAAGCTCTGCAGGTTAACGAAAGTTTTATTTTCACAGCTTAGAGGTTTTTGAAAACATTGACATTGTTATCTTTATTATTACATTATATTGTCGTTATTACTTTACATATTCAGATGCACAATGAATAACAGATGAATCATCACATTAAAATAATGTTAATTTCCTAATATGTTTATTGGTGTTAATTTCTGTGTCATGTTGAGAAGCTCTTGGCTCTGTTGGCTTTGATAGGGCTGTGAATAAGAAATAAGGGCCTACGTTCTCTTGCTAACTTCCCTTGATATAAATGAACTAAAATAGATATTATTTTTCTGATTGCATATGAAATAAAGTTTTCAAAAAAGTATAGGTAAATTCTATCCGAATCTCCACGAAAAAAAAGACGAAATTCTACTGTTTGACTTTGAAGAAACTTTGCTTCGAGAAATGAGTATAGATATGATAATTGATATGGACTAATATTCTTAAGTAAAATTTAACAATCTTAAAGAATTTTGATATTCCATCATCTCACATCAAAAATATATTATATTATGGAATATTAGGAGAAAAATTATATAAAATTCATATTTTTATGTTTTATGTCATCAGTTACGACAGGATAGTTCGAATTTGTCGTTTTTTTTCCTACGGGCCAACCAAGGGAAAGGCCCGTGCCAACAACAAGTGTTGGCTTTAATACCCCAACAACAACAAATTGAAGTTATTGGCCCTCTACCACTACCACCATCATCCTTACCCTATCCACATCTTTTTCTACTACTAAAAACCTTTCAAATTTCCATTAATGCAACTACCTTAAAAAAAATTTTACAGATCACCTACGGGCCAACCAAGGGAAAGGCCCGTGCCAACAACAAGTGTTGGCTTTAATACCCCAACAACAACAACATTTGAAGTTATTATCTTTACAAATTGATTACAGTTTGCATTCTATCTTTGTAAGGTGAAGAGACTTCCAGGTCTCTTCCCTCCAAGGACTCATTATTAACCCTGCGGCAATCTTCTATGAATTCATCCTTTCACTCTGATTCTTTAGACAAGATTGTCGCTCATTATTTCCAGTCAGTGTTTCCACTTTAGGGGAAAATGCCCCATTTTAGGGGAATCCTAAAAAGGCCAAAATCTAGGGGAATTTGGATATCTTTAGGGTTAATTGTTTATTTTCTAGGGTGTTAAAAGATTCTCTCTCGATGAATATGAAAAATTCCTAGTTTTTCATTTTTCTTAGTTCATGAACAAGAAAATATTATTATACAAAAATGTAAAGAGGGGCCGTTCTAAAGACAAAGGCTTGTCTCTCCGACCGAGTCCGACGAGAAGCACATGTAGGTGGCTTTCCAAACATTGTAGATTAGGATGATGATATGAAGCAGATCATTTGTAGAGCAATAAATAACATTTTTTACAGTATGCATATATGATATAACCATAAATCTAGTTTATGCTATTCCTTATGAAGAATGAAAGTTTTGCTACTTGACAGTTTCATGGATATTGGTTTTTTGCTAACGTCAGTGATTATTGATACAAAATACTTTATGCACAAGCACTGTGTGGTACTGTTTCAAAGATATTGTTAAGGTAATAATGGTTTTGGGCATATCTTGACAGAGAAAGTAATTTTACATTTTGCTGAAGTCAGGAATTATTGGTGGAAACTAGGGTAAATTTTTACATTAAAACAATAGTATTTTCGGCAAAAAAAAATTGGAACATGATGTAATTATAGGTGTTTTGAACGTTTCCGATGCTCTAGAATGTCGCAAAAAGACCGGTTTTGAGCTACTTTACCTTGAATTTCAAACACCCCAAAAAGGCACTAAAATCACGAAAAAAAGGAAACCACGAGCAACACGGGTAAAAGGCATTTTTAACGTGCAACCCCCCCCCCCCCCTCCCCACTGTAAATGACGGCAAATGGTGCTTTTTCATCATGGGATTACAGATTCCAACTACCCAAAAAACACTAAGTTCACAAAGAAATTCGTAATGACGAGAAAACGGCATTCTTGCAGAACCCCCCCCCCCCCTTTCCCACTGAAAATGTCGTCAAATGGCTGTTTTTCATATTCCAACAACCGAAAAATGCACTAAGTTCACTGTTCACATAATATCGAGAAAACACGAGATACCAATTCCGACACAAGCATTAATATAAAACACGACTTGAACTGATCTCACCATTGGTTTCACTATACCCAGAATTTGGATTAATAATTAAGAAATAACAACTCTTTCTCAGTCATCAATAGAATTAATATATTATATGGGGGAACACATTGTGTGGATAATAACTTACCTTGTTGGAGAAACGATGGAAAACGGCCAGGGTAGATAATAGAAGACCGAATGGTGGTTTACATGGGGTCTGTAATGGAATTAAATATTAGTGATCGCCACTCAGGAATAATAGGTTTTTAAGAACACTACCTAACTTGAACTTCCCAACCTAACCTTAGACTACAAGCCATACCCTTACTTACGCCCCCCTGCGACCCCCTTACATTGCCATATTCTTATTCCCAAAAGAACTTAATGGGGGGGCTACCGCCCCCCTGCGACCCACCCCCCCCCGTTAGAAAACTGTATTCTTAAACCCACATCCTTACATAAATACGTATCAGACATATAAACACCCCAATTCTTTCTTATGATCATATAAACTCATTAATAAAACATGGGAACGAATTATGTGAAGATTTAACTTACCGTAAATTGACTAAGAATCGTGGGTCGGCAACGGTGGGATTAATGGCGGTAGGAAAAGGGTCTGTAATAGAGTATAAGAATTAGTGAACAGTTCTCACACATTTAATGTTTAACTTGGTGTTTGATAATTCGAAAACGCATAATCTTTCATATATTCATTTTAAAAACATTAGAAATAAAACGGGGAAGAATATGAGGCATTTACTTTATAAAATTGATGAAGACACTGAAATATATTATAATATTAAAATAAGGAACGAATTTTTTGAAGATTTAACTCACCGTAAATTAAAGAAGAAACGTGGGTCAGTCAGGTGGTGTACGGCAACAGTGGGATTGACGGTGGTAGGAAAAGGCTCTGTAATAGAGTATAAGAATTAGTGAACAGTTCTCACACATTTAATGTTTAACTTGGTGTTTGATGATTCGCAAACGCATAATCTTTCATATATTCATTTTAAAAACAATAAAAATAACACGGGGAAAAATATGAGGCATTTACTTTATAAAATTGATGAAGACACTGAAATATATTATAATAAAAAATGGAACGTATTTTGTGAAGATTTAACCTACCGTAAATTAAAGAAGAAACGAGGAAAGACGGCATATTCAGGTTCAGGTCAGGATCGCCAACGGTTGGACTGGTGGCGGTAGGAGAAGGTTCTGTAACATAATAT
Source organism: Palaemon carinicauda (assembly GCF_036898095.1). Lineage (NCBI taxonomy): Eukaryota > Metazoa > Arthropoda > Malacostraca > Decapoda > Palaemonidae > Palaemon > Palaemon carinicauda. Next base: position 88,394,266 of record NC_090749.1, on the reverse strand, counting down.
AACAATTAATGAACAGCACTCATACAGATAAGATATTTAACGTGGTGAATAATAAAAATATTTAACGTGGTGAATAATAATCCACTAACAACATAGTCTATCATACATTCATTTAAAACCAATATAATTAAAACAGGGAAGAATGTAAGGCATTTACTAAATATAATTCATGAAGATACGTGGAAGTTATGATATACTCAAAAATGAGAAAAGTTAACTAACCTTAAACTGTTCATTCATCGTCGGACTCGTAAACGGGAGGACGGGGATGGTTTCCATGCGGTCTGTATAGTTTTCCCACTTCCAGGAAAAACTGATGGACCGGATTAATGGGATAAGACTCGAAGAACAGATACCTCGAAAAATACTGGTCAAAGTAATCTGCTTTCATCCCAGGTCTCTTTGACCATTCTTTCACGTTTCTCCACTGCCGCTCAATCGTCTGGGTATGAATACTAGGATCATTTGGATCCACAAAGTTCTCCGAATGATTAATAACTTTGTGAATATATCCTTTATTCGACAGTGTCTTGTAAGCGGCCCAACCGTCGCTCATGATAACTGACCCAGCTTTAATGTATTGCCGTATCAACGGAATCAAAGTTTCAGCACTACGATCCTGTCCTTCTTTATGCAGGGGGATGATGAATTTTTTCTTTGATAAGCGCTCAATCCCACCGAATAGCCAGACCTGGCTCAATTGTCTACCACGATGGTATTTTCGTTTCACAAAAAATGTTTCATCGATTTCCACGATGATATCGGGACCACCAATAGGTTCCTGGGTATACAACCAGTTTAGCGTAACCTCGGAACAAAAACTACGCCAATCGACACTTGTCCTGGTAGAAAAATGCAGAGTGCGAATTACTGTAGAATGGTCCCAGCTTTTTTGGATGAAATGGTTCGCAAACAGGACAATTTTCCACGCTGGCACGCGTGCATTTTCAAGAAAAGTACCCTTGAAGAGGCTAACACTGTAAGGACACTGTTTTCTTTTCTTTTTTTGAACACGAACATAACGACCACAATAAAACATATTTGCTTCTTGGCGTAAAGAACATGGCAAATGACAATATTTGCATATAACGGAAATAGGTAGAACGCCATGAGCTCGCAAATACTCCAAAGCGTTGGGAGTATTTAACCAAAATTCGTGAATAAACGTCCAGGGATTTTCTTCTACTACTGTACCGTTACACGTGATTTCGATGGCGGCCATTGTACACACACTTCTAAAAAAATACGTCGTTCCAGTAACGAGGTCACGGTAGGAAAGAAGGTACAAGAAGCCCAATTTAAATCTCTTGGTGGGGTCGGCAGGTAGGTAGGAAGGTGTCGGCCAATCAAAACATCCGGGGGTTAGTTTTAATTGGTTTATTTGGGGACAAAGGCGTGACACTCGGCGAGTGCGAGAAAAAACTAAAAGCTAAATATGAATAAATGATATTTTTATCGTAATGGCTGTTATGTTTAATATAGTAGAATAAGTGGAATACGAAATGAATAAATAAACCATGAAATAAGCAAGGCCATACTTGTGTAGGTTATACTTGCGTACCCAAAATACATCGCATTAACCTTGGGGAGCCGATGAATGGTAAGTAGAGCAGTTATTACTACGACTACTACTACTACTACCAAGAAAGAGCAAACTGTGAGGAGCTTCCCGTGGCATGGGTCAGAGCAAACGGAACTTAGGAAAATTTACGACGTAAGCTAAACGATTTCTTTTATTATCACGTGTAATAAGATCTGAGCGATTTATTTTTAAGGTTATAAAATCGTGTACTACTAGTGATCAATTGAACTATGATGTTTAAAATCGTTATGAAACAAAAGGGATAATCTAAAATAAAACCGAAACTAGTTACTTCATAACCCCTGTGTAGTACTGTTTCACAGGACTAAGGACATACAATATTGGCTTTTTTATGGAAAGAATAATCTTGTCATATATTACAGATGTTATTATTATTATTATTATTATTATTACTAGCCAAGCTACAACCCTAGTTGGAAAAGCAAGCTATAAGCCCAAGGGCTCCAACAGGGAAAAATAGCCCAGTGAGGAAAGGAAATAAATAAATGATGAGAAAAAATTAACAATATATCATTCTAAAAAACAGTAACTGCATCAAAACAGATATGTCCTATATAAACTATTAACAACGTCAAAAACAGATATGTCATATAAACTATAGAAAGACTCATGTCAGCCTGGTCAACATAAAAACATTTGCTCCAACTTTGAACTTTTGAAGTTCTACTGATTTTACTACCCGATTAGGAAGATCATTCCATAACTTGGTAACAGCTGGAATAAAACTTATAACTGCCTGCCTAGTATTATGAACAGGATGGTACTGTCAGGAAGATCTGAATGCAAAGGATGGTCAGAGTTATGAAAAATCTTATGCAACATGCATAATGAACTAATTGAACGATGGTGCCAAAGATTAATATCTAGATCAGGAATAAGAAATTTTATAGACCGTAAGTTTCTGTCCGACAAATTAAGATGAGAATGAGCAGCTGAACACCAGACAGGAGAACAATACTTAAAACAAGGTAGAATGAAAGAATTAAAACACTTCTTCAGAATAGATTGATCACCGAAAAGCTTGTAAGACTTTCTCAATAAGCCAATTTTTTTGCGCAATTGAAGAAGACACAGACCTAATGTGTTTCTCAAAAGTAAATTTGCTGTCGAGAAGCACACCTAAAATTTTTAAAGTCATACAAATTTAAAGAAACATTATCAATACTGAGAACCGGATGTTGACGAGCCACCGTCCTTGACCTACTTACAATCATACTTTGAGTTTTGTTAGGATTCAACTTCATACCACATAATTTGCACCATGCACTAATTTTAGCTAAATCTCTATAAAGGGATTCAACAACCCCAGATCTACATTCAGGAGATGGAATTGATGCAAAGAGAGTAGCATCATCTGCATATGCAGCAAGCTTGTTTTCTAGGCCAAACCACATGTCATGTGTATAGAGTATGAAAAGTAATGGGGCAAGAACACTACCCTGTGGAACGCCGAATATCACATTCCTATACTCACTATGGTGACCATCAACAACAACTCTTTGAGATCTATTACTTACAAAATCAATAATAATGCTAAGAAACGACCCACCCACTGCCAAATGTTTAAGTTTGAAAACAAGGGCCTCATGATTAACACTGTCAAAGGCAGCACTAAAATCAAAGCCAATCATACGAACTTCTTGACCACAATCAAGGGATTTCTGTACAACATTGGAGATTGTAAGAAGGGCATCACCTGCTCCAAGGCCTTTACAAAAACCAAATTGCAAACTAGAGAGTAGATGATTACCTTCAGCAAACCTATTAAGACATTTTGCCTGAAGATGTTCAAAAACTTTAGATAATATGGGAGTTATGGAAATTGGGCAGTAATCAATGGGACTTGAGCTACCACAAACACATTTACATAGAGGAGTAACATTACCAATTCTCCAAGTGCTAAAAGCTCCTCTTCTTGCTAACTTGCGCAAAATAACAGATAACTTTGGAGCCAAGAAATCTGCTGTCTTTATAAAAAACAAAGGAAAAATACCATTTGGGTCTACACCTCCATAAGCATCAAGGTCCATCAACAGACCTTTAATCTCACGAGGTCGAAAAGCTAAACTAGTTAGTTTAGCCTCAGGAAAACAGAAATGAGGAAGTTAAAGTTTTCCATTACTCTGTCTACTGTCAAAAACATCAGCCAAAAGGGTTGCCTTTTCCTTTGGACAGTGAGTGACTGAGCCATCTGGTTCAAGTAAAGGAGGAACTGTTGCATCTACACCAAAGAGTACAGATTTAAGGGTAGACCACCATTTATGTTCCTGATTTGTACCAGAAAGGGTTTCTTTTATGATTAAATTGTACTCCTTTTCAGTTGAGCCATAAAATCTCTGAGCAAAAGCTCGAAGCCGAGTATAGTTGTTCCAGGTCAGATCTGATCTGTTACCCTTCCATAGATGATAGGCCTCCTACTTCTCCAAATAAGCACGTCTACAATTATCATTGAACCACGGTTTGTCCTTCACTCGGTATCTTAGCACACGAGAAGGGATACGCCTATCAATTATGTTGACTAGATTCTCATTCAAAGGGACAACAGGATCTACCCTACTATATAATTGTGACCAATTCAAGCACAAAAAATCATGCAAAATCCCATTCCAGTTTGCTTGGGATTTTATATAAATTTTACAAGAGTATGATATATCAGGGACAGGCTGCTCGGTCTTCACTACTAATGAAATCAAGGCATGATCAGATGTCCCGACTGGAGAACCAACCTTACTAGTTATAACGCCATTTCATTGGAAATAATAGTACTGTGTATGTGATATTTACTGTAGACATATATGTGAAAATGCTGCTGCAATCATATGGTACTGCATATGTGATATTTACTGTCGGCTTATATGTGATGCTGCTGCAAAGATAGTGTTAAGTGTTTATTTTTCTATGCATATCCCTTTAATAAAAGTGAACGTTGTGTTTATTTTGTGATTCTTTTATTCATATATAAGTCACATTAGGATGTCACTAAGTTGACAGTAAATTATTTACTGTAGGTTTATGTGTGATAATGCTGCTGCAATCATATGGTACTGCATATATGATATTTACTGTAGGCTTATATGTGATGCTGCTGCAAAGATAGTGTCAAGTATTTATTTTTCTCTGCATATCCCTTTAATAAAGTGAACGTTATGCTTTATTTTGTGATTCTTTTCTACATATATCAGTCACATGTCACTAAGTTGAAAGTAAACCATGGTGCCATTATTATAGGCCAGTTTATAAGAAGTGCAATTACTTTATTTATGAAAAATTACATAAGAGAAATAATAAAATTTCCAATGTATACTCCAATATATTGCATTTTTACCATGGTTACCCTACCTTCATTGGTAATTCTGAAGAATAACTCCACATGGACTGCAAGGAACGTAACCGAGAATACGGCATCCACTAGGGATTGTGGCGTCCAATGTATTTCCCCGTGTTTAGTACTGGCCCCTGGTGGTTAATTACAGTCGACCGCCCAAAAATAACGGTAAATTCTTAATAAGCAACCCGAATACTATAGGAAACTGTAATTTTCGAATACCCGGCGCGGTGTTATCATTAAGATTTATCCCTCTATTGATGTAGGGGAATCCGTGCCAATCTAGGGGAATTTGAGGCCCAGATCTAGGGTAAAATTAATTCAGGCCGTGGAAACCCTGTTTCCAGTTAAGAATTCTAAGCAACGCAACCTCTGGATCAACCTTTGGAGATTTTGGACAATTTTGTTACCACGACAATGAAGAAGTGGATTCGAAATTGGATATGTCGAGGCTCCTCTGTTCTTTCTTTACCTTTTTCTTACATTTGAAGTCAATTTCATTATCTTTTTATTATGCCATTACATTTATTATCAACTTATAGATGAAAAGGATTCTGATGAATAGAGGGATCATCATTGTCTTCAATTTCGTTTAAAGGCCGCTCATGAAAGGCAGAGCCAATTGACAGTGACATTGCCCTATCAAGCAGGACTATGCCCTAGAGACTGACCTTATATACATATGATCAGCACCCAAGCCTCCTCTCCATCCAAGCTAGGACAAAGGAGGACAGGGCAATGGCTGCTGATGACTCAGCAGTTAGACTTATAGGCTCTCCCAAATACCCATCCTTAGCTCACAAGGATGGTGAAGATGCAGCGATCAAAGAAACTAGCGAGTTTGAGTGGGACTTGGAGCCCAGTCTGATGATCACCAGACAAAGACGTTACCAACAGGCCGCCAAAATTGTTCATTTAGAACAATTAAAAATTACAGAAAATCCTTTTACAGATTTTTGGTTTTCTGTTTTGAATGTGAAGTAATATTTCCCTTAACGGGTTGGTGACAATTCGCCACCGCTCATTCGCCGACGACGATTAGCCACCGCCCGTTCGCCACCAGCTTTTCGCCACTTGGACCATTTCGCTACCGGGACATTTCGCCACCAGAAACATAACTACAGCTGTTTAGTCTGTTTCCCCTCAGCAGTTATCTTTTATTTAGGCAGTTTTAACTATTCTACTGCAAAGTGTAAATAAAAGAAATGTAAAATATGACCATTTTATTATGTAAAAAAAGTTAAAAGTAATTCAAACATTTTATTGTTAACGAACAAGTAAAGAGACACTGTTCCCGAGACCTTCGGGAAACCAATGTTTTTTCCTCTCTTACTCAGCCAGAACAGGTTCCCTCTCCGGAGAAACCGCGCAAACATTCCCCACCGGGGGTTCGTCAGGCTCCGGAGTTCATTACTGTACGCCTCACCTCCCTGGACATTCTTTCTTCCCCCCTGCAGTAAGGAGACTTCTCTTCAGCCCTGTCAAGGACAGTTGCTCATCACTCCCCAGCTGTGTGTAAATCGCCAGCTGCGAGTGAATAGCCAGCTGCTTATCACTCGTCTTCGGACTATGTACCCCTTTACCTCATGACCTTCACCCTCACAAGATGGTCAGCATTATTCTTGCTACTATTAGGCTCGTACTCATCACTTGGGAGCTGAGCACTTGCCTTCAGGCGATTGTCTTATTCCAGTTGCGGGGGCAGAAGTGCGTCGAGTGTTTGTCCACAATTACCAAGTATTGGGCGCCCTTGTGAGTGAAGTAGTCGACACACATCAACTGGAATGGGTAAACAGGCAAGACGGGTGGGGTTGGAGGGCCGGATGGGTGGGAGGGGGCCATACGGGTGCAATCCTCATAGTTATCTCTAGTCGCCTGTATGTCGTCAGGGAGATATAGTTTTTCTGGGTTGGTGTCGTCTCTTGGATGACATGAAATGGCGTCAGCTGCTTTGTTGCGCATTCCTGGCACATATACGATGCGGAAGCGGTAGCGCAGTGTCTTCTCCTTTAGGTTGCACAGGCGGGGATTCGGGATGTCATACAGGGATCGGTTCCCAACACCTTTAATAGTGGCTTGTGATCTACCGCAATGACCAGGTTTGAGCAGCCGAGGACAAAGTAGCGTGATTTGTCAAGGGCTTCCCCCTCTATCGTGGCATAGCCGGATTCGGCTGGGTGCGTGAAACGACTCCCAACTAGAGTCACCTTCCAACCGTTGTGGCAGCAGAATGGCTTATCTGTTGGGCATTGGCAATGTTCTTGGAACAGCCAGAACCCGATGCCTTCTTTAGACCAATCGGTCACAAGGCATGTCGGCTTGGTTTTTGGTTTTGTCAAAGATGCGCACCCCATTGGTAATCTTATCTACAATGGCCTCTTTAGATGCTTGGAATGCGCTTTCAAGATCGTCGGTCCACGTAAATGCCTTGTCGGGTTTCAGTAGCTCGCGGAATGGGAGCATGCGCTCAGCCATACTGAAAGCATAGGACACTTGGTTTACTAGGCCAAACCAGTTGGAAATGTTCTTCGGGCGTTGGAAGTCTGATATTGCCTGCAGGTATTTCGCACAAGGGCGCACACTGTCCATCGAGATGGTGAAGCCTGCGAATTCTACCTCGCGACAGCCAAACAAAATTTGTCAGGATTGAGGGTGATGCCGTTTCTCCCGCAGACGTCGAGCCAGGTGGCTGCCTGGTAGAAGCTTTCCTTAATAGTTTCGGCCCACAGTAATGTGTCATCAACGCATTTTGTCATGTCACGGTCGTCGAATACTATCTCATCATATCACCTTGAGTAGCCATCGCCTGACACAGCATAGCTTTGTGGGGCGACACAGTATCGATATCTGCCCCAAGGTGTGATAAAGGTGGTCATGTGGCAGTCATCCTTGTGCAGTGGTACACTGTTGTATCCATTCCAGGCATCGAACACTTTTTAGTTTCCCCGGTGGGACACAACGGGCGTGATGAAAGGGCGATTGAGTGTGGTGTGTTTTGTGAGTGGCATGAGCATTGAGAGCCTGAAGGTCTACCGTCCTACTAGGCTTGCCCGTCTTCTTGGCACAGACTACCATTCTATGGCACCATGTCACCGGCTCTCCTATGGGCACTGGCTCGATAACTCCCATTTTGACGTCTTGGTCCAGACCTGCTTTCAGGGTTTCTTGCCAGTGTAACGCTACTGGAATGGGGGTGTGATGGGCAACGGGCTTAGCATCTGAGTCAACCATCAAGCGCATCGGTGGGCCCTCCACCATGGAGAGGGGCTGGTGGATGCACTTGTTGAATGTGCTGGAGGCATAAAGTTCTTTCAGGTATTGTTGAATGGCCTCCCTGTTACCTTCCGTGGCCGGCATGGGGATAGACGTAGGTTTAGGTGGGGGCGCCGTGCGCCGAGGACAATTGCATTGAGATGTCACGCCTTTGTCACATGTATCATTTTGCGGTGTACAATTGTCCGTGGTTGCCGCACTGCACGACATCTCACCCAGTGTGGTGAAGTCCTTGGAGATTATGGCAAGATCGACGCAGGTGCTGCGTGACAAGAACACTCTGTCGGTCAAATCCGTGACGTACACTATTTGCCAAGATTCGGTTTGTGGATCTCCGGCGTGTGTTCCGCAGAATCGGACGATAGCTGCCTCTAAGATACGGACATCTTGTTTATTCGCCGCCTTCATTCTCATCGAGACCGGGAGCAGGTCCGGGGTCGTCAGCCCATCTGCTCGATAATGTTAACCCCGACCAGACAACTTTGGCAACCGGTGTCGGCCATGGCAGGGAGTGTTGCAGGTCTTGCGCGCTAAACCGGCCTGAATCCCAGGGCGAGGTAATACCCTGCATGGATGCTGAGTCGAAGGTTTATGAACGGCTGCGGTTGGGAGTTCCGCCTGAGCCATCTGTCGCACATGTTGTCATATAGGTGGTGATTTAGTGCTAGCAACTGTTCACCGTCGATCGTTCGAATATCTGACATGGCACACAACTCTACGAATGCTGCTGTGTGTTCGTCGCATGCGTCTGTGTTGGCGGATTCAGACGCCGATTTACTCCGGCACATTCACTCTATGTGGTTATCGCGATTACATTTGCAGCACTTTCTACTGTAAGCCGGGCACTCAGTCTTCCTGATTCGCCAGGGCACATTCTTGCCATAGCCATTCTCACCACAGTACCCGCAAACAGCTTGTCTTCCACCGTCACTTGCATCCGTCTGACGTGCATCACCCCTGTTTACTGCGTTTTGGTGCTTGATGCAGTGATAGGAGCTGGTGACTGCCTCCGCGCCATGATTGTGGGTGTCCAGCAATCGGGACGCAGACTGCTTACCAGACTCTTTCGCTTCGATGAACCTGATCGTTTCCTCCAGCGACATCTCCTGCTGCTGGTCGCTAAGTAGATCCAGCTGGATGTCCTGGTCGGCGATTCTTCGTGCAAGCACGTCTTTGATCAAGTCGTCCGCAAAGTTTACGCTTAGTCCACATATGCACCTCCTGACGTATTTGCACGTGTTTACTTGGGCCTTCACGCGAGCGAGAAATGCCTCTATCGGTTCCTCGCGGCCCTGGGGCTTGTTTGAGAGAGCCACCCCCGCCACCATTGCATTCTCCCCGCGCACCGCGAGGGCTTTTATCTCACTGAGCACCGCATCCTCCGATTCGCCTACCAGGCTCCTCCTCATTATCAGAATCAGATTCACTATCTTCTGATTCATCATCTTCCTTTAGACTTTGGGATTTATCAAAATTGAATTTATCAGTAAAATGTACTAACTTAACCTTTCTCAAACTGTCAGCTCCTGGATAATATACAAGATAAGCAGGACTCTATGAATCATAGCCAACAAATATTCCCTTTTCACATCTTGGGTCTAGCCTAGCTTTCTTTTTTACATAAGCATAACACAGGGAACCAAATATATGCATATTTTCAAGTTTAGGCTTCTTAGACGTTGACACTTCATATGGGGTTTTATCTAGTCTAGAATTGTAGCATCTATTCCTTATATAAGTAGCTGTCCTAACAGCATAATTCCACATGAATTTTGGTAGCTTTGCTTCAATTAAGAGACATCTAGCCATTTCAAACAATGCACGCCACATTCTCTCAGCAGTACCATTTTGGTGTGGTGAATTTGGTGAAGAAAATTCTTGTTTAACCTTATTACTTACCAGAAATTCTTTAAATTCTGAAGAAGTAAATTCTCCTCCATTATCACACCTTAATCTTTTAACAACACCATAAGAACTAGTGTCAGCAAGGAATTTCTTAGTAGCATTAAGTGCATCACTTTTCTGCTTCAAGAAATAAACAAAAACAGATCCTGAATAATCATCTACAAAAACAATACAATATTTAGATTTTTCCCTTGATTCAATACTCATTGGTCCAGCAAGATCACAATGTACAAATTCCATTTTACTCTTTGCTCTCTCATCTGGTAATCTGTTCCTAGATAAATGCATTTTACCTTCATGACAAGTTATGCAATCAAACTTACTTTTGGCACTAATTTTCATACCTTCAGCTTTATCTTCTAACTTTATGCCACTCTAGTGAACGCGATTTACATGAGCTTACATTATTTAGATAATAGAGCTTACCTTTCTTATTTATTTCAAAAGACACACCATTTGGGCTTGTAAAGACATGGCTCCCTTCGTCGTCCAGAAAATCAACAAACTGTTTATTTATTTGAATTCTCCTTTCGCTACACCGGGGTTTCCCATGTATATGTATTCCGCTCTATCAGAGCCACATTTTGACATATGTATCATTTCATTACATGTTTCTGTTAACTCATAATTCGTATATTTGTAAGTGTAAGAAAACACATATATTTTGGCGGGCAATTCAATCTGATTTGACGCCAGCGCCATCCTACCTTTCCGTCCGCACCTTGTAATATACTCCTGTGCACATTTGAATAAAGTATCAGTTGATCTTGGTGACGCTCGTCTCACTGTCCTTACAACTGGTGACCCCGGAGTTGAAAGTAGCATCAGCGGTTTTGGCTTTGCCATTAACGGACTTATTACGGCCGCACTACCTTCTCTATACTCCGTTACCTTAGGCGTGAACCTGCCTTCGGGTCTCCCACACTTCGGTGCATGTAAGGCAGTAGGATGAGCTTAACCGACATATCAACTTCCCACCTCTTCGCCGACTCGTCGTCTAGCCACGATGCAGGAAGCAATACGCCCATCGCACCCAACGGCCTCGCCTCCACACCCAAAGTCAAACTGCCGCCCTTTTCTCAACACAACACCGCTTCCTGCTTCCTGAGAGCAGACGTACTCTTCCACGTCGCTAGACTCAGCGACTCCTGCGCCAAGGCTGACATCGTTCTCACCTCCATACCTGAAGAGGTATTCGACAAGATTTCCCCATGGCTCGACGCCCAGGCCGGCCAAGTTTCATACGACGACCTGAGAACGAAACTCATCGGTATCTACTCCCTCTCCGTCTCAGCAAGAGCACAGAAAGTCCTGGACCTCACCGGCAAGCCCATGGGTGACACCTCTCCTGTTGAGGCGTGGGACGAGTTATCCGGCCTGCTTATGCTCCCCGAAACAGACAGCAACGGCCGACGGCGTGAGATTAGCTTATCTCGCGAGATCTTTCTTCGACGCCTACCACAGGACAAAAGGGCCCAACTGACAGATGCCAACACGCTCCCGATGAACGAACTCCTGTCAAAGGCTCAGAAGCTCCACGAGGCCTCCAAAGCATCTCACCTCGGAGCATCATCGTCAACACCGCCTTCGTTCTCCTCCTTCAGCAGCTGCTCTTCCATATACTCCTCGGCAACGGCCCCTGAGGACGACGAGATCAACATTCTATCAAGAAAGAAACCACCGCAACCAAAACGACCGAACCCTAGGACTAACCCAGCATGGTGCTTCTACCACCAACAATTCGGCAGCGACGCCAAGAAATGTAGAGCCCCATGCAGTTTCCCTAGAAGATGACGCCAGAAGCATCCACCTGCCACCATCGCAGCCGCAGTTAACCGTAGACTCATGGTAGACACCGGCGCAATGCAGTCAACGTTCCCACCTTCCAAGTCCGACCTGGACCGTGGTCCCGACAAAAACGCTCCCTCACTCATCGCCGCCAACGGATCTCCCATACGGTGCTATGGGATCAAGACCCTCAAGATATCTATCATGGGCCGTTCATATTCTTGGCCCATCGCCATCGCTGACGTCAATCGCCCCCTCCTCAGTGCGGATTTCCTCACCCACCACGGACTCCTCGTCGATGTCGCTAACAGACGTCTCATCGACACGGGAACCTGCCAGTCCCGCGCCCTAGAACACGGCCCTGCAACAATGTCCGTATCCGCCGTAACGACGCACCCCTACGCCGACCTCCTACAAGAATTTCCAGAGGTTTTCAAGCCCGAGCTCCGACACTCGCCAGGTTCCCCGTCCAAGCATGGCATCTACCACCACATCACAACGACAGGACCTCCCACTCACACCAAATTCCGCCGCCTCCCGCCCCCAAAACTGAAGGATGCCAAACGCGCCTTCGAGGACATGGAACGCATGGGTATCTGTAAGAAAGCATCGAGCCCCTGGGCATCACCTCTACACATGGTAAAAAAGCCGGACGGGTCCTGGAGACCTTGCGGCGACTACAGGCGCCTCAACCACATCACAACGCCCGATCACTACCCGCTGCCCAACATGCAGGACTTAACGAACGCGTTGCACGGCGCGAAGTATTTTACCAAGTTGGACCTCCTCAAGTCTTATTTCCAGGTCCCCGTATTTCCGGAAGACATCCCGAAAACTGCCATTGTAACGCCGTTTGGATCCTACACCTTCGCATACTCAACCTTCGGTCTACGCAACGCCGGGGCGACCTTCCAACGACTAATAGATAGCATTCTGGGTGACCTACCTTTCTGCGTCTGCTACGTCGACAACATCCTGATATTCTCGAAAACCAAGGAGGAACACCGGAGGCACGTCCGCACCGTCCTCAAACGCCTACAGGAGAACGGCCTGGTCGTACGTTTCGACAAATGCACGTTCGGTGCGGAAGGAGTGGATTTACTTGGTCACTGCGTATCCTCATGCGAGGTAAAACACATGACAACCAAGGTCAACGCCATCAGAAAGTTCCCGATACCTACGACCATCCGCCAACTTCAGGAGTTCCTGGGGATGGTCAATTACTACAGGCGCTTCATCCCCAACATCGCCCAAACCCTGTCACCCATCGACAACGTCCTGAAAGGAAAAGCAAAGAAACTCGAGTGGGGTTTGCCCCAGCAACAGTCATTCGCCCGGACGAAGGATGCCCTCGCGAATGCCACCACCCTGGCTCATTTCGACCACAACGCGCCAATGCGACTAACGACCGACGCCAGCAACGTCGCCTGTGGGGCTGTGCTGGAGCAACTCGTCGATGGTTCTCCTCGACCGCTGGCATTCTTCAGCAAGAAATTGAAACCCGCCGAAACAAGATATAGCACCTTCGATAGGGAACTCCTCGCCGTCTACCTCGCCGTCTGCCACTTCAGGCACATCTTGGAGGGCACTCCCTTCACAATCACGACGGACCATAAACCCCTCGTACACGCTTTCACGAAATCGACAGACACATGGTCCTCCCGACAACAACGTCATCTCGCATCAATCGCCGAATTCGGGTGCACCATACGTTACGTCCCAGGGAAGAAAAACCCAGTCGCGGAGCCCCTTTCAAGGATTGAAATTGACGCAATCCACCTGGGAATCAACTACGCCAATCTCGCAACCGAACAACGCACCAACCGAGAAGACAGGATCACCTGACGGGGCCATCCGCGCTCAAGATAAGTGCGATTCCCCTCGGACCAGCAGGAGTAACTATTCTTTACGACACCAGCACAGGCCGCCCACGTCCCTGGATACCAGCCTCCTGCAGAAGGAAAGTATTCGATATCATCCATGGACTTTCACACCCCTCAGGACGCACCACCGCTCGCCTTCTGTCTGGAAAGTTCGTCTGGCCAGGGATAAAAAAGGACGCTCGGGAATAGGCGAAGTCATGCATCAACTGCCAGTCAAGCAAAGTCAGCCGTCACACCGAATCGGGGGTAGGCGATTTTCCCCAGCCAAAAAGACGTTTCGGTCACATACACATCAACGTCGTGGGACCATTGCCCCCTTCTGGATCTGCTCACTACCTGCTTACGATCATCGATCGCTCCACGAGGTATCGCCGATGACCGAAGCTACGACTCAAGCATGCGGCGAAGCCCTCCTGTCAAGCTGGGTGAGCAGGTTTGGCGTTCCTGACGACATCACGACGGCCAGAGGCCCCGCTTTCCTCTCAGAAATATGGCTCGCTTTGGCGAACCTGATGGGGACGACGCTCCACAGTACCACGGCATACAACCCCGCGGAAAACGGCATGGTCGAAAGAACTCACCGCGCCCTAAAGGCGTTCCTGATGGCGAGCTGGACCAACGGGGACTGGAAATCACGACTTCCTTGAATACTCCTCGGCCTTCGCACCGCCCCTCGCGCAGACGGCGAACCTTCGCCCGCCGAAAAGGTTTACGGGGAGGTGCTCGCAGTTCCTGGCGAATTCTTTCCCTCATCAACCGACGATACGCAGCTGGATCACCTAAGGGACACCGCCAGGAAGTTCAGGCTATGTCTCAAAACTTACCAGGACAGAACCAAGCACTTCAAGCCAAAAAACCTGGATGACTGCGGGTACGTTTTCGTCCGTGTCGACGCTCATCGACAACCACTAACTAGACCTTATCAAGGCCCTACCGGGTGATTAAGAAGACAACGAAAGCCTCCCTTCTCGACGTCCATGGCCAAGAGGACTGGGTCTCAATAGACCGCGTGAAACCAGCGTTTCTCGAAGGAAGCGACACCGCCTCCGCCGGACCTGGCAGATCCAGAGTTCCACCTCAAAACAAGGCGCCAAACGAAAGAAAAATCATCAAACGACGACAAAAGGAAGAGATCCTTACGCCGACCACCGGCGCGCCCCTCCGTTCAAAAACAAGAGGAACCCTCCGACGCCCGAAAAGATACGAAGATTGATCATCAGCCCTCTACGCCGCCTGATGTCTTGGGGGGGGGAGTACTTGTAAGGACACCGCTCCCTTCGTCATCCAGAAAATCAACAAACTGTTTATTCATTTGAATTCTCCTTTCGCCACACCGTGGTTTCCCATGTATATGTATTCCGCTCTATCAGAGCTACATTTTGATATATGTATCATTTCATTACATGTTTCTGTTAACTCATAATTCGTATATTTGTAAGTGTAAGAAAACATATATTTTGGCGGGCAATTCAATCTGATTTGGCGCCAGCGCCATCCTACCTTTCCGTCCGCACCTTGTAATATACTCCCGTGCACATTTGAATAAAGTATCAGTTGATCTTGGTCACGCTTGTCTCACTGTCTTTACAGGCTTATCAACTCAGAATGATTAGGATTAAAGCTTACTGTAGCTCCTTTACTAACAGCTGATTGTACAGAAAATATACCCTGCTTAAAAGTAGGAATATACAAGGCATTATCAAGAATAACATTTTGTTTTATACTATTTGTATCATAAAGTACAATTTCAGCCTTACCTTTACCTTTAACAATATTTTTGCATCTTGCGCCATCTGATTCATCTGTGGGTAGTAGCACCACAATCAACAAGAACATTACATACATCTGTAGATATGCTATCAACAGAGCAACTTATTTTGAAACAACATTCTTCATCATTATAATCATTAGTGGATCTAGGCTTACAAACATTCACAGTTGCACTAGAAAATCTAGTAGGCCTATTAGCCTTTCTACATTCATCAAAATTGTGTGTAATGGTTTTGTATTCTTTGCACCACTTACCTCTGTCTTTCTTCAACTTACACTCGAAAGACTTATGTCCAGTCTTACCACATGAATAACATCTTACTGATGAGCCACTGGCAGATCCACCACACTGATAATCAGGATTCTTCTTATAATTAATTCACCTTAAGGACGTTCTCACTCTTCACATCAGACCTGTGTGCCTCACGACTCCTTAAGCTTTCTTCATAACTCCGTAGCAGAGACTTGAATTCCGGGAATGTAGACTCGCTATCCTTCTGCATAACAACAGTATTAAATGGAGTAAATTCCTCTGGAAGACCCTTCAACACCATAGCAATAAGAAGGCTGTCGCTGATCGTCTCACCAGCTGACTTTAACGAAGTAGAGGCTGCCTCTGCTCGAAGAAAATAATCCGTTACACATTTTTTCCCTCTCATTTTCAGTGATGTCAGCTCCGTGTAGAGGGAGATGATTCTTGGTTTCCTAGTACCTCGGTAATGGTCCCGTAGAATCTCCAATGCCTTTCTTCCATCGTTGACTGCATCTCTCATTATTAATTGGAGGCTCTTATCATCTAGAACTTGAACGATCACGGCAAAAATGTCAGCATTTTTAGCACTGAATTCCGCTGAAGTTTGATCTTCACTTTCGTCTAGGGTAAGTTTTCGAAGTCTCAGATGGGCTAGAAATTTTATCTCCCACATTTCATATTTCTCCTCATCACCATCAAAATACAACTTCCTCTTGCTTGAGCTGGGCCCATAACCTGTAAGCTCGAAGGACATGATGGTGGGTTATAATAAAAGATTATCACTAAAAGAGTCACTTTAATGGAGAATGTGGGAGGCAGCAGTACACAGTTCCTTCGGCCATGAACTTGCCGGTTACACTACACGGACAAAAGAAAGCGGCGTCACGCCACGCACATCATGACAAGAATTATGGGTAAAAACAAATGATTGTACCCAAGCGCATAATCAAGATCACTAATGCATCATAAATAAAAGTTTAATATTCTAACACCTGGTAGACTCTTCTGTTCTTTATTTGCAATTTTCATACATTTTAAGTCAATTTTATGATCTTTTTATTATGGCATTATATTCATCATCAACTTATAGATGAAAAGGATTCTGATGAATAGAGGGATCTTCAATTTCTTTTAAAGGCCGCTCATGAATGGCAGAGCCAATTGCTCTTGCCTTTGGGCAGCCCGTGAATCAGTGTTGCCAAATCTTCAGAAAGAAAATGTGCTAGAATTGTTGTGAAATTAGGCTAAATAGACCAAAAGGATGCCAGATTTTAGACTAGTGGTCAACTAAAAATTAAAAGGTTAGTGATTAATTAAAACGACAATAAACGG
Source organism: Palaemon carinicauda (assembly GCF_036898095.1). Lineage (NCBI taxonomy): Eukaryota > Metazoa > Arthropoda > Malacostraca > Decapoda > Palaemonidae > Palaemon > Palaemon carinicauda. The sequence continues at coordinate 88,377,134 of NC_090749.1, read as the reverse complement.
TATTTGATATTTTAATATTGATCAATATATATATATATATATATATATATATATATATATATATATATATATATATATATATATATATATATATATATATATATATATATATATATATTAGAGTATAACAATGTTACACCCCATATTCCTCAAAATAATAATAATAATAATAATAATAATAAAAATTAGGTTTTTTTTTTTCTTTTGGAAGGAATGGAATGTTTCTCAAAACAAAATTAAATTAAATATCTCTTTTTCCCACTTACTGAATCTGCCACTGTGGAAATATATTCTTTGTACCCTCTGCTTTAGGCATCTCATTTGTTGGTTCAAATTTAACACATCCGGTTTTGTCATTTGGGCCACTCAATAGTCTGCATATATTGAATGAATGCATTTGAATATCTTATTCATATTCTGATGTAGCTGAAATGATGGAAAGTGTGAAAAGTGAGTTTGTCAGGAGGATTTCCCTGAAAGTGATACTGGAATACGGGACAGTTATATATTTGAGTAAGAAACATTAACTTGGAGGAGAGAGACTCTAAGGTCTCTTCACCTTTCAAAGATAGAGAGAGTACCTGACCCTGATGTTATTTTCGTTAAATATCAAAGCCGAATTGAAGACTAGGCTCTCATAACTGGTGACATAAAACCTTAGAAATTTAATATTATACAATTTTTTCTAATATTTCACAATATGATATAATTTTGATAAGATATGATAAAAATATCAAAATTTATTAAAATTGTACAATTTTATTTAAGAATATTAGTCCATATCAATTATTATATCTATACTCATTCCTCTAAGCAAAGTTTCTCCAAAGTCAAACAATAATATTACATTTTTTTTTCTTTCGTGGAAATTCCGAGAGAATTTAACTATACGTTTTAGAAAACTCTATTGTAATAATTCCCCAGTCTCGGCCCAGCTCTCGCGCCGACAAGAGCTCTCCAGCCTTCTGAAGTTCAGCAGCACCGGACTTGTCAACACCTGGATGGGTGGACTTATATCCACACAGTCACTAGGACCTCTCAACTTTGGTTGAAGAGGCCACATATAAGAAAGAATCCAGTTATTTACTTTGGCTTTTTTGCTAATTAAATAACTGTTGTTGACCTCAGTGACTGGCTCAATTCCATCCAGTATGGCTGATGATGGTCATGACAGTCTCCGCACTTACAGAAGGAGTTTGTACCCCACCTGGATCAATCCCTGCAAGAATGGGGCTCAGCAGTGCAAGTGCAATCGCTGCCTGAGGTACCAAAACTACAGACAGCAGCTAGCAGACCACGTAGGGTTCAAAATAAGGGACCCAACGGTGCTCTCCCACAGGAAAACATGCAGTTGTTTTCAATGCTATACCCTGGTACTTGAGAGCATCTACCACCTCCTACAAAGGAAGCACAGGCCAGGATACATGGATATACCATCCTACCCTCCACAGCCTCCTTATCCAGACGTTTTTCAGAGGAAATACCGGGTGCAAGCACGGTATAAAGAGATAGTCTCTGCACCCAGTTGCAGTAACTCTCTCCCCTTTGAACGGGACTGTGACTGCCAGTCATGTGTGTATGCTATCTGGAGCAACACTGTAGGCCACAGCTCCCCCACTCATGCCAAACCAGCTATGGACTCCGAAGACCCACCTATCCCAGAGCCACCCACTCCATCTCCGGCACCAGCTGTCCAGAAGACACCTGAAAAAATTGAAGCAGAGGACGCTCCACTCACCGCAACTCCGGAACCTGATACCAACGTTTCAACCATGGCTCTAGACCTGACTGACAACCAACCACCGCAACTAGCAGAACTGCACCCTGAGGATTGCAACTGCACTCCATGCCTCTCACAGCTCCTAATGGAGGCTCAGGCAATCACCGAAAATGACCCAAGCTTGGACCTAAACTTGGCCGCTGCTGAGGAACCACAACCACCTGTCAGCCAACCCAAACAGCTTGTCAAATTCAAGATGGCAGCTGTAGAAGGCTCACCGTCATATGCAGCAGTTGCTGCTATTGCCACCGCCAACCCTGGCATCAAGATCACAGCCAGGGCCAACCTAAAAGGGGATTTAATTATATCCCCGAAGGACCTTGCCAGCGTCAACATCCTCCAACAGGAAACCTCCCTGACCCTCCTGGACCCCGAGAAGAGACTCAGACAGGCAGTGATCTATCGGTTTCCTGTCAACATGCCACTGTCATTCGTCACCGACTGCAGCAATGTTGCAAAAGCCGAGAGGAAGCTGGACCACCGCAAACTTCCCACCAAGGAAGTAACAGTCACCTTTATTGGGCAATTCCCTAAAGCACTGGATTTGGGCCTCTGGGGAAAGTTTCCCATCAGAAGTCCAAAGCGAGAACCACTGCGCTGTTACAACTGCCAGCGCTATGGGCACCATAAAGAAGAGTGCAGGAACCCTACAATGTGCGGAGTCTGCAGCCACCGCCATCCCACACAGGACTGCATTGACGCACATCGGAATGGGACAAAAACCCAGGCAAAATGTCCCAATTGTGCGGGACCTCACCATGCATGGAACAAGAATTGTCCTGAATTCTTGAAGAGGCTACCAACCCCACTGGCAGCCCCACCGACCAAACCTGAGGCTGCACCAAGGCAGACACCTAACAAACCTGAGGCTGCACCAAGGCAGGCACCGAAACCCCAGCGGATTCAGCGAACCAGGCCTCCCAGACGACAATCCGAGACTCCCCCTCCAGGAGCCCCTACTGCAGCCACGGACCAAGAACCCAGCGCTGTTGCTAGCCCAGGTGAAGAGCCAACCTCCAGCGCTGTGCAATCTCCTCCCCAACCCCCAGCAATATCTGCCATCTTATCCCTGGCAGAGGCCCTGCCAGTGGATACCTTGATCCCCCTAGTACTGCAACTACTAGTCAAAGTCTGCTCCCTTGCTAAGACTCCCTCCTCTGTAATTCATTCCCTCCTCAGTCCCTTAGTTTCACCCTCCCCGGTGCAGAGATAGGCATCTATGCTTAAAACTGCCACTTTTTCCTACTACTCGAATTCTTCCCTCCTCTCCCAGTCTCTCCTACTTACTGGGACTTACTGCTATCAACACTTTTACCTACTACTGAAACCTTTCATTTCGGCTCCAAATGGTCCTGCTTTTTGGTCCGCAAGGTCATGCTCTTGGTGCTGAGCGACCACACTGGCAACCACGCTCAAGGGGCTGAGCAGTTGCAAGACCTATCTTTGCCAACCTGGCGACTATGCTCAAGGGGCTGAGCGGTCGCACCTGCAGCTACGCTCAAGGAGCTGAGCGGCTGCAAATCCAGACATGAGAGACTGGTACTGCTGTGACACTATTGCCTACTTAGGGCAATAAATACTACGGGCTGCTACACAAAAGCCCGTGTCCAGCAGTAAGGCTGGGCAATCTTTTAATTTTGTACCTATTTTTTGTGTTTGAATACCTACGGGCCTAACAATAAAAAGGCCCGTGCCAACAAGAAGTGTTGGCTTTAATACACCAACCAACCAACCAACCATGTAATAATTCATCTGTTATTTATTGTGTTTCTGAATATGTAAAGTGTAGGAGATGAATAACGACAATATAATGTATCAATAGGAATATCAATATTAATGTTATTAAAAACCTCAAAGTTGTGAAAACAAAAGTTTCGTTAACCTGCAGAGCTTAACTTTAGTTCAATGTAACTTGGAGGAACAAGGACATATTCAGATAAAATGATCAATATTGACTGTCATTATCAAAACAAAACCAAAATGATTTTATATAATATATCTAATAAATTGTATAATACAAATTTGTACAATATAGCAAAACATTACTGGGCAATCTAAAAAGCAAGCAAGCTGCTGACGCAAGAGCCCGTGCCTTATATAAGGTAAAGCAAGCTAACAAACAAGTACATTGATAATAATGAATAAAAGACGAGCAAGCATTAAATTTTGCCTAGAGTTGAAGCTTGTAAGTAAAAGCAGAAGCTCAAGACAGCCTCAAGTAGCAAATGCTTCAGCAAAATCAATTGCTTGATATCATGTGATTAATAATTATCACCATTTGCTACCTTTTGCTTGATGGACTGGTAGCCTTTGCTTAAGGGCCCAGCCACGTGTGATTGTCTTCGATAGCTAATATTTTCAATTTAACTCCTGTCCTTCCTCTCGCCATGTCTGTTCCAGGCCTTGGCCATTTCACAAGAGAGTTGTAACCTTTTCAAGCCTGCCATTGTACAAAGCTCTACTGCCAGGATATATCCAGATGTGACTGCCAAATATGCAAAAGTGACTCCAACTACAGCAATAAGTCAACTCGCCTAGTTAACTGGTACCAAACACATGTTAAAAGTGTCCACTAAAACATATGACAGCAAGCTACCCACTGCCAACACAGCTCAGCCTTCTCCTTAGCCTCTTACCACAAAACAGGATCTGCCCTCCTCAGAATCCCCTGCCACACAGCAATCACCATCACCCACAGCACAAGCTCCACTCACGGCATCCAGCCCCATCTCCGCTGCCATAGAGACAGAGAAATCCACTTCCAAGGCCCTACAGAAACCACTGTCTGGACTGCAACTGGCCAGATTGCCTCCCTCAGCTACTAAAAGAAGCCTCTGCTATGTAGTCCAGCTCTCCTCTATCATCCCAGCCTGAAACCAAAAACTCTGAGAAGAAACCTCTTTTGAGATTCAAGCTAACACCAATAGAAAATACCACATCATTTGCTGTAGTTTCTGCCCTGGTAAACTCAAAGCCCAGCATCCAAATCACTGTTGGACTGAACCACAAGGATGAACTCGTCATCACCCCTGAGGATCATGAAAGTGTTAGCCTCGTACAGATGGAATCCTCCCTGGTGCTCTTTGATCCAGCAAAGAAGCAGAGGAAGGCAGTCCTCAGCTATCCAGCGACTATGCCTCTTCCCTCCATCACCTCCCTCAGCTACATTGCAGATACAGAGGATGCAAGAATAAACTCAAGACTCCATCAAACCAAGTTATCGCTACTTTCATAAGTCAAATCCCACCATCTCTCAAACTTGGAATTTAGGGAACCTTTCCCATCCAAGATTATACATTGGTGCCGCTTTAGTGTTATTCTTGCCAGTGTTTTGGGCATTATCACGAAGACTTGCAGAAGCCCCAACACTTGCAGTATCTGTAGCAAACTTCACCCGACCCACATATGCATCAATACCTACAAGGAAGGGAAAAAAACCCTTGACACCTGTGCGCTCTCTCATAATGCCTGGAGCAGGAGGTGCCCAGAGCGTCTGAGAAGGATTACATCTCTGAAAGACAACTCACAGCGAAGCCCATCTGAAGCACCATCGCAGCCGTCCAAACTTCCAATGAGCACCTCGACAGAGGCCTCAATAACAACCTAAACCTTTAATCCTTAACTTTCCAGCACTAACACCTTCCCCTAATCTTTCTCCTTTCCATCCTAGCCAATCGCTCACCCAGCACATAGAGTCCTTGTCTTTAGAAGACCATATTCCCATAGTCCTTCCCATTTTCTCCAAAGTCCTATCCCTCTTCAAAGTTCACAAAAGTACTACATTGGATTCCTTTCTCTGGTTACAGCTCATTTTCCTTTGACTAAGCATACACCGAATAGTCTGCTAGAGAGTTATTGGGTCCTTTGACTGGCCAGACAGTACTACATTGGATTCCTTTCTCTCCACATTCTTCTTTGTCCTCATACACATGACAACCCTGAGATTACCAAATAAATTTTCTTCACTCAAAGGGTTAACTATTGTATTGTAGTTGTTCAGTGGCTACTTTCCTCTTGGTAAGAGTAGAAGAGACTCTTTAGCTATGTCTAGCAGCTCTTCTACGAGAAGGACTCTCCATAATCAAATGATTGTTCATTAGTCTTGAGTAGTGCCATAGCCTCTGTACCATGGTCTTCCACTGTCTTGGGTAGAGTTCTCTTGTTTGAGGGTACACTCGGGATACTGTCCTATCTCATTTCTATTCCTTTTTTTCGAAGTTTTTATTTTATGTATAAAAAATTTATTTCAATACTGTTACCATTTCTAAAATATCTTATTTTACCTCTTCAATGCTTTTTGTAGTGTATTTATTTCCTTGTTTCCTTTCCTCGCTGAGCTATTTTTCCCTGTTGGAGCCCTTGGGCTTATAGTATCTTGCTTTTCCAAATAAGGATGTCGCTTATAGGTAGTAATAACGATGATAATAACTGTCAAAAGTCTCTATGTAATTGTAACTATTTTCTGGAAGAACTGTGTTCTTTCTGGCGTGCCATGTTCAGTGGGTAGTCAAGTAGGGTGGATACAAACATACGAACGAACGTAACAAGAGCTGCTCTCAGCCCTTTTACATCAACAAACAACTTATAATGAAAAAGCTTTAAGTAATTGGGTTACTTTTTTCTATGTTATTAAGCATTTGGGGATGTGTGTAGGATGGCGGCCACCTGTATGTATGATAGCGGCCGCCTTATTTTCAACTTTATCGGAAACTTGTATAGAATATCAACTGTTCAGAATGTTATAAATGCCCAGGGTAAGTACTTACTATACCGATATACAGAGATTTTGAAAACCATCTAATCTGACGTGAAATTTATAAGTCGAACGAGCACTGTACCTAGCCACGCAGTTCCTCTCTCCCATAGTTCCTAGAATTCCCTATAGATGACGTTCTGATCGAATCAACAGCACCATAGTGGTGGAATACTGAATTATTAATCGGCCGCGGCAATTTGAAATGACCCATTGGGACCCCATTTGACCTGGGGATTAACTTGGATTAACTTTTTCACCCAATCATAACTCATTTTTTCTAAAAATTCAAATACGGAAACGGGAGCACCCATCGAGGGTCGGAAATGCTCATTCTTTACCCACGTTCAGAAAAGACATTGCTCCTGATATTATTAGAATGCGTCCATCCCGAAACTACAATAATTTCGGACTGTTGGAAGGCCTATAATAATATCAAGGATCAATTTCTTCAACACAAAACTGTTAATCATAGCATTAACTTTGTGAGTCCAAAAGATCCCAGTGTGCACACCAATACCATCGAATCACAGTGGCGAGTACTAAAAAGGTCTGTACTACCGAAATTCGGTACTCAGAAACATTTATACGAAAGCTACTTTGCGATGTATATAATTCAAAAACGTTATTTGATCGGTAAGGGGTGTAGACTGAAGGCATTCTTGGAATTAGTTAAACGTGTTTATCCGCTTAATACCCACGATTCTGATTCCGAAAGTCCTGGTCCGTCCCAACACCCGTCCCCTCCACAACGCAGCATAACAAACCATCCACAAAAAAGGTGTCCCATCACCCTACATCTCCTAAAAGTGCCCCTCCAACGTGCCCTCCCCAAAAGAAGAAGACGTTGTCTCTCGGCAGAAAGGCAATACCAGTTGAAGACTCAGACTTCAGTGACTTCGAATAAGTAGGGGGCCATTGTAGAGGTTACAAATAAACCCGCAAGCTGAACCAGAAATAATGTAAGTACAACCCTCTCCGTTTCTGGTTTGTGCGATCGCGGCCACATGTATGCATGATGTCGGCCGATTAAGAATATGCTTGTATGTGTGGCGAAATTTCACCGGTTTATACAAAATAGCCTGATGTACTGGGCTGAATCACAAGGTCTTATAGACAAACTTCACAAAACCCTCGGGGAAGTAAATAGAATATGGTTATATTTTAACAAGTTTTATTATAAAAATAATAATCTAATACGAAAGAAACATGAAAAATTAACCTTTACTTGACATACAAGAACATGTGTGACCGAAAAAAAACTATGTCCACTTCGGACTCAAGATATCAACAAAATTAATTGAACATTTATAAAGTTATCTCGATAAACCCCTTATCGAGACCCTTAGACGTGCTTTACACAATAACACTGATCCCCTGGCACAAGGATCGACAAAATATTAACAGATACAAACTTTACAATAACTCTATCAAGACCTACACGGAAACCGTCCTGGGTACACTAGGGGTGGGTAGAGAGAACAATTAGATAGGACTTACTGTGATTGGGGACGTCGGATCAAAGAGGGCGAGCAAGCCTTGCAACTTCCGACGTCACTTTTTTGGCGCGATTTGTCCTGAACCTAAATTTCTAGATTGGATTTTTTTATCATGTTACAATAGAATGACGTTATTTTTCTTAATCTTAAATTACTAGTAATTGATTTCATTAGTCTCAGCGCCTCCCCTACCAGGCGGTTTCTCTTTTTGGTTCTAAACATTCTCGTCTTGAACGACATTCATTCGCCCGCGAGTCCTCTCTTCTCCCTCTAATTTGACATAGTCGTAGGCGGAGTCAAATGGCGGGAATTTCGATTGATCAGGTCGAAATTCCCGACATCCTCCATGCCCCAAAATAAGGAGCGATGAAACGTCGGTCAATTGGATGGAGCTGGACTCTGGGTGGGGGGAGTGACTTACTCCTAGACTCTGTTAGGCTCGCTGCGTAGCGCTCCGCAACGACTCGAACAGAGTACGCACAATATACAACAGCAATGTTACCCCGGGGTAATAAACACAATCAATAATATACATAGTCATACAACGGTTCAAATTAGGCAATGGGCCTAGCAATTCTAATGCACTCTTGTATAATACACATAAGGAACAGCAGAAATCAGTGATAATGTACACACACATTTTACAAAATTCAAATGGCAAGCAATTAGGCAATGGGCCTAAAACAAACAGAAAATGGCAATGGAAATGCACACAATTCAAATGCAAAGGCAATTAGGCAATGGGCCTAAAACACACAGAAAATGGCAATGGAAATGCACACAATTCAAATGCAAAGGCAATTATGCATACATTACAGTTCAAATGCAAAGGCAATTAGGCAATGGGCCTAAAACACACAGAAAATGGCAATGGAAATGCACACAATTCAAATGCAAAGGCAATTAGGCAATGGGCCTAAGAAAATTCAGAAAATGGCAGAAATGCATACATAACAGTTCAAGTTCAAAGGCAATTAGGCAATGGGCCTAAGACAATCAGAAAATGGCAGAAATGCATACATAACAATTCGAGTGCAAAGGCAATTAGGCAATGGGCCTAAGACAATCAGAAAATGGCAGAAATGCATACATAACAATTCGAGTGCAAAGGCAATTAGGCAATGGGCCTAAGACATTCAGAAAATGGTAGAAATGCATACATAACAATTCGAGTGCAAAGGCAATTAGGCAATGGGCCTAAGACAATCAGAAAATGGCAGAAATGCATACATAACAATTCGAGTGCAAAGGCAATTAGGCAATGGGCCTAAGACATTCAGAAAATAGCAGAAATGCATACATGACAATTCAAATTCAGTCTGTCTCAACTCACAATAATCGAGACTTCTATAGCGCTGCTACATGCAGGCTGTTACTTAATGGAGTACAAGAGGGAGGGGTTGGTTCTGTGCAACGCTCGGTCTGTACGCACGAGAGACCATCCCGTCCCCGTTCTCCACCCCTACGCACTTCCAACTTCCGCAGATTCATGCACACCTCACAAACTCCACTGTTTCTCGCTATCGAAGGCCAAGTGATTGCTTGCCCACCCTTCTAAGGGCATACCCGCCCTTTTTAAGATGTTATGAACAGACTCATGCTCTTGCCTCATATGTTCTATATCTTCAAACGTGGCCAGATAATTATCGACATAAAAAGATTTTACTAAATCTGGGCGCCCTTCCTCTTTAAAATGACAATTTAATATTTGTTGTAGCAAAAATGGACTAGCTGTGATGCCGAACACCACGACTCTAAAGGCGAAGGTAAGCGCTCGACCAGCTGCCTCGCGCCACAGAAATCGTGTGTATTTGGCATCACGAGGATCTAAAAAAACACGATGGAATGCTTTACTTATGTCGGCTAACATGGCATATCGGTTCAACCTAAACCTTATAATTAAACTATATGCTACCTCTACCAAATTGGGCCCAGGTAAGAGACATTCATTCAATGACTTGCAACCCTTTGACTTTGCCGAGGCATTGAACACGATTCTAAGGGGGGTGGTACAGCTGTCTTTCTTAACACCAAAGTGTGGCATGTAATAACCTTCCACTATGGGATTTTTCACCTCTGATATAAAACCTGCTTCGTTATATTTATCTATCACTCCCTGATATTGTTCAAAATATTTCCTATCCTTTCTGAATTTGGTCTGCAACGACTCTAACTGCGCCACAGCGTTACGATAATTTGTTTTTGGCCTAGCATCCGACCCGAACGGTAGGCTAACCTGATATCCCTCAGGTTTCCTTACAACGCTTTGCGATACCTTTCGCACGGCCTCGGCCTCGCCAACAGTGTATTGCTCAGATGGGGCGATGCCAACACGGTCTAATCGCCACCACTCGTCTACATCATACAGATATGGCTCATCCGTGATTCTGCACACTCTCAACGTTCTTACTTGTTCGACCTTTTCCCCTTGGAACAGCCACTGTGGCACCTTCCCGTACGGGGACATACCATTATGCGTCAAGAAAAGATTTATCCCATCTACTTTTTCAACACCTATGATAAAATAGCTAAAATAATCAGCCCCAACTAAAATGTGAACGTTCTTCATGGTATCTGATTGGTTTGCTGGATCGGCTAACGTGACTCTCTTGGTCAACAGATGCTGTCTGACCTTTACATAACCCACGTTATGTATCGGGACGTCCACGTGTTCGTGTGCCACCAACTTCATACGCACGATTTTTTTCCCCATTTCAACCCTGCAACTTACTACATCGTATTGTCCGCTTATTTCCTCGGAACCAAACGGAGCTATATTCAAGGATACTCTTCCTACCACCGGTAGGCCTAATTGACGAGCAATTTTTGCTGAGATGAAGCTCCTCTGGCTTCCTGAGTCAAGAAATAGGCGGACTCGCTTACTACCTTGCCTTTGTTGAATACCTGCCATGGCTGTTGGCAAGATAGTGCATGGGAGGTCCACATCAGACCTCTGCGCGATCTTTGCGCTTGTGCATGGTTTACATTCTACTTTAACTTTGGATGGACGGGGAGCAGTTTGGTTCTGCGCAGGCGTCGCATTTACTACGGGGCGGGACGTTGTTGATTGACTATTACTACTATGACTAGGGATTGATTGCGGTCTACCCGCATCGCAAATTGCGGTGTGGTGCTTAGCATTACAGTTTCTACAGGAATTTGAAACGGGACAATTATCGCTACGATGGCCTGATTTCGTGCAATTAAAACAAAGACCCCTTTTTAGCAAAATGCGACGTCTAGCAGCTACGTCAGTCACTTGGCGACATCCGTGAGGCGGATGCCGTTCGCTACAAAATGGGCAGGAATTATGGTGGATGGGATGGGTTTTCGGTCTTACACTACTGTCTGGTCTTTTGTCACTCTCAAGACTGTCGCCTCTCTGCAACGCATTGTCTTCTAACATTCTCACAATTAAATCTATTGTCTCAAAAAACTCGTCCAACGTATAGTCGCATTTCCTCAAATGCTCTACCACTTTGCGGTATAGTTTTCCCTCTGAAAGTTTTTGATTAATGAGGCTCATGACCATGCCCTGGCCTAAGTCATTGGTGCTAAGTCTTTTGATTTGTTCAATAATGATGGTCAACTCAAAACGGAACCTTTTGAGTTCTACTGGGTTTAGTGACAGCACAAAGATGTTGGCTAATTTACGGTGCAGAATCACGAGTGTCTGGTGCACGTTGCCATACTGCTTATCTAATAGGTCTAATGCTACACTATAGTTCGCGGCGGTTACACTTAGAGATTTGATGATCCTAAGCGGCTCTTTGCCCAACGTCCCCAATAAATACGTGAATTTAGACACTTCGTCTAAATCAGCTCTTCGATCCACGTGGATCGTGAATAGTTCACGGTACGATGCGTACTCTTGCACTTCCCCTTCAAACGTGGGGAGAGGCAGCGGCTTCAACCTGGGGAGGGCAACATTCCCCGTTGAAGGGCCTTTCACTTTGTCTATTCTATTATACAATAGAGTGGAAGCACGTGTCGCTTCACCTAACATATGCCTAATTCGGGCTTCGATATTAGATTCTAATTTAACGCGCTGGCTTTTGTATAGCTCTTTAAGCTGTCGGACCTCTGCCTGCAACTCCGTTACCAAATTCTGGTAACCGGACTCGGAGTAGGTCTCTATCAGCGCCCTTTGCGTTTCGCTTAGTAAATCCTCCAGTAGGCCCATCGACGCCTCGATATGAACGATCGTGGACACAGCCATCTTAATTAACTTTACTTTACGGTTTGGGGGGGTTTGGCAAGGCAAGGAAAGGAAGGTAACTTTACGTTAGGAAGGGACTCAAAGAAATTGACCCACGTGGGCGATCGCACATCGGGACGTAGACGAACCTTTAATTGTTACTTCTCTCCCACCCTTAAAAGCTCATATTCTAATTAGTCCCGTCCGGCTATGGGAAGCACTTGTGATCCGGTTCGAAGGATCAAATGTGGCGAAATTTCACCGGTTTATACAAAATAGCCCGATGTACTGGGCTGAATCACAAGGTCTTATGGACAAACTTCACAAAACCCTCGGGGAAGTAAATAGAATATGATTATATCTTAACAAGTTTTATTATAAAAATAATAATCTAATACGAAAGAAACATGAAAAATTAACCTTTACTTGACATACAAGAACATGTGTGACTGAAAAAAAACTATGTCCACTTCGGACTCAAGATATCAACAAAATTAATTGAACATTTATAAAGTTATCTCGATAAACCCCTTATCGAGACCCTTAGACGTGCTTTACACAATAACACTGATCCCCTGGCACAAGGATCGACAAAATATTAACAGATACAAACTTTACAATAACTCTATCAAGACCTACACGGAAACCGTCCTGGGTACACTAGGGGTGGGTAGAGAGAACAATTAGATAGGACTTACTGTGATTGGGGACGTCGGATCAAAGAGGGCGAGCAAGCCTTGCAACTTCCGACGTCACTTTTTTGGCGCGATTTGTCCTGAACCTAAATTTCTAGATTGGATTTTTTTATCATGTTACAATAGAATGACGTTATTTTTCTTAATCTTAAATTACTAGTAATTGATTTCATTAGTCTCAGCGCCTCCCCTACCAGGCGGTTTCTCTTTTTGGTTCTAAACATTCTCGTCTTGAACGACATTCATTCGCCCGCGAGTCCTCTCTTCTCCCTCCAATTTGACGTAGTCGTAGGCGGAGTCAAATGGCGGGAATTTCGATTGATCAGGTCGAAATTCCCGACAGTATGTATGAGTGATAGCGGCCACATGTATGTATGATGACTTCCGATTAAGAATAGGCAAGTGTAAGGGGGGTCGCAAGGGGGTAGTAGCCCCCCCCCCCTGCTAAGGAGAGACATGTCTTGTAAGTAAGGTTAGGTGGGCCCATTCAAGTTAGGCAGTGTTCTATTCTAGAGTTTTGGCAGAATATTCTTTTGTAGAACAACGGCCACGTCTTACGAAGTGTTTCTTCCCGTTTTCTATGTCCACGGGAGGACCTGGCCGCTGATCTACAAAGGCCCCAGCATTTGTGAACACTGTGTATTGAGAAAAATAAATGTTTCTTTTTCTTCTGTTTTACCAAAGAAAATATGTAAACTATGACGTAGGAGGTGGGCTGGATTTAGCCTAAATAGCCGCTTTTATGATTGCATAAATAATAACAAAAAGTTTAGTTGTGATTCTCTATAAAAGAAAATTTCTTTTAATCACTTAATGAACCTGACTCTTATATTATGACTTATGGAACAATGCAGACGTCAACCTGTTCTACTTGGAGAAAATTACTTCGAAAATGAATACAGTAATTATATAGATATAATAACTGATATTGACTGATATTTTTTAACAACATTATAAAATTAAAGACATCGTGATTTTTTATGATAGATACATTGTTGTTTGAATTATACAGAAAAAATACCATAAAATTTATATTTAAATGTATGATGTCACCAGTTGTGAGAGGCTGGACCCCGACTGGGAACACTGGATACATATCACTGTTTGAGGGGAAGAGCATGTATTGAAAATAGTATTTAGAATTAGCATAATTTGTACCGTTTCTTCAAATTGGGTTACTGAGCCAACACTTGTTGTTGGCAAGGGAAAGGCCCGTGCCAACAACAAGTGTTGGCTTTAATACCCCAACAACAACAACAATTAGATAGTTCTCTACGGGGCCAACCAAAGAAAAGGCCCGTGCCAACAACAAGTGTTGGCTATAATACTCCAACAACAATAACGCTGTATTATTCCTTTGTACTTAAAAGTCTAATATCTTTGGAAGGGGAAGTACACAAATGTATAATGTAAAGTCTCTTCCCATAAAAGTATGACGAAATTTAGTAAATTAAGTAACAGGTAGTAGCTCAGTAACCCAATTTGAAGAAACGGTACAAATTATGCTAATTCTAAATACTATTTTCAATACATGCTCTTCCCCTCAAACAGTGATATGTATCCAGTGTTCCCAGTCAGGGTACTAAAGTATCCTTTGGATACTCTGACAAAGTCCCTAGATTCTTATGGGATACAAATGCATCCTTTGGATACTCTTTGACAAAGTCCCTAGATTCTTATGGGATACAAATGTATCCTTTGGATACTCTTTGAGAAAGTCCCTAGATTCTTATGGGATACAAATGTATCCTGTAGATGCTCTTTGACAAAGTCCCTAGATTCTTACGACACTGAAAAAAATGGATATGAAATGGAGTAATTTCAATATTTTGGATACTATGTTGTTTGGTTTTAAACTTTTTCGTACAAAAAGTCAATATTACTCTTTTTACTATACTATATATTAATATTCTTGTCTTTTTATTATATCAGGAGTGTAAGGACAGTGAGACAAGCGTCACCAAGATCAACTGATACTTTATTCAAATGTGCATGGGAGTATATTACAAGGTGCGGACGGAAAGTTAGGATGGCGCTGGCGCCAAATCAGATTGAATTGCCCGCCAAAATATATGTGTTTTCTTACACTTACAAATATACGAATTATGAGTTAACAGAAACATGTAATGAAATGATACATATGTCAAAATGTGGCTCTGATAGAGCGGAATACATATACATGGGAAACCACGGTGTGGCGAAAGGAGAATTCAAATTAATAAACAGTTTGTTGATTTTCTGGATGACGAAGGGAGCGGTGTCCTTACAAGTACTCCCCCCCAAGACATCGGGCGGCGTAGAGGGCTGATGATCAATCTTCGTATCTTTTCGGGCGTCGGAGGGTTCCTCTTGTTTTTGAACGGAGGGGCGCGCCGGTGGTCGGCGTAAGGATCTCTTCCTCTTGTCGTCGTTTGATGATTTTTCTTTCGTTGGCCGCCTTGTTTTGAGGTGGAACTCTGGATCTGCCATCTCCGGCGGAGGCGGTGTCGCTTCCTTCGAGAAACGCTGGTTTCACGCGGTCTGTTGAGACCCAGTCCTCTTGGCCATGGACGTCGAGAAGGGAGGCTTTCATTGTCTTCTTAATTGCCCGGTAGGGGCCTTGATAAGGTCTAGTTAGTGGTTGTCGATGAGCGTCGACACGGACGAAAACGTACCGGCAGTCATCCAGGTTTTTTGGCTTGAAGTGCTTGGTTCTGTCCTGGTAAGTTTTGAGACATGGCCTGAACTTCCTGGCAATGTCCCTTAGGTGATCCAGCTGCGTGTCGTCGGTTGATGAGGGAAAGAATTTGCCAGGAACTGCGAGCGCCTCCTCGTAAACCTTTTCGGCGGGCGAAGGTTCGCCGTCTGTGCGAGGGGCGGTGCGAAGGTCGAGGAGTACCCAAGGAAGTCGTGATATCCAGTCCCCGTCGGTGCAGCTCGCCATCAGGGACGCCTTGAGGGCGCAGTGAGTTCTTTTGACCATGCCGTTTGCCGCGGGGTTGTATGCCATGGTGCTGTGGAGCGTCGTCCCAATCAGGTTCACCAAAGCGAGCCATATTTCTAAGAGGAAAACGGGGCCTCTGTTTGTCGTGATGTCGTCAGGAACGCCAAACCTGCTCACCCAGCTTGACAAGAGGGCTTCGGCGCATGCTTGAGTTGTAGCTTCGGTCATCGGCGATGCCTCCAACCACCTCGTGGAGCGATCGATGATTGTAAGCAGGTAGCGAACAGATCCAGAAGGGGGCAATGGTCCCACGACGTCGATGTGTATGTGACCGAAACGTCTTTTTGGCTGGGGAAAATCGCCTACCCACGATTCGGTGTGACGGCTGACCTTGCTTGACTGGCAGTTGATGCATGACTTCACCCATTCCTGGGTGTCCTTTTTTATCCCTGGCCAGACAAACTTTTCAGACAGAAGGCGAGCGGTGGTGCGTCCTGAGGGGTGTGAAAGTCCATGGATGATATCGAATATTTTCCTTCTGCAGGAGGCTGGTATCCAGGGACGTGGGCGGCCGGTGCTGGTGTCGCAAAGAATAGTTACTACTGCTGGTCCGAGGGGAATCGCACTTATCTTGAGCGCAGATGGCCCCGTCAGGTGATCCTGTGCTTCTCAGTCGGTGCGTTGTTCGGTTGCGAGATTGGCGTAGTCGATTCCCAGGTGGATTGCGTCAATTTCAATCCTTGAAAGGGCGTCCGCGACTGGGTTTTTCTTTCCTGAGATGTAACGTATGGTGCACCCAAATTCGGCGATTATTGCGAGATGACGTGGTTGTCGGGAGGACCATGTGTCTGTCGATTTCGTGAAAGCGTGTACGAGGGGTTGATGGTCCATCGCGATTGTGAAGGGAGTGCCCTCCAAGATGTGCCTGAAGTGGCGGACGGCGAGGTAGACAGCGAGGAATTCCCAATCGAAGGTGCTGTATCTTGTTTCGGCAGGTTTCAATTTCTTGCTGAAGAATGCCAGCGGTCGAGGAGAGCAATCGACGAGTTGCTCCAGCACAGCCCCACAGGCAACGTTGCTGGCGTCGGTCGTTAGTCGCAGGGGCGCGTTGTTGTCGAAATGAGCCAGGGTGGTGGCCTTCGTGAGGGCATCCTTCGTGAGGGCGAATGACTGTTGCTGGGGCAAACCCCACTCGAGTTTTTTTGCTTTTCCTTTCAGGACGTTGTCGAGGGGGGACAGGGTTTGTGCGATGTTGGGGATGAAGCGCCTGTAGTAATTGACCATCCCCAGGAACTCCTGAAGTTGGCGGATAGTCGTAGGTATCGGGAACTTTCTGATGGCATCGAACTTGGTTGTCATGGGTTTTACCCCGCATGAGGATACGCGGTGACCAAGGAAATCCACTCCTTCCGCACCGAACGTGCATTTGTCGAAACGTACGACCAGGCCGTTCTCCTGCAGGCGTTTGAGGACGGTGCGGACGTGCCTCCGGTGTTCCTCCTTGGTTTTCGAGAATATCAGGATGTCGTCGACGTAGCAGACGCAGAAAGGTAGGTCACCTAGAATGCTATCCATTAGTCGTTGGAAGGTCGCCCCGGCGTTGCGTAGACCGAAGGTTGAGTATGCGAAGGTGTAGGATCCAAACAGCGTTACAATGGTGGTTTTCGGAATGTGTTCCGGAAATAAAGGGTCCTGGAAATAAGACTTGAGGAGGTCCATCTTGGTAAAATACTTCGCGCCGTGCAACGCGTTCGTTAGGTCCTGCATGTTGGGCAGCGGGTAGTGATTGGGCGTTGTGATGAGGTTGAGGCGCCTGTAGTCGCCGCAAGGTCTCCAGGACCCGTCCAGCTCTTTTAACATGTGTAGGGGTGATGCCCAGGGGCTCGATGCTTTCTTACAGATACCCATGCGTTCCATGTCCTCGAAGGCGAGTTTGGCATCCTTCAGTTTCTGGGGCGGGAGGCGGCGGAATTTGGCGTGAGTGGGAGGTCCTGTCGTTGTGATGTGGTGGTAGATGCCATACTTGGACGGGGAACCTGGCGAGTGTCGGAGCTCGGGCTTGAAAACCTCGGGAAATTCTTGTGGGAGGTCGGCGTTGGGGTGCGTCGTTACGGAGGATACGGACATTGTTGCAGGGCTGTGTTCTAGGGCGCGGAACTGGCAGGTTACCGTGTCGATGAGACGTTTGTTAGCGACATCGACGAGGAGTCCGTGGTGGGCGAGGAAATCCGCACCGAGGAGGGGGCGATTGACGTCAGCGATAGCGAAGAGCCAAGAATACGAACGGCCTATGATAGATATCTTCAGGGTCTTGATCCCATAGCACCGTATGGGAGATCCGTTTTTGGCGATGAGTGAGAGAGCGTTTTTGTCGGGACCACGGTCTAGGTCGGACTTGGAAGGTGGGAACGTTGGCTGCATTGCGCCGGTGTCTACCATGAGTCTACGGTTGGGAATGGTATCGAGGATATAGAAACCATTCTTGTTTTGGTTAACTGCGGCTGCGATGGTGGCAGGTGGATGCTTCTGGCCTCATCTTCTAGGGAAACTGCATGGTGCTCTACATTTCATGGCGTCGCTGCCAAACTGTTGGTGGTAGAAGCACTATGCTGGGTTAGTCCTAGGGTTCGGTTGTGTTGGTTGCGGTGGTTTCTTTCTTGATAGAACGTTGATCTCGTCGTCCTCAGGGGCCAGTGCCGAGGAGTCTATGGAAGAGCAGCTGCTGAAGGAGGAGAACGAAGGCGGTGTTGACGATGATGCTCCGAGGCGAGATGCTTTGGAGGCCTCGTGGAGCTTCTGAACCTTCGACAGGAGTTCGTTCATCGGGAGCGTGTCGGCGTCTGTCAATTGGGCCCTTACGTCCTGTGGTAGGTGTCGAAGAAAGATCTCGCGAGATAAGCTAATCTCACGTCGTCGGCCATTGCTGTCTGTTTCGGGGAGCATAAGCAGGCCGGATAACTCGTCCCACGCCTCAACAGGAGAGGTGTTACCCATGGGCTTGCCGGCGAGGTCCAGGACTTTCTGTGCCCTTGCTGAGACGGAGAGGGAGTGGATACCGATGAGTTTCATTCTCAGGTCGTCGTATGAAACTTGGCCGGCCTGGGCGTCGAGCCATGGGGAAATCTTGTCGAATACCTCTTCAGGTATGGAGGCGAGAACGATGTCAGCCTTGGCGCAGGAGTCGCTGAGTCTAGCGACGCGGAAGAGTACGTCTGCTCTCAGGAACCAGGAAGTGGTGTTGTGTTGAGAAAAGGGCGGCAGTTTGACTTTGGGCGTGGAGGCGAGGCCGTTGGGTGCGATGGGCGTGTTGCTTCCTGCATCGTGGCCAGACGACGAGTCGGCGAAGAGGTGGGAAGTTGATATGTCGGTTAAGCTCATCCTACTGCCTTACATGCACCGAAGTGTGGGAGAACCAAAGGCAGGCTCACGCCTAAGGTAACGGAGTATAGAGAAGGTAGCACGGCCGTAATAAGTCCGTTAATGGCAAAGCCAAAATCGCTGATGCTACTTTCAACTCAAGGGTCACCAGTTGTAAGGACAGTGAGACAAGCGTCACCAAGATCAACTGATACTTTATTCAAATGTGCATGGGAGTATATTACAAGGTGCGGACGGAAAGGTAGGATGGTGCTGGCGCCAAATCAGATTGAATTGCCCGTCAAAATATATGTGTTTTCTTACACTTACAAATATACGAATTATGAGTTAACAGAAACATGTAATGAAATGATACATATGTCAAAATGTAGCTCTGATAGAGCGGAATACATATACATGGGAAACCACGGTGTGGCAAAAGGAGAATTCAAATAAATAAACAGTTTGTTGAATCTCTGGACGACGAAGGGAGCGGTGTCCTTACAGGAGTAATTAATCTATTTCTGGGAATTGTTTTGTCATGAAACATTTTATCAGTTTCAAATATTATGCATAAAATCAAAAGAGGCAAAATCTCGAATGGATATTTTGGGCCTTAGTGCATGTATATTTACTCAAAAGAATCCAAAATAGTAAACATATAGAATCTTCAATAAATATGGAAACCTAAACTTACCCTAATTTGGTTTGCATATTACCAGGTTCTTTAACAGATTTTCAAGGATTCTTTTCTGTTCTTGTCATTCAATAAATCGAGACATTGCGTTGTGTTTGAATCATTATTTGACCAGGAATTAAAATATTGATATTTATTACTAATCTTAACTATTCATTGTAACATTTCTTATCCGGTAACCCGAAGTACAGTCTTATTTTACAAATGTCTGTCAGTAACGATATCTAACATGCATGCATGCCCTTCAATATCACTAACATCACAAAACACTTATAAAACCTTGACTTAGCTTTTAATCCATGATGATAAGAACTCCTCTCGTAGATGTGTTAATTCCTTCCCTCCCCTGAGATACCGTAGCTATAACCCTCACTGTCACGTACGTGAGCCGGTACTAACTCCTTCTGAGTTATATTACTCAAAGACGACTGAAGATCCACGTATGCGCGACCCGCATTCGTCAAAACAAACACTAACAACTCGTTAACGATTGCTTAGAGTCAAACAACTATTTGATATATTTTGCCTTACAAAACTTCGACAAAAAGAAATATTATATTACAAAATAATTCAATACAACAATTATAATTTCCTACGCATCTCACATTGCATAATGTTCATAATATTTCCCTTACAAAATAAAAGATAAATGACTGTTTCCTGGTCTTTATATATACACTATCGTGATTTCATCGTAAGTCACGATACACTCCCAGCAAACAGAAACAATATTTACAGTTATAATTGTCCCGCTTAAATGAGGGCTCTTCTCGCCTCAGTAGCCGTCTGTGCTGTTTTCCTGCTCGGTTGGGTGCTTTTGTTATCAGTTTTCTCAGATATGACAACATCAGTCTCTTGCCATACTTCCAAAGGATATAGCTTGACAACAGGTCTCATTACTTGACCTTGTGGGGTTTTTAAAGTAACTATGCGCAAGACATCATCCGGTCCCACGTGTAATTTGACAATTTCACCAAGCTTCCAACGACTTCTTGGTCCTTCATCGTGTATCAGCACAACATCTCCCATTTTGGGACAAGATTCGTGTCTGATTCCTACCCGATGAGTTTCTCTGAGAGAAGCTAAATATTCTCTCTCCCACCTTTTCCACAGGTCATCACATTTTTTTGTAATGTACAAAAATCGCTTTCCAACATCCTTATTTCCACCATACAGAGGGTCCTTAGTTTCATCTTTCCAATCTATGACTTCCCTAGGAAAGATCTCAATCTATGTCCTAAAATCAAATGATTGGGCGTTAGAATATCCAACTGGTCAAGATCTCCCGACGTATAACTTAAGGGTCTGTCATTAATAATGGCTTCAAGTTCAGTCATAACACAGGAAAGTTCACTAAAGCTGAGAAAGGCCTGACCTATTACTTTCTTTAGACATGTTTTCAAAAGATCAATCAATCTTTCCCATATAGCTCCAAACCAAGGTGCTCTGGCTGGTATGAACTTCCAGTTACATTCGATAGCATTCAGGTGTTCTTGTACTAAGGAACTTTCTGCCATGTTTTTCAAATAAACTGAAGTCGATACTGTTATGGGTTCTGATTGATAAGCTGAGGGTAATTAACCTTAGTTTATTATACAAGTTGTACAGCATTGTTATACAGCATTGCCGAGCCAACATGTGGAGAGCGGGGAAGAATACGGAAGACTCTGTGGTCACGTGACTTACCCAAACATAAACAACAGATATCATTTACAAACTTAGACAGCGTACCAAACAATATTCATACACTGATTATATACGAAATCCTGACCACAACATTCACATATTGTTACAGATACAAAGGTAGTAGCATTGTCACTTAGCATTAAAGAAGGAAATCCCCGACGGCCACAAAACTTTCAGAACACCATAAGAAACAAATCGCAAGACAGATCTTTTACTAATTCGATATGGATTCCTCTAGTAACTGGACAAGTAAACAACACAATATAGGCCTTTTCATGATTTTGCTGTTTCTCCTTAGTTAACAACGCTCCTGTATAATCTACTCCCGTAACGCTAAAGGGTTGTTTTCTCTGCACCCAAAATTCTGGCAATGGTGGAGCAATATTTACAGATTATACAATGATAAATTACACTTTTGGATAATTGGCGAAGCTGTGGGACCCAATATTCCTGTCTCACACTTGCCACGGTTGCATTTACTCCCATGTGAGCTTGTAAACAGTGATGCTCCCTTACTATCAATTCTGTGAGAAAACAACTTATCGGCAGTAAGATTGGGAATTTTAATTCTGCCGCTTGTGCGACATGTTCCAATCTTCCTCTGCATCTTATAATTCCTTCTTCCAAGAAGAGATTCAATTGTACTAATAAGGTAAATTTTGAAACTTTACCCTCTTTTTCCAAAGCTTTATATTCCTCCGGAAAGTATTCCTTTTGTAAGAGGATAATCATTTTATTTTTAGCTTGTTGAAGTTCTTCCAGCGTTAAACTTCCAATTTTTCTACAGCCAGTTGATTTACAATTGTAAATAAATCGCCTAATCCAAGCTATAGTTTTACAAAATTTGTCCACTCTACTAAATCTTTCCCAGTTCAGCAGATGGGTTTTTTCACTGTTCCCTACAAAATGGACTTGAATAACTTCATCCTGTGCTTGTGCTTCTTTCACCCATGTCCTGTCAATAGGATAGGTGTGGTTTTCTGATTTTAACCAGGGAGGTCCCTCCCACCAAAAGGAGTTATTTCTTACTTCTTTTGTCCTTTTTCCTCTAGTAATCCAGTCGCTAGGGTTTTCTGAAGATGGGACGTAAGAAAAGACGATCCCTGTAGTTATAGAGTTAATTTCCAATACTCTATTTTTCACAAATACTGGCAAATTATTCTTCGTCACTAACCATCCCAGGGCAACTTTACTATCGGACCAAATTATTATTTTCTCAAATTTATTTTCTTCAAAAGTTTCAACTATAAATTCACACAATCTTGCACCTAACAACAAAGCCATTAATTCTAATTTAGGTACAGTCAACTCTTTAATGGGTGCTACTCTACCCTTTGCCATAATCAGAGACGAAGTTTTACCACTTGCTCGATAGGCCACACAACCATAAGGTGTTATGGTAGCATCACAGAAAATGTGGAGATAATCCGTTTTCTCCAGATTAGTGCCTCTGGAGAAGGAAATACTGAGACTTTTCTCTAAGTCTTTGGACAACTCATTCCACTGTTCTAATAAAGGAACTGAAAGTAGATCATCCCATTTCAACTGCTGTTTCCACACATCCTGTAAGAATATTCTAACTCGTATCATAATAGGGATAAGCATTCCTAAAGGATCATAAATTTGGGCAATTGCACTTAGAATTTCACGATTTGTTTGACCGGGCTTAAGATGATTATGTGTTATTGTTAGTTCATCATTAGAGATGTTCCAATTTAGGCCCAAGACTTTATAGGTTTGTTTCTCTTCTGATTTTATGCGATAGGCATCCGCGACAGTATTCAAAAGATCACTATTACTAGTCCATTCCTTTAAATACAAGTGTGCCTGTGCAAATATTTTGTTAGCGCCAAAAAATGAGTTTATCAATTCATCTTCACTGTTGGAGGTAAATTGAAGGTTGTCCACGTATAATCCCCTTCTCATCATATCCACCATCTCAGTACAACTCGTATCTTTTCTTACAGCTGCCAGATGTGATTTAATAGTGGCATTCAACAGAAACGGAGAACACGTAGCCCCAAGCAATACCACCCTAAACCAATATATGATTAATTCGCTATTTGGATTCGTTGGGTCTTGCAACCATAAAAACCATGTGTAATTGCGGTCTTCTTCTCTCAATTGCACCATAAGAAACACTTTTTCTATATCACTAATACAGGCATAGTTGTTAGTCCTGAACTGCAATAAGACCTTGAGCAAATCTGTCGTAATATGTGGTCCAGTCCACCGACAGTCGTTAAGGCTCAATCCATTTTTACCTTGTCTCCATGAACAGTCAAAAACTATTCTGATTGGAGTGGTGGCACTATCTTTCTGTACACTATGATGTGTTAGATAATGACAATTTTCAACCACATTGTTTTTATCTACCCTTTCAATGAAGCCCCTATCCTCCTGATCCTTCAGGATTTCTGATAGTGGTTCAGGTAGGCTTCATCTTTCTGAACTTTTGTACATTGTTGTTTAACCCAGCCCAACGCCATGCCAAAATTGGATGGAAGCCTTGATTTATTAGACTTCCAGGGTAAGACCACAACATATTGCTTCTCCATTTCAGAATATACAATGGTACTTTCAAAGTCTTCTAGAACCTTTCGATCATGTTCTTTCTATTCATTGCAGTCAATACCTACTTTATCTAAATTCCACAAGATATCCAAATCATTCTTTATATCACTATCACATTTATGAGTAGCTTCAATTACTTCCTCGTTAGTTGCTAGCTTTAACACAGTTACCTGGGTTTCCTGCACTGGAGGGGCATTGCAGGACCCTGTCACAGCATATCCAAATATGGTAGGTAACAATATCAATTTTCCAGCCTTTTTGAATCCGGGGTGTAATATGTTATAGACATTATCAACGCCTACCAACATATCAATGGGTGCTTGCCTGTCCACAGGCAGATCGAAATCATTGTCCGCTAGACAAATTTTGGTTTTACACAACGTTTTCAAATTTCGTTTAACGTTGAATTTCTTAGTATGCTCTGGTAACTCATCTACCACAATACAATCCATATTAATCAATCTACCCTTATAAGGTATGGAAACACTAACCGTCTCATATTCATTCACAGGTTTGCTTGTCAAATAACCCCTTAAGGCAATTTTTTTTCCATGCCTTTAGATCTATACTGTACATCCTTAAGCGCTGACCTTCTGATAAAGGTTCGTTCTGCATAAGTGTCCAATAATCCACGAAGGCGTACCAAATGTCTTTCTTTACCTTTTAACACAATTGTGGCTGTTGGTAAAATTGACCTCAGCTTGGATTTCTGACCCTGATCACTTACGGAAAGTGTTCCAACTTGTACACCATTATTATTAGGTTTATTTGCTGATTTAATTGTTAATTTACTTGGTTCGCTGGTTTGTTGTTTATCACATAATACACGATGATGTTTTAATCTGCATCCGTTTCCACAAATTTGCTTTTCACAGTCTACACTAGAGTGTTTATTCGATGCACACACAAAACACAATCGTAAAAACCGAGACGACTCAGTTTTTTATCCCTACTGGCATAAGTTTTACACTGTGTCCACCAGTGTTCTCCTTCACACAACGCACATTTTCTTGTTTGTTGAGAACTAAATTTATTCACATTTCCTTTACTCTTAGGTCTAACAGATTGTGATTGATTCACTGTAAACGTAGATATTGTTGATAAAGTTCCAGGTTTACTTACATCCATTGAGACGAAAGATCTTAGATTGTGAATTTCTTCTTCCATATATTTCTTAAATGTGTCAAATACAAGCCAATCATCTCCACTTCTGCGTTTTACAGTTTCACTAACACTCTTAGGCAACTTACCATGAAGCAAAATAGTGTAGAACTCATTCACCTCCAGGAAGCTGGCCATCGTGGTGATGAAAACTAGCAAAACCTCAGACATGAATAGGGATCTATCTGAGGCCGTTTTCATGCAGTGTATAATACTAGAAACGGCTGCATTTGTTTATATATATATATATATATATATATATATATATATATATATATATATATATATATATATATATATATATATATATATATATATATCTGTGTGTGTGTGTGTGTGTAATGCAAAAATCTCACAATGCTCAGATGGAAATGAAAAAAATTGCGAGAAAATTAATTGGATTGAATTAAATGAAAGTAAATTTACTAAGTGATTAACAAAAGAAGGTTTAAATCACATATTTCACTTTGTATAAGTTCATAACTATATTTGTGTAATTTATTGAAATATAATTGCATTTTCATAGTAAGAGTTAAAAAAAATCATGTTGAAATACAAAATTGAATAAAAAACAATATATAAGACATCACTTATGTTTCATGTAGACACTTGCTAAGGTCACACCTTTACATTTCATGCAATAGAAACCCACAAAGGATTTGTATATGCATAAAATTTTTGTGGAATATCAACGAGGGATTTCTACAACAACAAATGGTGTTTCCGATCAACACTAATTTGGGAAGGGACTTTACAATTTATAGGAGTATACATACCCTTCCAAAGATTAGAAAACTATTCTTAGTAGTTTATTTATTTCGTCATTTTATTATTCGTAAACCCTACTTCTTGGGGTATTAAAGCCAACACTTGTTGTTGGCACGGGCCTTTCCCTTGGTTGGCCCGTAGCGATCCGTAAACTGAATTAAAGAACTCCAGCCTCTCACAACTGGTGACATTAAACTTTTGAATATAAATTTTATGGTATTTTTTTATTATATTTCAAACAACAATGTATTTATTACATACAATTACAATGTATTTAATTTTATAATAATAAATGTAAGATCTGTCAATATCAGTTATTATATCTATATAATTACTGTATTCATTTTCGAAGTAATATTTCTCCAAGTAGAACAGGTTGACGTCTGCATTGTTCCATAAGTCATAATATAAGAGTCAGGTTCATTAAGTAATTAAAAGAAATTTTCTTTTATAGAGAATCACAACTAAACTTTTTTGTTATTATTTATGCAATCATAAAAGCGGCTATTTAGGCTAAATCCAGCCCACCTCCTACGTCATAGTTTACATTTTTTCTTTGGTAAAACAGAAGAAAAGGAAACATTTATTTTTCTCAATACAGTGTTCACAAATGCTTAATAACAGAGAAAAAAGTAATCCAATTACTTAAAGCTTTTTTATTATAAGTTGTTTGTTGATGTAAAAGGGCTGAGAGCAGCTCTTGTTACGTTCATTCGTATGTTTGTATCCACCCTACTTGACTACCCACTGAACATGGCGCCCCAACGAGAACACAGTTCTTCCGGGAAATAGTTACAATTACATACGAGACTTTTGACAGTTATTATCATCGTTATTACTACCTATAAGCTACATCCTTATTTGGAAAAGCAAGATACTATAAGCCCAAGGGCTCCAACAGGGAAAAATAGCTCAGCGAGGAGAGGAAACAAGGAAATAAATACACTACAAAAAGCATTGAAGAAGTAAAATAAGATATTTTAGGAATGATAACAGTATTGAAATATTTTTTATAGGCTACATAGAATAAAAACTTAAAAAAAAAGGAAGAAAAATGAGATAGGACAGCATCCCGAGTGTACCCTCAAACAAGAGAACTCTACCCCAAGACAGTGGAAGACCATGGTACAGAGGCTATGGCACTACTCAAGACTAATGAACAATCATTTGATTACTGAGTGTCCTTCTCGTAGAAGAGCTGCTTGCCATAGCTAAAGAGTCTCTTCTACCCTTATCAAGAGGAAAGTAGCCACGGAACAACTACAATACAGTAGTTAACCCTTTGAGTGAAGAAAATGTATTTGGTATTCTCAGTGTCGGCATGTGTATGAGGAGAAAGAAGAATGTGGAGAGAACAGGCCAAACTATCGGTGTATGCTTAGTCAAAGGAAAATGAGCTGTAACCAGAGAAAGGAATCCAATGTAGCACTTTTGTGAACTTTGAAGAGGGATAGGACTTTGGAGAAAATGGGAAAGACTCTATATGCTGTGTGAGGGATTGGCTAGGATGGAAAGGAGAAAGATTAGGGGAAGGTGTTAGTGCTGGAGAGTTAAGGATTAAAGGTTTAGGTTGTTATTGAGGCCTCTGTCGAGGTGCTCATTGGAAGTTTGGACGGCTGCGATGGTGCTTTAGATGGGCTTCGCTGTGAGTTGTCTTTCAGAGATGTAATCCTTCTCAGATGCTCTGGGCACCTCCTGCTCCAGGCATGATGAGAGAGCGCACAGGTGTCAAGGGTTTCCTTCCCTTCCTTGTAGGCATTGATGCATATGTGGGTCGGGTGAAGTTTGCTACAGATACTGCAAATGTTGGGGCTTCTGCAAGTCTTTGTGATAGTGCCCATAACACTGGCAAGAATAACATCAAAGCAGCACCAATGTATAATCTTGGATGGGAAAGGTTCCCTAAATTACAAGGTTGAGAGATGGTGGGATTTGACTTATGAAAATAGCGATAACTTTGTCTGATGGAGTTTATTCTTGCATCCTCTGCATCTGCAATGTAGCTGAGGGAGGTGATGGAGGGTAGAGGCATAGTCGCTGGATATCTGAGGACTGTGTTCTTCTGCTTCTTTGCTGGATCAAAGAGCACCAGGGAGGATTCCATCTGTAAGAGGCTAACACTTTCTTGATCCTCAGGGGTGATGACGAGTTCATCCTTGCGGTTCAGTCTAACAGTTATTTGAATGCTGGGCTTTGAGTCTACCAGGGCAGTAACTGAAGCAAAGGATGTGGTATTTTCTATTGGTGTTAGCTTGAATCTCAAAAGAGGTTTCTTCTCAGTGTTTTTGGTTTCAGGCTGGGATGATGGAGAGCTGGACAACATAGTAGAGGCTTCTTTCAGTAGCTGAGGGAGGCAATCTGGGCAGTTGTAGTACAGACAGTGGTGTTCTTTGGGGGTAAGGTTTCTAGGGCCTTGGGAGTGGATTTCTTTGTCTCTATGACAGTGGAGAGGGGGCTAGATGCCGTGAGTGGAGCTTGTGCTGTGGGTGATGGTGATTCCTGTGTGGCATGGAGATTCTGAAGAGGACAGATCCCACTTTGTGGTAGGAGACTTCGGAGAAGGCTGAGCTGTGTTGGCAGTGGGTAGCTTGCTGTCATATATTTTAGTGGACATTTCTAACACATGTCTGGTACCAGTTAACTAGACGAGTTGACTTATTGCTGTAGTTGGAGTCACTTTTGCACATTTGGCAGTCACATCTGGATATATCCTGGCAGTAGAGCCCTGTACAATGGCGGGCTTGAAAAGGTTACAACTCTCTTGTGAAATGGCCAAGGCCTGGAACAGTCATGGCGAGAGTATAACTCTGTTGGCCAGGAAGGACAGGAGTTAAATTGAAAATTATAGCTAGCCAAGACAGTCGCATGTGGCTGGGCCCCTAAGCAAAGGCTACAAGTCCATCAAGCAAAAGGTAGCAAATGGTGATAATTATTAACCACATGATATCAAGTAATTGATTTTTGCTTAAGCATTTGCTACTTGAGGCTGTCTTGAGCTTCTGCCTTTACTTACAAGCTTTTGCTCTAAACAAAATTTAATGCTTACTCTGTTTTCATTCATCATTATCAACGTACTTGTTTGTTAGCTTGCTTTACCCTATACAAGGCACGGGCTCTTGCGTCGGCAGCTTGCTTGCATGTTAGAATGTCCAGTAATGTTTCGTTATATGGTATATATTTATTAGATACATTATATAAATTTTTTTGGTTTTGTTTTGATAATAACAGTCAATATTGATCATTTTATCTGAATATGTCCTTGTTCCTCCAAGTTACATTGAACTAAAGTTAAGCTCTGCAGGTTAACGAAACTTTTGTTTTCACAGCTTAGAGGTTTTTAATAACATTAATATTGATATTTCTATTAATACATTATATTGTCGTTATTCATCTCCTACACTTTACATATTCAGAAGCCCAATGAATAACAGATGAATTATTACAATAGAGTCTTCTAAAACGTATAGTTAAATTCTCTCGTAATTTCCACGAAAAAAAAAATGAAATTTTATTGTTTGACTTTGGAAAAACTTTGCTTCGAGGAATGAGTATGGATATAATATTTGATATGGACTAATATTCTTAAATAAAATTGTATATTTATTATAAATTTTGATATTTCAAGTATATCTTATCAAAAATATTTCGTATTACGATATATTAGAAAAAAAATTGTATAAAAAATTTTTCAGGGGTTTCATGTCACCAGTTATGAGAGTCTAGGCTTCAAAACCAAAGAAAAAGAATCCCTGATAGCAAACATTAAAAACCTCTTACATCAACATAATGAAAGAAACAGACTAGTAACTATAAACTGGATACCCAGTCACATCGGGATACCAGGGAATGAAAAGGCTGATGAGCTAGCCAAAAGCACCAAACACATTCACAATGTACAGGTGCACATGCAGCCTGCACTGCAACAAATCAAAAGCAAAATAAAGACACAGCTCAAGGACAACCTAATCAAGGAACTACATATGAGGATAGAGAATGGCTCTCCCTCTGCAACATGGTACAAATGGGCATCGGAACTAGAACCCCCTCCCATAGACAGATACACCCCAAGAAAACTGGCAGTATGTATACACAGACTCCAGCTGGGTTACAAAGCAAACTGGGAACTAGTAGATGACATCCAGAGAAGGTGTGAACACTGTGATGTCATCCCACAACAAGCCCTCCTGCATTATCTACTAGAATGCAGAGAAACAGCACAGCTACGAAGTGATCTACATGTAGACACCAACTCACCACAGGCTGTGAAAGAAGCGGCCACACTGGCAAAAGCAATTGTCGGAAGCATAGACGCACACACACAGTTGCTTTCAACACTACCTCCACCAAGGTAAGACCTCATCATTTCATGCACCATCTCATCCTCTCATTGTAAGGCTCTATTCACATCACCCCCTTTCACTTCTCAACTAACCTACCACTAAAAATCTCTCCGCAGGGACCCTAGGGAGTAAAGGGTTGGACAACCCCACCTGCACAATTTTTCTCTAATCTTCAAAAGCCTTACACCCCTACTTTTCAAACTACCACTATCCGAGAAGTGATGGCCCTCTACCACTACCACCATCATCCTTACCCTATCCACATCTTTTTCTACTACTAAAAACCTTTCAAATTTCCATTAATGCAACTACCTTAAAATTTTTACAGATCACCTACGGGCCAACCAAGGGAAAGGCCCGTGCCGACAACAAGTGTTGGCTTTAATACCCCAACAACAACAACGAGAATAGTATGTTGTATTAAATTCTAAAATTTGATCTCTATCTTTGAAAGGTGAAGAGACCTTAGAGTCTCTCCCCTCTTAAGTAAATGTTTCTTACTCTAATATATAGTTGTAACTTGTCCCGTATTCTAGTGTCACTTTAAGGGAAATCCTCCTGACAAACTCACTTTTCACAATTTCCAGCTTTATCAGAATATGAGTAAGATATACAAATGCATTGCTTCAATACATGCAGACTGTTGAGTGGCCCAAGTGACAAAACCGGGTGTGTTAAATTTGAACCAACAAATGAGATGCCTAAAGCAGTGGGTACAAAGAATATATATACACAGTGGCAGATTCAGTAAGTGGGCCAAAGATATTTAATTTAATTTTGCTTTGAGAAAAATTCTATTCCTTCCAAAAGAAAAAAAAAACCTAATCTTTATTATTATTATTATTATTTTGAGGAATATAGGGTGTAACATTGCTATACTCTAATATATATATATATATATATATATATATATATATATATATATATATATATATATATATATATATATATATATATATATATATATATTGATCAATATTAAAATGTCAAATACCGTTTATTGTCGTTTTAATTAATCACTAACCTTTTAATTTTTAGTTGACCACTAGTCTAAAATCTGGCATCCTTTTGGTCTATTTAGCCTAATTTCACAACAATTCTAGCACATTTTCTTTCTGAAGATTTGGCAACACTGATTCACGGGCTGCCCAAAGGCAAGAGCAATTGGCTCTGCCATTCATGAGCGGCCTTTAAAAGAAATTAAAGATCCCTCTATTCATCAGAATCCTTTTCATCTATAAGTTGATGATGAATATAATGGCACAATTAAAAGATAATGAAATTGACTTGAAATGTTTGAAAATTGCAAATAAAGAACAGAAGAGTATACCAGGTTTAGACATTTCCAATTTCGAGTCCATTTCCTCATCGTCGTGGTAAGAGAGTCTTTCAAATTTAGCCAAAGATTCGTTTCTTTATAATTCTCTGGTAGGATCATTGTGTGACGGTATTTATGAATGAAGAGGAAGTATGGAAGAGGAGATTCTCATTTTAATAATAATGTACATTATGGGAAGAGACCTCATGGTCTACTTCACCTTTCAATGATAGAAAAAGCTGACAAGAAGAGTTGGCTGTAATACACAACGACGATCATCAATAGAATCTCCCTCATGGTCTTCACATCAATAGGTCTATTTCTATCTTTGAAAGGAAGACGATTTGTTCTCTCCCTTATGATATAACCATGAAGCAAAGGTAGGAAGAACTACTTCCACCCCCAAGCTTCTTATGCGTACAAATCTTGTTGTTGGGAGAGACTATCTAATGCACAAACGATTGAGGTTTTCTTTGGTGGGAACAGAAAGACAGTTTCCCATGAAAATTCCCTTAAGGAATGGTGGGTGGAGTCATGTTGAATAACCTTCTGTAATGTCATAAGACTTGGCTTTGATGACAAATATCCCTCAACTGCTTGCTTTAAGGATTAGGCCGACTGCTATGATTCCTGGTCCTATCACGCAGGGGAACCCTCTCCTCACTGCAGGACTTACAAAATCAGTTTATTTCATTCTTTCTCAAGTATTTTGCATATCACTACGTTATTATTATTATAAGCTAAGCTATAACCCTGGTTGGAAAAGCAAGATACTATAAGCCCAATGGCTCCAGCAAAGAAAAATAGCCCAGTAAGGAAAGGAAATAAATAAACTACAAAAGAAGAATAAACAATAAAATATTTCAAGAACAGTAACGTAAAATTAGATCCTTCTTAAATAAACTATAAAAACTCCAAAAAAGAAACCAGAGTGAGAGAAATAATATAGAACAGCATGCCCGAGTGTACCCCTAAGCAAGAGAACTCTAATCCATAACAGTGGAAGGTCATGGTACAGAGGCTATGGCACTACTCAAGACTAGAGATCAATGGTGTGATATTTTAGTGTTATTTTAAAGAGCTGCTTATCAAAGCTAAAGAGTCTCTTCTACCCTTACCAAGAGGAAAGTAGCCACTGAGCAATTACAGTCCATAACCCCTTGAGTGAAGAAGAATTATTTGGTAACCTACTGTAAGTGTTTTAACCCTGGATAGGTACGGTGGGTCGTTTGCGACCCCGAGCGTCAAAAAAAAACAGGTTTTTCTCACGTGACTCACCCCTGTGACTGAATTTGTGGGTGATCGACCTGCAGGAGGTGTCTCCCCTACACGCTCTAGTAGTGTCCAGATGTGCATTGCTGTAGCTGTACTCCTTCCCCGATTTCTGAGACGCGTCGGGGTCGTTCGCGTCCGAGTTTACCCTTCTGAGGTAGTTTGCATAATTATCAAAGTTATTACGTATTATGAAATTGTCGTAGAATGGTGCAACTTGTATAGGTTATCAGTTGTGGAAAGTCTTGGTGGATTGTTTGGCTACCATGTGCATGTTTTTTTTTTTAGTTAAAATGTCGTTCATCACCACGAGGACCATTTTACCGCGAGTGCCCCTTTTTCATTTTTTTTCATTTTTTTGCCAAGTCATTTTTCCGTAAGATATTGCCAAATAGTGTCGTAAAACTTTTGCTTGTTTAGTGTTGGAAAGTGTGTCTAGATGATCTGGCTACCCATGCATGACTTTGTTTTTGTCAGATACGACGTAGTTATTGGTATATTGGGTATTTAACTGCGGTTACCAATTTCTGTTTTTTTTCAATATTTGTAAAAATTACTACGTAGTAAGGAATTGCCGTATATTATTCATTTTTTTTTCATGTTTATGTGTTAGAAAGTGTGCCTTGATGGTTGGGCTAACACGTGCATGTCTTTTTTTTTATCTGAGATGTCGTATATTAGAATGTCGGGCATTTTACCGCGAGTGTCCCTTTTTAATTTTTTTTAATTTTTTTGCCAAGTCATTTTTCCGTAAGATATTGCGAAATAGTGTCGTAAAACTTTTGCTTTTTTAATGTTGGAAAGTGTGTCTAGATGATCTGGCTACCCATGCGTGATTTTGTTTTTGTCAGATACGACGTAGTTATTGGTATATTGGGTATTTAACTGCGGTTGCCAATTTCTGTTTTTTTTTCAATATTTGTAAAAATTTACTACGTAGTAAGGAATTGCCGTATATTATTGATTTTTTTTTCATGTTTATGTGTTAGAAAGTGTGCCTTGATGGTTGGGCTAACACGTACATGTCTTTTTTTTTTATCTGAGATGCCGTATATTAGAATGTTGGGCATTTTTCCGCGAGTCCCCCTTTTTATTTGTTTTGCATTTTTTTGCTTAGTCATGTTACCGTAAGGAATTGGCAAGTAGTGTCGCAAAACTTATATTTTTATAGTGTTGGAAAGTGTTTCTAGATGATCTGGCTACCCATGCCTATTTTTTTTTTAGCCAGATATGGCGTATATATAAGTATGTGTTCGATTTTCCTGTGATTGCCATTTTTTCGTTTTTTCCCATTTCTTTCAAAATTACTACGTACTCAGGAACTATCACAGAGTAATATTTCATTTATATGTTTATTTGTCGGAAAATATGCCTTGATGGTTTGCCTAGCACGTGGCTGAATTTTTTTTTTCTGAAATGCCGTATATTAGAATGGCCATTTTTCCACGAGTGCCCCTTTTTATTTGTTTTGCATTTTTTTGCTTAGTCATGTTACCGTAAGGAATTGGCAAGTAGTGTCGCAAAACTTATATTTTTATAGTGTTGGAAAGTGTTTCTAGATGATCTGGCTACCCATGCCTATCTTTTTTTTAGCCAGATATGGCGTATATATAGGTATGTGTTCGATTTTCCGGTGATTGCCATTTTTTCGTTTTTTCCCAATTCTTTCAAAATTACTACGTACTAAGGAACTATCACAGAGTAATGATTCCTCTAGATGTTTATTTGTCGGAAAATTTTGTTTACTTTTTTTTTGATTGAATATCATCAAATTTTTTAAGCTAAAATATTGTTTTACATTTTTTTTTTCGATTTTATTTCCCTTCAAAAAAAATTTTTTGGGTCAGAATTTTAATTTTATAGTCGTAAAATAATCGACAATTATCCAGCAACCCGCCATACAATTTTTATGCATATCCAATAATAATTAGATTAGTAAATAACACCTTGAAATTGACATACCCTTCCTACATTTCAAGTGGCAGATTAGGGAGTCTGAGTCAGTGTGGTTGGCGGCCATTTTGTGGACATATCCGAAGCGTAAGCTGCCCTATCTATATATATTCTTGTTCCCTATAGAATTTGTGATATTTTGGTGTATTTTTACCTGCATAAATATCATATTATATATTAAATATATGTATTTTTTTACAAAATTTCCAAGTACTCAAAAAAATTACCTTTAGATATGGCCCCTGATATAAATGTAATTTACAAAATAATGAAGATTTTTTTACATATTTCTATTTTAGGATAACATATGTTTATTCCCTAAAAAAATTAGCCACTTCCTATTTCATTTGGGTACCCAAAAAAATTCATGAAATTTGGACAGTTTTTTTTGGCCAAAAAAAGTTACCCTTTTTTTCTCATTTCAGATCTTCACCTCCATGGGTCTGACTTCATCCAAAATACATCAAGATGTGTCCTAAACATTCAAGAATCAATTCCTAAAAGGATTTGTGTATATATGTATAAACTTTTTTTTTATGAATTTTTATGTCAGGTCTTTTTTTTTCTACTTAATTTTTTAAAATATTTATAATAAATAGTTTTTCTGCAGATGAGTAGTATTTATCTTTACAGTTGTTTTAAGCATTCATTGAAGTTTTTTTTGGCAAAAGAAAAAAGGAGGTTACTGCAAAAACTGATTTTTCAAGAATTTTTTTTGGCGTCGGGGTCGTTCGCGTCCGAGTATACCCTTAAAGGGGTGTCCGAGGACCGTACCTATCCAGGGTTAAGGTGTATGAGGACAGAGGAGAACGGGGTATGAATAGGCCAAACTATTTGTGTTTTTGTATGCAAAGGTAAAATGAGCCATAACCAGAGAGAGGGAGGCAATGTAGCATCGCCTGCTCAGTCAAAGGACCCAATAACACTCGAGCGGTCATATCTCAACGGGTGGCTAGTGCCCTAGCCAGCCTAGTACCTACAGTTCTCATCACCATGCTGGCCACTGCGGATTGGTGATGGTGGGAGACTAGTTTTATCATTCACAGCAAATCAGCCTAGTTTGGGGGCCTGTGTAGTACAGCTTTGCTGATCATGGCGATACACAAACCCTTTCACCACGTTAATGAAGGTATCCCCGTTCATTTTTGGTGTTTATCGGTAAATCCACATTATCTTTTATTTATCAATTCTTGAATTTGAATTATATTATCCCAAACAGATTAAATGTTTATATATAATCAAATTATGACAGCTTTAATACAATATATATATACATATATATATATATATATATATATATATATATATATATATATATATAACCAAACTTAGGAAATTATAAGGGAATAAATTGCTTGAATTTATATCGTAAGTCAATATTACTAGAAAAGATTAGTCAATATCAATCATAATATGTATATATATATATATATATATATATATATATATATATATATATATATATATATATATATATATATATATATATATACTTGTCATTCCCAAAGAATTGTTTCACTAAAGTTGGAAAGGTTGACGTCTGTATCGCTCAGTAGGGCATGTAAGAGTCAGGCTCTACGGGATGTCAACGCAAGAGCCCGTGTTTTGAGGAAAGAATCAAACTATACATTTTGTTTGGAAACTCTATCGTATAAATGGCTATTTTTGTGTGAATTCAAACTCCTATGTTCTCATTTTCATTTCTTCTTGAGTAAAACACTGAATATCAGAGATAGAAAATGATGAAATTGAAATATGACATTTATTAAGAAGTTTTGATATCTGGTAGGAGCTTAATTAAGTTTTTCCTCTTCACTCAAAGGGTTAACTACTGCATTGTAATTGTTCAGTGGCTCCAATAAACCTATTTCATGATAAGAATGTATGGTGAGATTTTGAGTCTCAAAATAAAAGTATTATGAATAATTCCTA
The DNA here is from genome assembly GCF_036898095.1 of Palaemon carinicauda. Classification (NCBI taxonomy): domain Eukaryota; kingdom Metazoa; phylum Arthropoda; class Malacostraca; order Decapoda; family Palaemonidae; genus Palaemon; species Palaemon carinicauda. The sequence continues at coordinate 88,340,228 of NC_090749.1, read as the reverse complement.
GTCTTTGTTTTGTCCAGATTTTCCAGTTATTTCAACATCTCAAACATTCAAAAGTAAATCCTATGGATTAACGACTCAGTCTCTGTAGATTTGGCTCAAAGTAAAACTTTCCATTGTGAATGTGAATTTCAAATACTAATATATTTATCTAATACCTGAGAAGATTTTAGAAAGGTCTAGAACTCTCCTGCTGCCTCTGTTTTCCATCACACCCTTAACATGAGGAAAGCAGTAGACCTATAGGCTACATAGAGTAGGCCTATGGATGCATGTTTTATCTATGGTAGCTATATGGGTAAATATTTATCCATATTTTGATCTTTTCTGAGTTAAGACTGCTATAAGGGTGATGAACATATGATACTTATAATACAATAAATAAAAACTGTATACCAGAATTAACAACCGAAATAGGCCTACAGACATCAAACAACTATTTGGGACTATCTTTCTTCAAACACCTTCTGTTCCCATTTGATTATTGCAGTACTAATTAATTAGCTGCCATTAATCAGAGCATGGAGGAGACCTTCAGCTGCATCCACTTTTCTTTGTTAGAATAATGAGACCATTTAGTGATTCAGTCTTTTTCTGGAGTCGCTTTTGTAATATGGTTTCAACTTGGGAAAGAATTCTCTCTCGTCGACTTCAACTGATGATGAGGAATGAGGAATTGGAAGAACTGATGAATCTAACATTAATTGGGATAGCAGTTAAAGGAAACATTACTTCACATTCATTACAGAAAACCAAAAATCTATAAAAGGATTTTCTGTCATTTATAATTGTTCAAAATGTACAATTATAGTTTGGGTGACAGTATTTATGAAAGAAATGAAAGAGAAAGCATGAAACAAGATTTGCCCCTTGTGATAATCGTATTCATTGTGGGAAGAGACTTAATGATCTCTTCACCTTTCAAAGATAGAGAGGTTAATATAGTTAAGAAACTTCCAATGAGTATTCGATTCTTCTTCTTTTTCTTCAAGATTGCCATGCCTTTTAGCATGACACGGGCTCTTGTCCTAGACAGCCCGTAAGAGAATAGCTATCTGGAATGAGAACTCCTAAAGGAGCAAATATGGTGTATTAAAAAAAAGAGATAGGATTGGAAAGAGTCTGGAACAGGAAAAGGATGCAGGATAAGGAATAAAAGGATGTAGTATGAGGGATGAAGGAGAGGTTTGACAAGACATGGAAAGGGGCAGAAAGTAACCCGAAAAAGGGGACTCCTTTTTAGGTCCACGAAAGAAAGGTTTTAGTTAGAGAAAAAAGGATTGATAGTAGCAAGTCCCAGTAAGTAGGAGAGACTGGGAGAGGAGTGAAGGAATTTCAGTAGGAGAGAATAGGAGTAGGTTTAAGCAAAGAAGCTTATTCCTGCTCTGGGAATTGGAAAGGGCATACATGATGGGGTTAGAAGGATTGGGAGAGTTGTGTGTGAAGGGGAAGGGGCTTGGTTCTGTACAACACTCGACCAGTATGTATGAGAAAGGCCCCCAAAGGATTAGGAGAATGTGTGTGAAGGGAGTGTGAAGGAGGTAGGAGACAGGAAAAACAAGAGCTCTTTCCTTATGAGGAACACGGCCTTGTAATAACTATTCTCCATTTAGGAATTAGGAATTGGGAAGGAAAGAGAGATTATGAATGTGGAAACTGGAATTGTTGCAGGAGTTGCTGGAAGGTGGAGGTCGAGGATAAGGAGAGGACTCTGGTAAGGATCCGGAAGGCGATAGGTATGAGGTCTTGCAAGGTGAGAGACTCAATTTCTTGAGCCAAGGTTTGGGAAGGGAATGAGGATGAGGGTTGTTGCTGGTCCTTATGAGGAGCAGTTGCAGGTAGGTGCTGGTCCTTTTGGGGAACAGTTGCAGGTCGTTGCTGGTCCTTTTTAGGAGCAGTTGCGGGTGTAGAGGCAGGAGCAGGAGTTGGCTGACGTTGTCTTCTCTGGCGAGGAGTTCTCTGTTCTTTCGGTGGTTGGGTTGGAGCTGGTTTCTTTTGGTTTGGAGAGGATGAATTCTTCATAGCTGCTATCCTCTTGAGACGCTCTAGGCAGCGCTTATTCCAAGCATGGTGTGGCTTAGAACAATTAGGGCACTTAGATGTGGTTTGTCAACCTTCTTTGTGGGCCTTAATGCACACTTCTGTGCTATGTCGCTGGCTGCAGACACCACAGATGATGGGGCCTCTGCATTCTTCTTTATGATGTCCAAAGCGTTGGCATCTATAACATCGAAGGGGCTCAGGTGTGTAATCCTCAATGGGGAAGGTTCCCCAGACTCCTAAGTCCAATTTGGAGGGAACTGGACCTATAAAGGTGGCGATGAGATGTCGAAGAGGAACGTCATCTTTGCTTGTGCAGCGAACAGCACAGTCAATGTTGCTGCACGACGTTGCAATGGAGATAGGCATCGACACAGGATACCTGGTGATAACAGCTTTCTTCCTGATAAAAGCAGGATCCAGCAGCGTTAAGGTGGGGTCTTCCTGAAGGAATCTGGCTGTCTCAACGTCCTTTGGGGTAGATGATAAGATCACTGTTATAATATTGTTTTGTCCTTTTGCTCTTTCATACCTCACTCTGAACCTTTTGTCTGGTGATCTTTTCATACTTTGTTTACTTACCTGATGGAGGGACAGTCAAAGCAACTTATCAAGTAATTCTCTGTTTCTTTTGTATTTCCTTTTGTTTATTCCATTTGTATCTATTTGGTTTAATTAGTTTTACCTTGAGGATCTAACATAGTTTGTATTACATTTATTATGGGGTCTGCTAATTATGTTTATGGTTGTTTCAGGGAATAATCTACTGAAGTTTAAGTTGAATAAAGCTTGTGTAGCAGCAGCCAAGTCTTTTAATGTCATAACAATTTATTCAACTTAAGCTATGGAGAAACTATTGAAGCCTGCCCGTTTGGATCTGGACCCTAGCCTCCCTTCTGCAGCAAAGGAATGGCGGCATTGGCACAAGACGTTTTCCAACTTTATTCAAGAATGTGGTGAAAATGCACCAAATAAATTAAGGACGCTAGTGAACTATGTCAGTCATAATGTGTATGAGTACATTGAGGAGTGTGTGGATTATGATACTGCCATTTCTACGTTGGAAAAGTTATATGTTAAGGCACCTAATGAAATATTCGCCAGACATTTACTTGCTACTCGCCAACAAAAGGCAGGGGAAACTTTGGATGAGTTTCTGAGAGAATTGCGTAAATTAGGTAAGGACTGTAATTTTAAGCCAGTTAGTGCAGAACAATACAGAGAGGAGTTGATCAGGGATGCTTTTATAAATGGCCTGGCCTCACCTGTGATTCGGCAACGTCTTCTTGAAAATAAAACTCTAGACTTACAGGCAGCTTATGACCAGGCTTACTCTTTAGACCTAGCCCAACGTAATGCTAGTTTTTACAGTCACATGCTTCCTCATGTTGGGCATACTGCTGCTGTGGTTACATCGGATCATGCACTTATCACAGATGATCATGTGAAGAGTGGACCAACGTCTGAGAGCTGTGAGGTAACTGCTGGAACTCAAGTATTAGCGACTACTCTGTCCATGAAGAGAAAGTGCTTTTTTTGTGGAGGTCCCTATCATATTCGTGCACACTGTCCAGCTCGGGATTCTATTTGCAATAAATGTGGCAAGAAGGGGCCCTTTGCAAAAGCATGCATGTCTAAATCTACATATGGAGGTAAATCTACAACAGCTACAGTATTTGATCCCTCACAGTCATCTGTTCTTGCAGCTAATGCTGGTACCTCTTTTCCTCAGAGCCTCTATCGGGCAGCTACCTCAACAACAATTAAAGGACGGAAGTTGACAGCCCTTGTCGACTCGTGCAGCGATGACAGTTATATAGATGAAGAGGTAGCGTGGGAATTGAAGCTACCAATACATCCCACTGATAAAGACGTCGCTTTAGCATAGAAATCTTTGCATACAAACTCTCCAGGTTATGTCAATGTAGACTTGACTCTTCATCTTAATGGAGAAACTTATCCATCCACGCGTCTAGCAGTAATGAAGGATTTATGTTCAGGAGTATTACTTGGTCAGGACTTCCAAGAGCAGCATCAGAAAGTGACTATTGAATACGGTGGGCCAAAACCAGCGCTCAACTTATCTGGTGCTAACCCCTACTGTTTGTTGGCAGCCGCTGCTGTGGATGAACCTTCTATCTTCCAGCATTTGTTACCTAATTGTAAGCCTATTGTCACTAAATCAAGACATTACTGTAAAGATGACAAAGAATTCATTGAAGCGGAGACTAGTCGTCTCTTGGCTGAGGGTGTTATTGAGGATAGCATATCACCATAGAGAGCTCAAGTTGTGGTGGTTAAGGATTCCTTTAATCGGCATAAGAAAAGGATGTGTGTTGATTATTCGCAAACTATAAATCTGTTTACAGAACTGGATGCTTATCCATTACCAAGGATTGACACCATGGTTAATGAACTCTCAACATATTGCGTATTTTCGACTTTTGACTTGAAAAGCGCTTACCACCAAGTACCACTAAAGGAAGCAGACAAGAAGTATACAGCTTTTGAAGCCAACGGACGCCTGTACCAGTTCTGTAGAGTACCTTTCGGAGTTACCAATGGAGTTGCAGCCTTCCAACGAACTATGAATAAGTTGGTGAAAGAAGAAAACTTACAAGGTGCTTTCCCTTATTTGGACAATATCACTATTGCTGGACACACTCAAGAACAACATGATCAGAACGTGCAGCGCTTTTTTGAGGTCATCAACAAGAGGAACCTAACTCTCAATGCTACTAAAACTATTAAATCTGTGCGTACCATTAATATTCTTGGCTACTGTGTGGGGAATGGTGTAATAAAACCTGACATGGAAAGACTCCGGCCTCTACAAGAACTACCACCTCCCACTAGTCAAGGATCTTTAAAGAGGGCAATGGGTATGTTTGCTTATTACGCTAAATGGATACAGAATTTTTCTGCTAAGATTCAACCACTAGCAAGAGTAAAGAAATTTCCTTTAGATGAAGAAGCTTTGCAGGCTTTCGAACTACTCAAACATGAACTTGAAGGAGCAACGCTACACACTGTGGATGAAAATTTGCCTTTTGAGGTCGAATGTGATGCCTCGGAAGTAGCAGTCTCAGCAGTACTCAACCAGAATGGCAGGCCCGTGGCCTTCATGTCTAGGACTTTACAAGGAAGTGAAATTCACTATCACATCGTAGAGAAGGAAGCCATGGCTATCGTGGAGGCTGTACGTAAGTGGAGTCATTTTCTTGCTAGACAACACTTTGATCTCATTACAGACCAACGTTCTGTGGCCTTCATGTTTGATAACAGGAAACGCACTAAAGTTAAGAATAATAAGATCCAGGAATGGCGGATGGAACTCGCAGCCTTCAGTTATACAGTACATTATCGCCCCGGTAAAGAGAATATGGTTCCTGATGCCTTCACCCGAGCTTTTTGCGGTTCCGTGGTTTCTACGTCATCTACCCTCACTGAACTACATGGGAATCTGTGCCATCCAGGAGTGACTCGCTTGTTGCACTTTGTGAGATCGAAAAATCTTCCCTTTTCCACTGAGGACGTTAAGAAGGTCTGTGCTTCTTGCAGGATATGTGCAGAATTGAAACCAAGATTCTACAAATTCCAAGAAGGAACACTCATCAAGGCGACACAACCAATGGAGAGATTAAGCATTGACTTTAAAGGACCAGTTCCGACGGCCTCGCGCAACCCATATCTACTTATTGTGGTTGATGAATATTCTCGTTTTCCTTTCGCTTTTCCGTGTCCCAACATGAACACAACTACAGTGATTAAGTGCTTAGAACAAATATTCAGCCTGTGTGGGATGCCTCAGTATATACATTCGGATCAAGGAACCTCATTCATGTCCAGGGAGCTCAAAACCTATCTCGCACAGAAGGGAGTTGCAACAAGTCGAACTACCCCTTTTCATCCAATCGGCAATGGGCAAGTGGAGCGGCTCAATGGTACTGTATGGAAGGCAATCCAGCTGGCACTCAGGTCTCGAAATCTTCCCGATCAGCACTGGGAATTAGTACTCACTGATGTGATACATTCACTTAGATCCCTTCTGTCGACCGCAACTAATGTCACACCCCATGAACGCTTTTTTGGATTTCCGCGCCGCTCATCCTGGGGGAGCTCTCTGCCTTCGTGGCTTATGTCGTCAGGACCGGTATTATTGAGGAAGTTTGTCAGAACAAGCAAAAATGAACCCCTAGTGGATGAAGTTGAACTATTATCTGCTAACCCAACATATGCTAACATTAGACATCCCAGCGGACGAGAGTCAACGGTTTCCTTACGTGACTTGGCCTCATGCCCTAGGGATAACTCTGTTTCTGAAAATCAAGAACTACCTTCTGTTTCATTGTCACCAGAGGCCATACCATCTCAATCTCCAGTGTCACCCAAGACAATCCATCAAGAGTTTCCAGAAGGTATGGGACTTCACCCAGAAGCTGAAATTAGAACAGAGGCTGCATCACCTCCAGAACGTAGATCAACCCGGGTGTCAAGGGCTCTGAACCGATATGGGTGGGATTGATTACTTATGAAGTGATGTAACCAATTTTATATCTAGAGGGGAAGAATGTTATAATATTGTTTTGTCCTTTTGCTCTTTCATACCTCACTCTGAACCTTTTGTCTGGTGATCTTTTCATACTTTGTTTACTTACCTGATGGAGGGACAGTCAAAGCAACTTATCAAGTAATTCTCTGTTTCTTTTGTATTTCCTTTTGTTTATTCCATTTGTATCTATTTGGTTTAATTAGTTTTACCTTGAGGATCTAACATAGTTTGTATTACATTTATTATGGGGTCTGCTAATTATGTTTATAGTTGTTTCAGGGAATAATCTACTGAAGTTTAAGTTGAATAAAGCTTGGGTAGCAGCAGCCAAGTCTTTTAATGTCATAACAATCACCTTTCCTGTTAGGTCTTGCAGTGAGTTACATGCTTGGCTTGGCAGCCATGGCAGCAACAGAGGCATAAGAGAGCTCGTGGTTAGCCTGTGAAAGCCGAAACTTTGGCAGAGGCTTCTTTGGCTGTGCAGCTGGGATGTTCTCTGATATGGCAGTGGCTTCTTGCAGGAGTGTCTGAAGGCAATCTGTACAGTTGCAGTCCGTGGAGTGAGCCCCCTGATCGGTCTCCATGGCATTGGAGGGTCTCAGGCACGTAGGCAGAGGGGATGGCTGCTGTTGCACTCGACTGCTGAGGAGTTGTAGGGACAGACAAGGATGAGTCTGTGCTCTCAGTCCTTGGAGTCACAGTTGGCGATGATGGGGCTGATACTGGCACTGGTGAAGGATCTTCAGGAGTCTTCCTTCTCTTGGGAGGGGGGTTTAGCCTCTTCCTTGGCAGCTGTTTCTTTCTTGTTTACTTCATCCTGGAACTTGGTAAGCTTGTCAGCGGCGTCTTTGCACCCCTCACATTTGCATCTGATATGATGATTGAAGACATCTGGGTCTGCAGTATAGGTGGAGTGTTGTGCTATGGGATTGAACATGTAAGCTCGGCGCTGCTGGTAAGCCACACAGCTATCACAGACACAAGCTTGGCCATTGAAGTAGTCTTCACAGTGTCTACTGGCATGTGGATAGTATTTCCATCCCAATTTTGCAGTGAAAATTTCACCCCCGAGAAGTTGTCCAATTGATGAACGTAGCCGATGCGTCTGTTGGTCCAGGCGAAACGAATATTATGTAAGGCATGGGCTCTTGCGTCAGCAGATTGCTTGCTTCTTAGATTGCCCAGTAATGTTTTGTTATATGGTATATATTTTTCATTATACAATTTATTAGATATATGAAATAATTTGGGTTTTGTTTTGATAACAACAGTCAATATTGATAATTTTATCTGAATATCTCCTTGTTCCTCCAAGTTACATTGAACTAAAGTTAAGCTCTGCAGGTTAACGAAACTTTTGTTTCACAGCTTAGAGGTTTTTGAAAACATTGATATTGTTATCTTTATTAATACATTATATTGTCATTTTTCATCTCCTACACTTTACAAATTCAGAACCACAATGAATAACTGATGAATTATTACAATAGAGTTTTCATAAACGTATAGTTAGATTCACTCGGAATTTCCACGAAAATAAAAAATGGAATTTTATTATTTGACTTTGGAGAAACTTTGCTTCGTGGAATGAGTATAGATATGATTACTGATATGGACTAATATTCTTAAATAAAATTTTATAATCATGATAAATTTTAATATTTTCATCATATTTTATCGGAAATGTATCATATTTTGGAATATAAGGAAAATATTATATAATAATATTATTTTAAGGTTTCATGTCACCAGTTGTGAGAGTCTAGTTTTCAATTCGGCTGTGAAATTTAACATTTTCCTCATTGTAAATTGTAAGATGAAGAATTCATCTTTGAAAGGTGAGGAGACCTTATGGTCTCTCCCCTGTAGACCAATATTTCCAATTCTAGTTTTCATTGGAGAGCTAGCCACACAAAGAGGCAATGACTGACTCTTTGTGTGAATGAATAGGAAGATGTACAGAAGTCCCCTTAAGTGGGGAAAACATATCGTAGTTCTATGCAATCTCACATCTCCCCCCAAAAAGGAATTTTATAATAAAAGATGTACAAATATACGACAAGGTTAATAGTTGAATGAAAATCAGATCATTTGAATACTGGGTCAGTTATGCCTCAGGCAATAAGGTTTAATTGGTATATCAACGTCTGCTCAATTTGACATCAAGTTTTCATAAAAATAGATTTAATGGTCAATATTTCAATCTCAAAAGAACTCAATTCTGAATAATTCTTTTGATCTTGTCCAGAATTTTCGTTTTTTTAACATCCTGACTCAAATATATATATATATATATATATATATATATATATATATATATATATATATATATATATATATATATATATATATATATATATATATATATATATAATTGGGTTATTTAAAGCAAGATGTTCATCTCTATGTGCTGTTTTTTAAACAATGTCAGATTTTGCTGTAATGTTAATAACTTGAAGGAAAAAAAACATGGCATATATGGATCAGAAACTTTCTAATTCATATATTGTAGGTTTAGGGTTTTCTTTAGTCCCAAGATTATAATTTTTCTTGTTTTTAGCCAATTCAATAAGAACATCTGGACTTCCCAATGATATAATAATATGGCATCACAAATGATGTTGTCCAGGAATTTAAATGAGCCTTTTATGAACTCGTGTATGTTTGAGCAGCCAATCCAGGTAACAACTACACAATTGAGCCTCAAAACACATCCATGCACTAAGGCCCAAAATATCCATCGATGCCTTAATGTTGACACTTGAGAACATGTTATGAGGCAGGATTCGAGATTTGGCCTCATTTGATTTTATGCAGAATATTTCAAACTGGTAAAATGTTTCATGACAAAACAATCTCCAGAAATAGATTAATTACTCCTGATATAATAAACAGACAAGAATATTAATATATAGTATAATAAAAAGAGTAATATTGACTTTTTGTACGAAAAGTTTAAAACCAAACAACATAGTATCCGAAATATTGAAATTACTCCATTTCATATCCATTTTTGTCAGTGTCGTAAGAATCTAGGGACTTTGTCAAAGAGTATCCAAAGGATACATTTGTATCCCATAAGAATCTAGGGACTTTGTCAAAGAGTATCCAAAGGATACTTTAGTACCCCGACTGGGAACACTGGATACATACCACTGTTTGAGGGGAAGAGCATGTATTGAAAATAGTGCTTAGAATTAGCATAATTTGTAGTGTTTCTTGAAATTGGGTTACTGAGCAACTACCTGTTACTTAATTTGCTTAATTTCGCCATTCTTATATGGGAAGAGACTTTACATTATACATTTGTCTACTTTCCCTTCCTAAGATATTAGACTTTTAAGTACAAAGGAATAATACAGCGTTATTGTTGTTGGAGTATTATAGCCAACACTTGTTGTTGGCACGGGCCTTTCCCTTGGTTGGCCCGTAGGAAAAATACTGCTTATTGTTGTTGTTGGTGTATTAAAGCCAACACTTCTTGTTGGCACGGGCCTTTTTATTGTTAGGCCCGTAGGTATTCAAACACAAAAAATAGGTACAAAATTAAAAGATTGCCCAGCCTTACTGCTGGACACGGGCTTTTGTGTAGCAGCCCGTAGTATTTATTGCCCTAAGTAGGCAATAGTGTCACAGCAGTACCAGTCTCTCATGTCTGGATTTGCAGCCGCTCAGCTCAGCAGTGTTCGCTTAGACTCGGTGTCGACAACTACTCTTGGATTATGTGCATCGTAACCTACCGAAAATTTCACTGTGATTCTCGTAGAGTTCAACCACGATGTCCATTTGGTATCTGGGAGATGAGGGATGGCAATTTTATCCTAAGGAAACCAGACTCTGTAATGATACTTTCACTAAAAAACCCTGTGGATGTGAAGACTGTGATGCTTATAAGGGGCAACGTGACTTCATATTCAGGAGATTAAAACAACATAACTACACAGTAAACCCAGCAGTGATTTACCACAAAATCATGTGTAAATGTGAGGGATGTAAAGAAGCCTCTGACCAGCTTCTCAAGTTTAATAAGGAAGTAATCCTTAAGCGACAGAACAAGAGAAAGAAGACTTCTACAGACTCTTCACCAGTGCCAGTATCAGCCCCAGCATCGCCACTTGTGACTCCAAGGACTGAGAGCACAGACTCGTCCTTGTCTGTCCCTACAACTCCTCAGCAATTAGGTGCAACAGCAGTCATCCCTCCTACCAACGAGCCTGAGTCCTCCAACGCCATGGAGACCGAACAGGGGGCCCACTCTATGGACTGCAACTGCACAGATTGCCTCCAGACACTCCTTCAAGAAGCCACTGTTATACAAGAGAACATCCCAGCTACACAGCCAAAGAAGCCTCTGCCAAAGTTTCGACTTTCACAGGCAAACCACGAGCTCTCTTATGCCTCTGTTGCTGCCATGGCTGCCAAGCCTGGCATGCAACTCACTGCAAGACCCAACAGGAAAGGTGACCTTATCATCTATCCCAAGGACATTGAGACAGCCAGATTCCTTCAGGAAGACTCCACCTTAACACTGCTGGATCCTGCTTTTATCAGGAAGAAGGCAGTCATTACTAGGTATCCTGTGACGATGCCTATCTCCATTGTAACCTCATGCAGCAATATTGACTGTGCTGTTCGCTGCACAAGCAAGGATGACGTTCCTGTTCAACGCCTAATAGCCACCTTTATAGGTCCAGTTCCCTCCAAACTGAACTTAGGAGTCTGGGGTACTTTCCCCATCGAGGAATACACACCTGAGCCCCTTCGATGTTACAGATGCCAACGCTTTGGACATCATAAAGAAGAATGCAGAGGCCCCATTATTTGCGGTATCTGCAGCCAGCGACATAGCACAGAAGTGTGCATAAAGGCCCACAAAGAAGGGCGACAAACCACATCCAAGTGCCCCAATTGTTCCAAGCCACACCATGCTTGGAATAAGCGCTGCCCAGAGCGTCTCAAGAGGATAGCAGCTATGAAGAATACATCCTCTTCAAACCAAAACAAACCAGCTTCATCCCAGCCACCTAAAGAACAGAGAACTCCTCGCCAGAGAAGACCAACTCAGCCAACTCCTGCTCCTACTTCTACATCTACAATAGCTCCTGCATCTACACCTACAACTGCTCCTAAAAAAGACCAGCAACGACCTGCAACTGTTCCTAAGAAAGATCAGCACCGACCTGCAACTGCTCCCCAAAGGGACCAACAACGACCTACAACTGTTCCTAAGAAGGATCAGCACCGACCTGCAACTGCTCCCCAAAGGGACCAGCAACGACCTTCATCCACTTCCCCTTCCCAAACCTTGACTCAAGCAATTGAGTCTCTCACCTTGCAAGACCTCATACCTATCGCCTTCCAGATCCTTACCAAAGTCCTCTCCCTCTCATCAACCTCCACCTTCCAGCAACTCCTGCAACAGTTCCAGTTCTCAGCCACTGAGCAGAGATAATCCTTCCCTACTTGCAATCCTTCCCTTCCCAATTCCCTATTCCTAAATGGAGAATAGTTATTACAAGGCTGTCTTCCTCATAAGGAAACAGCTCTTGTTTTTCCTGTCTCCCACCCTCTTTCCCTGTTAACCCTCCTCCACCTATCCTTAGGGGGCCTTACTCGTGCCAGCTGACCGAGCGCAGCACAGTTTTGGCCCCCTCCCCCTTTTCCACCACAAAGAGCAGGAATAAACTTCTTTGTTTAAACCTACTCCTTTACTCTCCTACTAAAATTTCCTTCACTCCTCTCCCAGTCTCTTTTACTTACTGGGACTTACTACTATCAATACTTTATCCTCTTACTAAAAACTTTCTTTCGTGGACCTAAAAGGGAGACCCCCTTTTCGGGTTACTATCTACCCCTTGTCACGTCTTGTACCATTCCATTCCATTTTATCATTCATTTATCATCCTTACATATCATTTCCTTTACCTATCCCTAACCTGACATTCCTTTTCCTATATTACCTAACGTTCCTTTTACTAATACAAATTTTACTCCTTGGAGTATACCTTTTACAAACCCAATCCTATTACGGGCTGCCCAAAGGCAAGAGCCCGTGTCATGCTATATGCATGGCAATCTACACACACACACACACACGCTCAGCTCCTTGAGCGTAGCTGCAGGTGCGACCGCTCAGCCCCTTGAGCATAGTCGCCAGGTTGGCAAAGATAGGTCTTGCAACTGCTCAGCCCCTTGAGCGTGGTTGCTAGTGTGGTCGCTCAGCACCAAGAGCATGACCTTGCGGACCAAAAAGCAGGACCATTTGGAGCCGAAATGAAAGGTTTTAGTAGTAGGTAAAAGTGTTGATAGCAGTAAGTCCCAGTAAGTAGGAGAGACTGGGAGAGGAGGGAAGAATTCGAGTAGTAGGAAAAAGTGGCAGTTTTAAGCATAGATGCCTATCTCTGCACCGGGGAGGGTGAAACTAAGGGACTGAGGAGGGAATGAATTACAGAGGAGGGAGTCTTAGCAAGGGAGCAGACTTTGACTAGTAGTTGCAGTACTAGGGGGATCAAGGTATCCACTGTCAGGGCCTCTGCCAGGGATAAGATGGCAGATATTGCTGGGGGTTGGGGAGGAGATTTCACAGCACTGGAGGTTGGCTCTTCAGCTGGGCTAACAACAGCGCTGGGTTCTTGGTCCGTGGCTGCAGTAGGGGCTCCTGGAGAAGGAGTCTCGGATTGTCGTCTGGGAGGCCTGGTTCGCTGAATCCGCTGGGGTTTCGGTGCCTGCCTTGGTGCAGCCTCAGGTTTGTTAGGTGTCTGCCTTGGTGCAGCCTCAGGTTTGGTCGGTGGGGCTGCCAGTGGGGTTGGTAGCCTCTTCAAGAATTCAGGACAATTCTTGTTCCATGCATGGTGAGGTCCCGCACAATTGGGACATTTTGCCTGGGTTTTTGTCCCATTCTGATGTGCGTTAATGCAGTCCTGTGTGGGATGGCGGTGGCTGCAGACTCCGCACATTGTAGGGTTCCTGCACTCTTCTTTATGGTGCCCATAGCGCTGGCAGTTGTAACAGCGCAGTGGTTCTCGCTTTGGACTCCTGATGGGAAACTTTCCCCAGAGGCCCAAATCCAGTGCTTTAGGGACTTGCCCAATAAAGGTGACTGTTACTTCCTTGGTGGGAAGTTTGCGGTGGTCCAGCTTCCTCTCGGCTTTTGCAACATTGCTGCAGTCGGTGACGAAAGACAGTGGCATGTCTACAGGAAACCGATAGATCACTGCCTGTCTGAGTCTCTTCTCGGGGTCCAGGAGGGTCAGGGAGGTTTCCTGTTGGAGGATGTTGACACTGGCAAGGTCCTTCGGGGATATGATTAAATCCCCTTTTAGGTTGGCCCTGGCTGTGATCTTGATGCCAGGGTTGGCGGTGGCAATAGCAGCAACTGCTGCATATGACGGTGAGCCTTCTACAGCTGCCATCTTGAATTTGACAAGCTGTTTGGGTTGGCTGACAGGTGGTTGTGGTCCCTCAGCAGCGGCCAAGTTTAGGTCCAAGCTTGGGTCATTTTCAGTGATTGCCTGAGCCTCCATTAGGAGCTGTGAGAGGCATGGAGTGCAGTTGCAATCCTCAGGGTGCAGTTCTGCTAGTTGCGGTGGTTGGTTGTCAGTCAGGTCTAGAGCCATGGTTGAAACGTTGGTCTCAGGTTCCGGAGTTGCGGTGAGTGGAGCGTCCTCTGCTTCCATCTTTTCAGGTGTCTTCTGGACAGCTGGTGCTGGAGATGGAGTGGGTGGCTCCGGGATAGGTGAGTCTTCGGAGTCCATAGCTGGTTTGGCATGAGTGGGGGAGCTGTGGCCTACAGTGTTGCTCCAGATAGCATACACACATGACTGGCAGTCACAGTCCCGTTCAAAGGGGAGAGAGTTACTGCAACTGGGTGCAGAGACTGTCTCTTTATACCGTGCTTGCACCCGGTATTTCCTCTGAAAAATGTCTGGATAAGGAGACTGTGGAGGGTAGGATGGTATATCCATATATCCTGGCCTGTGCTTCCTTTGTAGGAAGTGGTAGATGCTCTCAAGTATCAGGGTATAGCACTGAAAACAACTGCATGTTTTCCTGTGGGAGAGCACCGTTGGGTCCCTTATTTTGAACCCTATGTGGTCTGCTAGCTGTTGCCTGAAGTTCTGGTACCTCTGGCAGCGATTGCACCTGCACTGCTGAGCCCCATTCTTGCAGGGATTGATCCAAGTGGGGTACAAACTCCTTCTGTAGGTGCGGAGACTGTCATGCCCATCATCAGCCATACTGGATGGAATTGAGCTTGTCACTGAGGTCAACAACAGTTATTTAATTAGCAAAAAAGCCAAAGTAAATAACTGGATTCTTTCTTATATGCGGCCTCTTCAACCAAAGTTGAGAGGTCCTAGTGACTGTGTGGATAAAAGTCCACCCATCCAGGTGTTGCCAAGTCCGGTGCTGCTGAACTTAGAAGGCTGGAGAGCTCTTGTCGGCGCGAGAGCTGGGCCGAGACTGAATACTGCTTAATAGGAATTGGAGTCCAGACTCTCACAACTGGTGACATCACACTTTTAAATATAAATTTTATGGTATTTTTTCTTTATAATTCAAACAACAATGTATTTATTATAAAAAATCACGATGTCTTTAATTTTATAATGTTGTTAAGCAAAGATCAGTCAATATCAGTTATTATATCTATATAATTACTGTATTCATTTTCGAAGTAATATTTCTCCAAGTAGACCAGGTTGACATCTGCATTGTTCCATAAGTCATAATAGAGTCCTTTCAATGACGTCACTGGGAATTGCTGGCGGCCATGCTGGAGGGCATACAAAGCGAAAACATGGCAGCTGCTACAGCGAATATGGACAATGAGAGCGACTTTGTCAAACAATTGTCGGGTGATGATAAGCGTTTTTACAAGCAAAAACTCGATCTAATTGATGGCCTAGATCCATACCAGATGCAGAATTCATGCAGTCAAAATATTGAGGATTTTCGCAGTATTTCATACATTGATATGGTGAACTACTTGGTACTGTCGGCCAACCCAGAACATGAGTGGGCATACATTTCCATTGAATAATCTGCTTCCAGAATTCGTTGTTTTTCCCTTTAATGCTTTTAAGTCCAAAATTAGATAAACACTGGGCCAATGAAGAGAGTGTTTATAATTATAAAGCTAATATTGATCATTTAGCCTAACCTTGTGTATTATAATTTTTGATTGTCAAAATGTATGTAAAAGTTTTGCATTATAATGTCAAATCTTTATCAGTTCATGCCTAAACATTGTGTTTGTGTTTGGTTACAAATGCTATGATTTCTTATATAAATATAAACACATGATGGGCAAACTCTATTGTAATGCTCTTGGATGATCGTTTTG
This sequence comes from Palaemon carinicauda, assembly GCF_036898095.1. Classification (NCBI taxonomy): domain Eukaryota; kingdom Metazoa; phylum Arthropoda; class Malacostraca; order Decapoda; family Palaemonidae; genus Palaemon; species Palaemon carinicauda. The sequence continues at coordinate 88,324,293 of NC_090749.1, read as the reverse complement.
CCTCCTTGCAATTAAATGCGCAAGTTTAATTATTTTTTCAATGTTTCATATATAATCTGAAGACCCCTTCGGGTTAAACCAGCTTTCAGATATTATTATTATTTATAATCAATGTTTATTCATCACATAGGCCTGTATGTCTGCACAATTTAATACACAAATTAAGATAAATATAAATATACACTTAATTATATATAGGCATGAGCACCTTGACGAAATAGAGACCTAGGTAAGTAGCCTTTGTTAATATAGCCAATATGGGCGCTTTTAATTTTTGTTTTGAAAATCTGAGATGCCCCTTTTGATGTTTAAAAATTGAGATGCCCCTCCCCCACACACACTACACACTGAACTGACGATGATACTTGTCAAGTCACATATGCGATCGGATATAGCATGTTTACACAGGAATAATGATACTTTTAGGGCCTAGCCGAGACTGACCTGATATGAAATGATCAGAACAAATACGTGCCTAGGGTAGTGAGGATTCACGTAGATCAGCCCCTGATATTCTGGTCAACCACAAGTCACGTCTGCACTTGGATAATTCCTCTGTATCTTTGTCCTGATTCTGAATAACTGCCGGTATGCGGTAGAAACTCTTGTCATCTCTTCGTCCTCGATTCCCACAGCCAGCAATAGCGCAAAAACTGGGCATTGTGTGAATGTGAATGTGATGAAATGGCTAAATATTCAACAGTTCAACCATAGCTACTCACTGAACGCGTCTTTGTTTGCCCTCCAAGATGGCGGACCGGAAGTTTGATGACGTGTATTGAAAGGACTCTATATAAGAGTCAGGTTCATTAAGAAATTCCACGAAATTTTCTTTTATAGAGAATCACAACTAAATATTTTTGTTATTATTTATGCAATCAGTAAAGCGGCTATTTAGTCTAAATCCAGCCCACCTCCTACGTCATAGTTTACATTTTTTCTTTGGTAAAACAGAAGAAAAAGAAACATTTATTTTTCTCAATACACAGTGTTCACAAATGCTGGAGCCTTTGTAGATCAGCGGCCAGGTCCTCCCGTGGATATAGAAAACGGGAAGAAACACTTCGTAAGACGTGGCCGTTGTTCTACAAAAGAATATTCTGCCAAAACTCTAGAATAGAACACTGCCTAACTTGAATGGGCCCACCTAACCTTACTTACAAGACATGTCTCTCCTTAGCGGGGGGGGGGGGGGGGCTACTGCCCCACTGCGACCCCCCTTACACTTGCCTATTCTTAATCGGAAGTCATCATACATACATGCATGTGGCCGCTATCACTCATACACACAAGCATATTCTTAATCGGCCGACATCGTGCATACATGTGGCCGCGATCGCACAAACCAGAAACGGAGAGGGTTGTACTTACATTATTTCCGGTTCAGCTTGCGGGTTTATTTGTAGCCTCTACAACGGCCCCCTACTTATTCGAAGTCACTGAAGTGTGAGTCTTCAACTGGTATTGCCTTTCTGCCGAGAGACAACGTCTTCTTCTTTTGGGGAGGGCACGTTGGAGGGGCACTTTTAGGAGATGTAGGGTGATGGGACACCTTTTTTGTGGATGGTTTGTTATGCTGCGTTGTGGAGGGGACGGGTGTTGGGACGGACCAGGACTTTCGGAATCAGAATCGTGGGTATTGAGAGGATAAACACGTTTAACTAATTCCAAGAATGCCTTCAGTCTACACCCCTTACCGATCAAATAACGTTTTTGAATTATATATATCACAAAGTAGCTTTCGTATAAATGTTTCTGAGTACCGAATTTCGGTAGTACAGATCTTTTTAGTACTCGCCACTGTGATTCGATGGTATTGGTGTGCACACTGGGATCTTTTGGACTCACAAAGTTAATGCTATGATTAACAGTTTTGTGTTGAAGAAATTGATCCTTGATATTATTATAGGCCTTCCAACAGTCCGAAATTATTGTAGTTTCGGGATGGACGCATTCTAATAATATCAGGAGCAATGTCTTTTCCGAACGTAGGTAAAGAATGAGCATTTCCGACCCTCAATGGGTGCTCCCGTTTCCGTATTTGAATTTTTAGAAAAAATGAGTTATGATTGGGTGAAAAAGTTAATCCAAGTTAATCCCCAGGTCAAGTGGGGTCCCAATGGGTTGTTTCAAATAGCCGCGGCCGATTAATAATTCAGTATTCCACCACTATGGCGCTGTTGATTCGATCAGAACGTCATCTATAGGGAATTCTAGGAACTATGTGAGAGAGGAACTGCGTGGCTAGGTACAGAGCTCGTTCGACTTATAAATTTCACGTCAGATTAGATGGTTTTCAAAATCTCTGTATATCGGTATAGTAAGTACTTACCCTGGGCATTTATAACATTCTGAACAGTTGATATTCTATACAAGTTTCCGATAAAGTTGAAAATAAGGCGGCCGCTATCATACATACAGGTGGCCGCTATCCTACACACATCCCCAAATGCTTAATAACAGCGAGAAAAAAGTAATCCAATTACTTAAAGCTTTTTTATTATAAGTTGTTTGTTGATGTAAAAGGGCTGAGAGCAGCTCTTGTTGCGTTCGTTCGTATGTTTGTATCCACCCTACTTGACTACCCAGTTCTTCCAGTAAATAGTTACAATTACATAGAGATTTTTGACAGTTATTATCATCGTTATTACTACCTATAAGCTACATCCTTATTTGGAAAAGCAAGATACTATAAGCCCAAGGGCTCCAACAGGGAGAAATAGCTCAGCGAGGAAAGGAAACAAGGAAATAAATACACTACAAAAAGCCTTGAACAAGTAAATTAAGATATACTAGGAATGGTAACAGTATTGAAATGAATATTTTTATACATAGAATAAAAACTTCGAAAAAAAGGAATATAAATAAGATAGGACAGCATCCCGAGTGTACCCTCAAACAAGAGAACTCTACCCCAAGACAGTGGAAGACCATGGTACAGAGGCTATGGCACTACTCAAGACTAATGAACAATCATTTGATTATGGAGAGTCCTTCTCGTAGAAGAGCTGCTTGACATAGCTAAAGAATCTCTTCTACTCTTATCAAGAGGAAAGTAGCCACTGAACAATTATAATACAATAATTAACGCTTTGAGTGAAGAAAATTTATTTAGTAATCTCAGGGTTGTCATGTGTATGAGGACAAAGAAGAATGTGGAGAGAAAGGAATCCAATGTAGTTCTGTCTGGCCAGTCAAAGGACCCAATAACTCTCTAGCAGACTATTCGGTGTATGCTTAGTCAAAGGAAAATGAGCTGTAACCAGAAAAAGGAATCCAATGTAGTACTTTTGTGAACTTTGAAGAGGGATAGGACTTTGGAGAAAATGGGAAGGACTATGGGAATATGGTCTTCTAAAAACAAGGACTCTATATGCTGGGTGAGCAATTGGCTAGGATGGAAAGGAGAAAGATTAGGGGAAGATGTTAGTGCTGGAAAGTTAAGGATTAAAGGTTTAGATTGTTATTGAGGCCTCTGTCGAGGTGCTCATCGGAGGTTTGGGCGGCTGAGATGGTGCTTCAGATGGGCTTCGCTGTGAGTTGTCTTTCAGAGATGTAATCCTTCTCAGACGCTCTGGGCACCTCCTGCTCCAGGCATGATGAGAGAGCGCACAGGTGTCAAGGGTTTCATTCCCTTCCTTGTAGGCATTGATGCATATGTGGGTCGGGTGAAGTTTGCTACAGATACTGCAAATGTTGGGGCTTCTGCAAGTGTTCGTGATAATGCCCATAACACTGGCAAGAATAACACTAAAGCAGCACCGATGTATAATCTTGGATGGGAAAGGTTCCCTAAATTCCAAGGTTGAGAGAAGGCGGGATTTGACTTATGAAAGTAGCGATAACTTTGTTTGATGGAGTCTTGAGTTTATTCTTGCATCCTCTGCATCTGCAATGTAGCTGAGGGAGGTGATGAAGTGTAGAGGCATAGTCGCTGGATAGCTGAGGACTGCCTTCTTCTGCTTCATTGCTGCATCAAAGAGCACCAGGGAGGGTTCTATCTGTACGAGACTAACACTTTTTTTATCCTTAGGGGTGATGACGAGTTCATCCTTGTGGTTCAGTCTGACAGTGATTTGGATGCTGGGCTTTGAGTTAAATTCATCGTAATTTTTTATAATAAATACATCGTTGTTTGAATTATGATAAAAAAATACGGTACCATAAAATTTATATTTAAAAGTGTGATGTCACCAGTTGTGAGAGGCTGGAGTTCTCCAATTCAAACTGATAATTTTGCCCAGCGGCAAGAGCCCGTGTCTTACTTAAGGTAAGGTAATCTACACACACAACTGATATGTTGTAATATACTTGGGTGAACAACGATATTATCTTTGGAAGGGAAGAAAGGCTAAAGTAAAGTCTCTTCCCAAATTAATGTAGCTGAATTAAGCAAATTATCAGATATCTCAATGACCCAATTCCAAGAATCACTACAAGTTCTTCTAATGTTAAACATTATTTTCAATACAAGCTCTTCCTCCCTTGTGGTGGTATGTCTCCAGTGTTCCCGGTCTGGATACAAATGTATCCTGTGGATGCTCTTTGACAAAGTCCCTAGATTCTTGGGGGATAGGCCTACAAAGGTATCCTTTGGATGCTCTTTGACAAAGTCCCTAGATTCTTGTGGGATACAAATGTATCCTGTGGATGCTCTTTGACAAAGTCCCTAGATTCTTGTGGGATACAAATGTATCCTGTGGATGCTCTTTGACAAAGTCCCTAGATTCTTGTGGGATACAAAGGTATCCTTTGGATGCTCTTTGACAAAGTCCCTAGATTCTTGTGGGATACAAATGTATCCTTTGGATGCTATTTGACAAAGTCCCTAGATTCTTATACTTTAATGTTTGGTTTTAATATTTTTTTGTACAAAAGGTTAATATTACTCTTTATTATACTAAATATTAAAATTCTTGTCTGTTTATTAATATCAAGAGTAATTAATCTATTTCTGGGAATTGTTTTGTCATGAAACATTTTACCAGTTTGAAATATTCTGCATAAAATCAAAAGAGGCCAAATCTCGAATCCTGCCTCATAACATGTTCTCAAGTGTCAACATTAAGGCATCGATGGATATTTTGGGCCTTAGTGCATGGATGTGTTTTGAGGCTCAATTGTGTAGTTGTTACCTGGATTGGCTGCTCAAACATACACGAGTTCATAAAAGGATCATTTAAATTCCTGGACAACATCATTTGTGATGTCATGTTATTATTGAATTGTGAAGTCCAGATTTTCCTTTTTGAATTATCTAAAGACAAGAAAAATTATAATCTTGGGACTAAAGAAAACCCTAAACCTAGAATATATGAATTAGAAAGTTTCTGATCCATATATTCCATGTTTTTTCTTTAAAGTTATTAAAATTACAGAAAAATCTGACGTTTAAAAAAAAAACAGCAGATAGAGACGAACATCTTGCTTTAAATAACCCATTTATATATATATATATATATATATATATATATATATATATATATATATATATATATATATATATATATATATATATATATATAGGCCTATATATATAAATATTTTCACCATTAAATCTATTTTTATGAAACTTGATGTCAAATGGAGCAGACGTTGATATACCAATTAAATCTTATTGCCTGAGGCATAACTGACCCAGATTTTCATTCAACTATTAACCTTGTCGTATATTTGTCCATCTTTTTTTATAAAACTCTTTTTGGGGGAGATGTGAGATTGCATAGAAGTACGATATGTTTTCCCCACTTAAGGAGACTTCTGTACATCTTCCTATTCATTCAGACAAAGAGTCAGTCATTGTGTGGCTAGCTCTCTTATATGACATGTTACTTTATACTCCCCAAAGGACACTACTCAGGTTTCACTCCCATCCTTCGCATCCTAACCTCAATTGGAGGAACAATTGATGCCAAGATCTTCTTCTGCAGGACATCTTACAGAAACCGACTTTTAATGACATAATGAACGTGCATACGTCAACCAGTTGCTTCAAAAGTGAGTATTTGTATAGATATAGTTAATATATGGATGTTACGCTTTGCATTATGTATATCCTGTGCAATTATTAAGGCATCATCTGCAAAAAATAATGATTCTATCTTTATTAATTGGTTTCTGAAACCGTTTCCTTCCTCTTCTATTTTCTTCACGACAATATACGTAATCAGTTTAAAAAGTGAAGTTGATCCTGTGCAACCATGTTTAATTCCACTTGTAACCTATATATACCTTCTCCTAAGTCAATGCCCGTAGTATCTCCTTGATAAATATTTGCAATTGCACTTTTGATTTTGGTGTTAATTCTATATTCGTTTAAAACTTCTATCAGTACCTCCCTTTTTACAGAGTCAAATGCTTTACTAAAGTCTATCGCGGTTACTATTAATGGTTTCTTGTTACTATAGCTCTCTTCCACACAATACTGTAATATAAAGATATTGTCCTCTATCCTGTCTCCACCTGTAAATCCTGCTTGACATTCATTGTCTTCTTCATTCATTCTTATGTGATTTTCTATTTCCTCTTTCACCATCATCATGAATATTTTATAAGAAATATTTAATAGAGCTATGGGTCTTAGGTCTTTTCCCATTGGCGTTCTTTTCTTTTCAACCATCTTCGTTCTTGACTTCTTCCACACAATTGGTTTTTCTTTTTTATCCAACTCATTTTGATAACATTTCTGTAAAGGTTTCAAGACATATTTTGCTTTTTCCTATTGCCTAACAGAGCTCGGGTTTTAGGCCACCTGGTCCTGCCGCTTTTTTCGCCTTTAGTTTTCCCAGTCAATTCTTGATTTTTGGATTTTTCATTGGTTTTATTTTCCCTTTTGTTACCATTACAAGGTCATAGTGTTCCCTAAGTACGTCCGAGATATTATATCCATCTATTCTTGTGATGTCTTCCTGTTTCGTCTTCTTTCTTTAAACTCTTGTGATTTTTGTGTTTGAATGGAATCATTTCCTTTTAGCAAGATCTCTGAGCATTTCATTTTCTTGTTTACATTGTAGCCACAAAAATCTGCTAAAGAAGTCATAACAGAAAGAACACCACTACAGCCGTCTATGTCCTGTTGTGTTACTTTGATATCAGTATCACCAGATAAACCTCTTTCAATGCCATTCATCTCCTCCCAATTTATCTCATCAAATTTTTCATATTTTTTCCCTGTAATAGAAAATTTCCCAAACCTGGATTCTCAATGATCAGTTTGATATTTTCCAGGAAGGAAATAACCCAAACTAAGTTCTTCTTTGCAATATCAGGTCATTTCAACAAAAAAGGAAAAGGAAACCATAGTCTCAGCATAAGCAAAATGGAAGCAAATATAGAATGCATGGTAGAAGAGAGTTATCAGTGAGCTCCTTATTACACTGAGAGTTTCCACAGATTCCATACTTTTATTTCCAATATATCGGACAATTTCTTTTGGTTGGCGATTCAAACTTCCTGACTGCTTCCAACTTTTCTTTACAGCTAAACTAATGCTCTGTTGTATCATCTGCCTCTCTGCACAACGTCATCCAAAGCCTATTTGATCCTTTCCATTTCTCTTAAGTCTCTCTCATCAAATCTTGTCTCTTTTACTACGACAGCTTCCTTACTGTAGAGTTCACCTGTGTAATAACTTCTGCCTTTACCATTAACAAAACTCAATTGTTTTAATTTTACTTTTTTATTTTCTTCCATTTCTTTTTAATTCATTTACATTTCATTTCTGTCTTCAGTTCTTGCTTTTTATACTTTCCTACTGCTTCAATTTTATTGTAAATTTTTTGGCATTTTTTTTATAAACTTCTTCCCCAGCATTCCCCATGTGGTTCCCTTATTTGCTCTTCCACAATCTCCTTATCTGATGTTATGGTGTTATGAAACAACATCGCTTTTTTATACTCTATTCTAAACTAGCCATATTATTCCTGTTTCTGCTGTAAACCCTCAATAAGGTGTAGTTGGAACTTGTTCAAAAATCCCTTTTACTGTACTGGGTATCCTCTGGCTCTTTCATTTGTTTTTCCTTTTATCAAAATCCACTTCTCAATATTTTCAAGCATTGTAGATATCTTTATTCCCACCTGTATAATTGGGATCATCTTTATATAGTGAAAGAAATATAAAAGAGAAGAAGGAAACTCTAAAAGAGATGTTGAGAAAAAGACAAAAGGACATAAAAGAAAGGAAATATAAACTCAAATCTCAAATACATTTCAAGATTACTAGAGGCGCCGTTGCAAGGGTTATGCCTCTACTCAGAATCCACATTGGAGTGTATTTAGAAATGCAATGTTGAGAAAATGCCTTTTTTTTTTATTCACGATATTGATATAACGGTTTCATTTTATAGCTTTTGTTCTTATCTGCTCAAAGAATTTGTTATTTTATTTGTTTATTATCGATTGTGTTAGTTACTTTAGAAACATTTTTTTTTTTTATTAAGAAATTGTTGAGAAATTCAACATCAGCTGATTCAGAATGTAAACAAACAAAGCTTCCCTCCCAGCGTGATCATGTGGCTGTCGGAGCTCAGAGGACCCTTTTGGTGAGAGACTTGTCTTCCTTTAAACCCTTAAGTTTAATTATTCAATGATTTTAGAGGAATGTTATAATGAATACCATAGTCATTGGATGTTAAGTGACTTGTGTTGTCACATCAGGAAGAAAATAAAGAAGAAATTGCCGTTGTGAGAGTGCCTCTTTAAGACATCGTTTTTTCGAAAGGGTTCCTTTGTAGAACGACGGACTCAGCCGCTAGCAAAAGGCATTCACTTAGAGGTTGCAGCTGCTTTATAAGGAAGGACACGGCAATTGTTGGTCAGGCTGGGTTACCTTAGCTTAGGACATATCCCTTGATTTCATTTCATCAAAAGCACAAAGTCGTAGGAAGTCAGCTGTGGCATAGAAAGCAAGGGGTGTATGTATGATAGCGGCCACCTGCATGAAGGATGAAGACAGTCTTAGAATACGGCAGTGGAGTCTTACCCCCCTCCCCCCCTCTGTTAGGTAGGTAAGGACCCTTCTTGTAGGTTAGGTGGAGGAAGTTTAGGTTAATTGATGTCCTTTTTTTAAGCAAACATGAGGAACTGGCCGCTGACAAACAAAGGTTCCGAAAGCAGGATTGAAATTTCCATGCTTAATGTTCGTAAAAGTTTTACTTAATGTCAGGGAGTCATTTTGAATAGGAAATATATATATTCCTGTAGTAAATTACATGATTTAACTGCATTTGACCTTCATTTCAATTGCAAGCAAACAGTTAGGCTAACTTCATCACACAGAAGTTAATCGACCTGGTTGTTCGGTATAGTTTTACTGTATTACAGATTCTGATTTCGAACAGAAAATATATGTTTTTATGTAGTAAATAACGTGATTTGACCGAATTTGACCTTCATTTTAACCGCAAACAAAGAAAACTCCCAGTTCAACTAACTTTAAGTAGCCGAACTGGTTGCTGTTATTATGGATAAAACGAAGGTGAAAACCAGTTAAATCGTGTTATTTTCTACAGGAAAACATATTTTCTATTAAAATGTTTGAATATAATGTCTATTGATATATATATATATATATATATATATATATATATATATATATATATATATATATATATATATATATATATATATATATATATATATATGTGTTCAATTGTTTAATATAATGACTCGTTCAATTTCTGTGTCACTTCACTCAGGTATGTACTGGGAACTGTATCATTAGCAAGTTACCAATGATACACAACATTACCAGCATTACGGTGGAATTGCTAACGTTAGCAATGCTACGGTAATATTACCATGTGTATTTTAAAGAATTTTTCCATATACCCTTTACACAATATATGAAAAGGTACAAAAAGGGCACAGAACCTAACAAACCCACCTAACCTAACAATTCCCAGGTCACAAACCCAATATCATGATTTTTGTTATATATATCATATTAAAATGTTTAAATATAATGACTAGTTCAAACTCCGTGTCACTTCACTCACGTTACGATAACGTTGGCAATGTTACGATAACAGTAGCCACACAATATATAATGGTTCTTGTTCCGCCTCTGGCTCTCTAACGGTCGCAGGTAAATAAAACATCAAGCTCGTATGTAATGGCAAGCGGTAATGTTGAGCTGCGCATGATAACATTAGCAATGTTACGGTAAATTAGCAACACTATATATAATGGTTCTTGAACCTAACAAGATCTAAAAACATTAAAATTAAAAAAATGAATGTCTTACCTTTATGACCCGGACGACGAATCTTGCGGGTCACTGGGGGGTTGAGAGTGACGTCTTAACTCTTATGACTGGGATTACATTGTGTGCTTTAAGGAAATTATCAACATTGGATGACGTATCAAAAAAATCACCATGAAATCTAGCAAATGCTTTTAGGCATGGAATACTGCAAACGCTACAATTTTCAATATTAATCTTACCCGATAATCATGTAGCTGTCAACTCTGTTGCCGACAGAAATCTACGGTCGGGATACGCCAGCGATCGCTATACAGGTGGGGGTGAACACAACAGCGCCATCTGTGGTCAGGTACTCCAGTACTTCTTGTCAACACCACCTCAATTTTTCCTCTGTCGTGCCTCCGGCTAGACCTACATGGATACGCTGTTGATTCTGGAGTTATTGCTCACGATTTGGTGATGTATTTGCTCTAGAGTTTAGCCTTCGCTATTCAGGAAGCTTTATCATTAGCTTAGCAAGTTTTTGGAATTAATTTGATTTAATTTTTGATTTAATTTTGGTACGAAGAGAGTATGAACTCTCTTTCACTTTTAAATGGCCGACCCTTCCCTTAGACGGAAGTGTTGGTGTCGAAGAGAGTATAGACTCTCTTTCTTAATTTTGCTTAACAAAAGTTATAGATTTATTTTATATCTCTCCGCCTTTTATAGGCCTCTTCGATTAACTTCCTTTTATTATAAACTTATTAAAATTAATTTTTATATTTGTTTATATTCGACCTTTCCTAATAGTAGGCGGTCTTTTCTTGGAACCGAAGTTAATTAACATTGAGCCCGTCATTTCGTTTTTACCTGTTAACATATTATGCTATTTTAATGTTTTTGAAAGAATTTCTTTGATAGTCTCGTACTGTTTTCAAAGTTGAACTAACGTTTTGTTTTGTCTCTGCAGTTGTTGACGTTCAGAACGTTCAACTTGCGCTCTATCGTTACGATAGAGAGAGAGTATTCACGGTGTCACGTTGCAGTAAGAGTAAACCGATTCTAGCGTTTTGTTCATTCTTTCTTAGCTTAAATGGTTTTAATTCTAATAAAGGAACTTTTTATTTGGGAAATCTTTCAGTTTTTTTCCTTTAACAATAATATGTTTTAACGATATATATAATTGTGCTCATCTCTCAGGTTCTAAGTCAAGAGAGAGAGAGAGAGATAGAGACGGAGGGAGAGAGAGGAGGATAAACGTTTCGTTCAAGCGGGTAACGTTGTTATCGTTTTTGCTCTTCTCCCTAGTCTCTTTAGGGGAAGAAGGTAAACGTTTCTAGAGTTTTATTCTTGTTCCCAGGCTTTATGCGGTGAGAGATTTTAAACGTAGTTTATTTGATCTAGTGTTTAGTCTCTTTTCCAGCCACTGAATTATTTTTCTTTCATTATGTTTTTTTGTTACATTGTAATACTGTTTTCGCAATTACTAACTTTTAATGAAGGATAGAATTGCGTGTTTCAGGTACAAACCACTTAAAGTTTTGAGTTCAGTGAAATAAGTGCAAACAGAAAATCAAAAGTGATAAAGTGATAAGCGCAAAGTGTTACAGTGTTGCGTTCGAGGGTTCGTCTGTTCGTGCCAGTTGTTCGCCTAGTCTGGGACCTCTTACAAGCTCCCAAGCCCAGGGGAGAAGTAACGTCGAAGGACTTATGGGTTCATCAGGCCTTGATCGACGAACAGACGTTTCCCTCCGTGGTTTCGGGTGTATCTACACACGTTGCCGACGTGATCACCCCACCCACACAAAGACGAGAGAGCCCATTTATTCCTCGTCTGCGGAAGAGGTTTCTCGCAGAAACCATGGACCAAATCTTGCAGCTTTTAAGTGCAAGTCGGTCCCTTCCGCGCAAGTCCAACGGCCTAGGTGTAGCCACTGGGTCAGTTCGGACTCGCTGCAGTACGACAACTGCACACCTCCTAAGAGAGGCTAGGTGTTTCCGCAACAGGCAGTAACTCCGTCTGTTGCCGCACCAGCTGTTTTAGACCCTCAGTCTCAACGGACAGTAGCTCCGTTTATTGTTGTCTTTCTTAGACTCTAGTGGTCTATGCTGCAGACAATGCAGTCTCAGCTTGCGGTGTTGAGGCAGGAGTTTCAGGCAGGGAAGGTTAGCACACCTCCTCCTGCGAGCGCTCCTCCACCTCTGCGCAGTCCACCCTGCCAGACGTATGATGTTGAGGCTCCTCCTGCCTCATGCGTTGCGGCAACCTCCTCCATCCTTGAGGCAGCAGCCTCATGCGTTGCAGCAACCTCCACCATCCTTGAGGCAGCAGCCTCAGGCTTGAGGCAAGAACCTCAACTCTTGAGGCAAGAGCCTCAACTCTTGAGGCAAGAGCCTCAACTCTTGAGGCAAGAACCTCAACTCTTGAGGCAAGAGCCTCAACTCTTGAGGCAAGAGCCTCAACTCTTGAGGCAAGAGCCTCAACTCTTGAGGCAAGAGCCTCAACTCTTGAGGCAAGAACCTCAACTCTTGAGGCAAGAACCTCAACTCTTGAGGCAAGAGCCTCAACTCTTGAGGCAAGAGCCTCAACTCTTGAGGCAAGAGCCTCAACTCTTGAGGCAAGAACCTCAACTCTTGAGGCAAGAGCCTCAACTCTTGAGGCAAGAGCCTCTCTCTGCGCAGCTACCTCCTCAACCCTTGAGGCAGACGCAACTCTTGAGGCAGGAACCTCATGCTATGCGGCAACCTCCTCTAACCATGAGGCAGGAGCCTCATACTATGATGAGCCTCATGCTATGCGGCATCCTCCTCAAACCATGAGGCAGGAGCCTCATGCTATGCGGCATCCTCCTCAACCCATGAGGCAGGAGCCTCATGCTATGAGGAGCCTCATGCTATGCGGCATCCTCCTCAACCCATGAGGCAGGGACCTCATGCTATGAGGAGCCTCATGCTATGCGGCATCCTCCTCAACCCATGAGGCAGGAGCCTCATGCTATGCGGCAACCTCCTCTACCCATGAGGCAGGAGCCTCATGCTATGCGGCATCCTCCTCAACCCATGAGGCAGGAGCCTCATGCTATGCGGCATCCTCCTCAACCCATGAGGCAGGAGTCTCATGCTATGAGGAGCCTCATGCTATGCGGCATCCTCCTCAAACCATGAGGCAGGAGCCTCATGCTATGCGGCAACCGCCTCAACCCATGAGGCAGGAGCCTCATACTATGCGGTATTATCCTCAACGCATGCGGCATGAGCCTCATCCCTTGCAGCATGAGCCTCATCCCTTGCAGCATGAGCCTCATCCCATGCAGCATGAGCCTCATACCATGCAGCATGAGCCTCATCCCATGCAGCATGAGCCTCATCCCATGCAGCATAAGCCGCACGCCATGCAACATGCTCTGCTTACCTTACAGCATGCTCTACATACAGCATGCTCTGCATACCTTACCGCATGCTCCTCAGTCACACATCTTTGGTTGTTGCCAACTCACTAGACTGTCAAGCAGTTTCATAACGTTGCCTTCTAGTCTGCTGCTTTTGCACCAGTGAAACCCTCACTGAGAGAACTTAGCTTTTCTCGGATATGGTTCCTGTAGATGAGAAAGTGCTATTCTCCCTCCTTCTGATATTCCCTTGAGGACTCTGTCATTTGGAGAGGAGTCTTTAGCTGCTTAGCCCCCTATGGACTTTTATTTAAGCATAACATGCTTCCAGGGAGGGTAATGGTTCCACTTCAGTCGCTAACCCCGTCTGTTACCACACCTGCTCCCATAGACCTTGAGCTTTGTTGCAAGACATGCAGTCCAAGCTTAGTCCTTGTTAGAGGATTTTTTTGTTTACGGAGTCAGTGTGTCACTGGGAAGACGTTCAACAACCAGCAGAAGTGACTTGTTGTGACGCAGTGCGGCAACCTCAGCAACCCGATAAGGAGTTGTCTGTACGACCCAGTCAGTCTAGACAGCTTCGGGTTGTCGCTGTACTTCCTCGCTTCCCCATGGTTGACAGTTCACAGACTGTGCAGCAGTACCATGATCTTGTGTCCGGCTCCGTCAGACGACTAGCTTTTAAGAGCTCCCACAAGTCGTCCCTGTCTGGAGATTCTCAGATGGACTATGGATCTGACCAAGGAACTGGGCCTCCTGGTCAATTTTGAGGAGTCCCAGCTCGTCCCATCCCAGACCATTGTCTACCTGGGTATGGATCTTCAGAGTCGAGCTTTTCGGGCTTTTCCGTCGGCCCCAAGGATCTACTAAGCCCTAGAATGCATCCAGAGCATGCTGAGAAGGAACCGATGCTCAGTCAGGTAGTGGATGAGTCTAACAGGGACACTTTCATCGCTGGCCCTGTTCATCGAGTTAGGGAGACGCCACCTCCTCCCCCTTCAGTATCATCTAGCGGCTCACTGGATAAAGGACATGACGCTAGAGACGGTCTCAGTTCCTGTTTCCGAAGAGAGGAGGTCTACTCTCACGTGGTGAAAGAACAGCTTTCTTCTCAAGGAAGTCTACCTTTGGCTGTTCAGAAACCCGACCGCCGTCTCTTCTCTGACGCATAAGACACGGGCTGGGGTGCGACTTTGGACGGACAGGAATGCTCGGGAACATGGAATCAGGAGCTAAGGACACTTCACATCTATTGCAAGGAGCTGTTGGCGGTTCATCTGGCCTTGATAAACTTCAAGTCCCTCCAGCTTAACAAGGTGGTGGAGGTGGACTCTGACAACACCACAGCCTTGGCTTACATCTCCAAGCAGGGAGGGACTCATTCGTGGAAGTTGTTCTAGATCGCAAGGGACCTCCTCATCTGGTCAAAAGATCGAAAGCTCACGCTGGTAACGAGGTTCATTCAGGGCGATATGAATGTCATGGCAGATCGCCTTAGCCGGAAGGGTCAGGTCATCCCCACAGAGTGGACCCTTCACAAGAATGTTTGCAGCAGACTTTGGGCCCTGTGGGGTCAGCCAACCATAGATCTGTTCGCTACCTCGATAACCTAGAGGCTCCCGTTGTATTGTTCTCCGATTCCAGACCCAGCAGCAGTTCACGTGGATGCTTTTCTGCTGAATTGGTCCCATCTCGACCTGTATGCATTCCCGCCGTTCAAGATTGTCAACAGGGTACTTCAGAAGTTCGCCTCTCGCAAAGGGACACAGCTGACGTTGGTTGGCTCCGCTCTGGCCCGCGAGAGAATGGTTCATAGAGGTACTGCAATGGCTGGTCGACATTCCCAGGACTCTTCCTCTAGGAGTGGACCTTCTACGTCTACCTCACGTAAAGAAGGTACACCCAAACCTCCACGCTCTTCGTCTGACTGCCTTCAGACTTTCGAAAGACACTCAAGAGCTAGGGGCTTTTCGAAGGAGGCAGCCAGAGCGATTGCCAGAGCAAGGAGGACATCCACTCTCAGAGTCTATCAGTCTAAAGGGGAAGTCTTCCGAAGCTGGTACAAGGCCAATGCAGTTTCCTCAACCAGTACCACTGTAACCCAGATTGCTGACTTCCTGTTACATCTAAGGAACGTAAGATCCCTTTCAGCTCCTACGATTAAGGGTTACAGAAGTATGTTGGCAGCGGTTTTCCGCCACACAGGCTTGGATCTTTCCACCAACGAAGATCTACAGGACCTCCTTAGGTCTTTTGAGACCTCAAAGGAACGTCGGTTGTCCACTCCAGGCTGGAATCTAGACGTGGTCCTAAGGTTCCTTATGTCATCAAGATTTGAACCTCTCCAATCAGCCTCTTTTAAGGACCTCACTTTAAAAACTCTTTTCCTCGTGTGCTTGACAACAGCTAAAGAGTAAGTGAGATCCACGCCTTCAGCAGGAACATAGTTTTCACATCTGAAACGGCTACATGTTCCTTGCAGCTCGGTTTTTTGCTAAACGAGCTTCCTTCACGTCCTTGGCCTAAGTCGTTCGAGATCCCAAGCCTGTCCAACTTGGTGGGGGACGAACTGGAGAGAGTACTTTGCCCAGTTAGAGCTCTTAGGTACTATCTAAAAAGGTCATAACCTTTACGAGGACAATCAGAAGCCTTTTGGTGTGATATCAAGAAGCCTTCTCTTCCAAGATCTAAGAACTCAGTTTCTTACCTATTCAGGCTCCTGATTAGGGAAGCACATTCTCATCTGAAGGAAGAAGACCTTGCTTTGCTGAAGGTAAGGACACATGAAGTGAGAGGTATGGCTACTTCAGTGGCCTTCAAACAGAACCGTTCTCTGCAGAGTGTTATGGATGCAACCTATTGGAGAAGCAAGTCAGTGTTCGCATCATTCTATCTCAAAGATGTCCAGTCTCTTTACGAGAACTGCTACACCCTGGGACCATTCGTAGCAACGAATGCAGTAGTAGGCGGGGACTCAGCCACTACATTCCCATAATCCCATAACCCTTTTAACCTTTCTCTTGAATACTTTTTATGGGTTGTACGGTCGGCTAAGAAGCCTTCCACATCCTTGTTGATTTGGCGGGTGGTCAATTCTTTCTTGAGAAGCGCCGAGGTTAAAGGTTGTGATGAGGTCCTTTAGTATGGGTTGCAGCCCTTTATACTTCAGCACCTAAGAGTCGTTCAGCATCCTAAGAGGACCGCTACGCTCAGTAAGGAAGACGTACTTAATAAAGGCAGAGTAATGGTTCAAGTCGTCTTCCTTACCAGGTACTTATTTATTTTATGTTATTTTTGAATAACTAATGAAATAAAATACGGGATACTTAGCTTCTTTGTTAACATGTATGCTGGTCTCCACCCACCACCCTGGGTGTGAATCAGCTACATGATTATCGGGTAAGATTAATATTGAAAAATGTTATTTTCATTAGTAAAATAAATTTTTGAATATACTTACCCGATAATCATGATTTAATTGACCCACCCTTCCTCCCCATAGAGAACCAGTGGACCGAGAAAAAAATTGAGGTGGTGTTGACAAGAAGTACTGGAGTACCTGACCACAGATGGCGCTGTTGTGTTCACCCCCACCTGTATAGCGATCGCTGGCGTATCCCGACCGTAGATTTCTGTCGGCAACAGAGTTGACAGCTACATGATTATCGGGTAAGTATATTCAAAAATTTATTTTACTAATGAAAATAACATGTTTCTATAACTTCCTCCATCTCAAAATAAAAAAAAAAATAAATTTCACATTGAAATAATGAACACCTGACTAGGACAAAGGTTTCCAGGGAAAAGGATTTGGTGGAAGGGGTATGAATAGACCACTTAAAGAGATAAGGGAAGGGGGTAGGGAAATATTAACCGACAATCCCCCTTGTGCAAACTTTCAATACGTATGGGTTCGTGATTGGTTAACGGGAAAACAACAGAGTCTAGAAGGTAAACATGAATGAACTAGAATGGGAAACTTGTCCAGAGCAAGTATTTATGTGAAATCGCGGTGTGGCAAGGTAATAACAAAATGAATAAAAGTAATATAGGAAGATAAAATGGAATGAATGATAAATAATATTCAATGGGAATATAAAATGAGGTGATTTTATAAGGTATCGGATAATAAAAGGAGTAATACTGGGGTCAGTCGTAATATGTATACGAGGGTACAGTAATACCTCAGTACTCAACCATAATCCGTTCGGGATCAGTGTTTGACCCCCGATTTGTTCGAGTACCGAAACCTTTTTTCCCATAAGAAATAATGGTTTGTTCCGTAACTGAAATACAAACCACACTATTCACATGGGGTTATTACTTCGGCGCAGCTGATGACGAGCCATAAAGTTTTAACGAGGGTTTCCTTACCCCACCGCTAGTTAACGGGGTGTTAGGGAGGGGTAGCTAGCTACCCCTCCCCCTCACACACACCGGAGAATACTCCACTTTACTTTTGGCTCGGATAGCGATCGGAAGTCTCCGCTCCTATCCTCACTTGACGGCCATTATTATTTTGTCTTTTAACTTACCTTTGTTCCGTAACCGAAATACAAAGCACGCTATTTACATTGGGTTTACCTTTTAGCGTAGCTGAAATGGCGAGCCATTAGAATTTAACGAGGGTGTATTACCCCGGCTCTAGTTAGCAGGGGGGTAGGGGAGTGGTAGCTAGCTACCCCTCCCCCCCTCAAACACCGGTGAATTGCTTCACTTTCACTTTTGGCTCGGACATGGACAGACGTCTCTGTCTTTGTCCTCGCTTGGCAGCCATTGTTTGTCTTTACTTAATCACTTACTTTTCTTTTACTCAATATATATGTAAACATTTTCTCATGTTTATATATATATTTGAGTATAGAAATCAGTAAGTTTCCTTT
>NC_090749.1:88245805-88305333 GCF_036898095.1 Palaemon carinicauda | reverse complement strand
ATATCAAAGGGAAATTCTATAAGTCTTCTAATACTTTAAAGTCAGTTTTGGATAAAAAGGAGACGACAAATGTAACCGTAACGTACGTTGAAGAACCAATAACTTGTCTCACTAATAAAGAAATAATATACGCGACCCAGCAGAATTCTCGTTCACCCGTAATATCATCTTGCACGCAATATATCGAACCAAACATACCTTCGAATTTAATAGTGCAAATAAAGAAAACACTACCGGGATCTGAAATATTAATCCTTTCCGATACTTTGAAAACTAACGGATTGTCTGTCACACAAGCTATTTATACAGTAGGCTCACATCAGCAATGTAATATCGAAGTCTGTAATCATTTAAATAACACTTTAGTAATTCACAAAAATCAACATATCTTGGATGTAGAAGTTTATAAACATCGTATTCTTACCGTTGCTGAAATCAATCACTCTCAATCAGTTGCGGATGAATCCCTTTTACGATCTATTAAAAATAAAATCAGTAAGGACATTCAAGACGAAGAAATTCAGCAGAAAATTTTTGAACTTTTAACTAAATATACAGATGTCTTTTCCACTACGGATGGATCCTTAGGAAAAACAGATGTGATCGAGCATCAAATAAGGTTAAAAGACAAACAGAAAATTATATATGTACCCTCGTACAGACTCCCTATGAAATTCCAGAATGAAATAAATGATGAAGTAGGTAAAATGTTAGAGGAAGGAGTCATTAGAAAATCAAATAGCCCTTATAATTTTCCTTTAATAGTTGTACCGAAAAAAGATCGAACATGGCGTATCTGCGTCGACTTTCGTCGTCTAAACGAGGAAACGATCCCTGATCGATTCCCAGTGCCATGTACTGACGATATTTTGTCTTTGTTAGGTCAGAATAAATATTTTACCAGTTTGGACTTACTTAAAGGCTTTCACCAGATATCATTAGAAGAAGATAGTATCCCATACACAGCCTTCAGCACAGCCAGGGGACATTATGAATTTTTACGGATGCCTTTTGGTTTACGTTGTGCTCCTATAACATTTACAAGAATGATTAACATAGTGTTTGGAGACTTGTTAGGGGATATATTGCATGCCTATATGGATGATCTTGTAATCTTTTCCAACACCTTAGAAGAACATCTACGTAAGTTAGAACTAGTACTACAGAGATTAAGACAACATAACTTAAGGGTAAAGATTAGTAAGTGTGAATTTTTCAAAACAGAATTGATATATTTGGGTTTCATGGTGTCAAGCCAAGGTCTTAAAGTAGTCCATGATAAGGTGTCGGCTATACGTAATTTTCCCATACCTACTAATGTCAAGGGAATACAGCAATTTCTGGGTTGTAGTGGATATTACAGGCGTTTTATACGCAACTATTCAATAATAGCCGCTCCTTTAACTGATCTTACGAAGAAGGGCGTAGATTTCATATGGTCTGAGCAACATCAACAGGCGTTTAATACTTTGAAAGATGAACTGTGTAGTTCTCCTATCTTAAAATTTCCTGACTTCGGTAAGGAATTCTTCATTGCAACAGACGCCTCAGACTTAGGAGTAGGAGGGGTATTGCTTCAGCAATATGATAAACAGTTTTTCCCGATAGCTTTCTATTCTCGAAAATTGAGAACTTCCGAAAGTAAGTATGCAGTAATAGACAAGGAAGGACTAGCTATTGTTAATTCGCTAGTGCATTTTAAGTTCATAATTTACGGTTATCCCGTTAAGGTTCTTACTGACCATAAACCACTAACAGAGTTCTTTAAAGGCTTCAATCACAGCCCTAAACGAACTCGGTGGCATTTGATCATTCAAGATTTTGGCGCAAGAATCGGGTATTTACCTGGGAAAGCAAATATCATTGCGGATGCATTATCACGCAACCCCGTGTCATCTTGTACGGAGTCTTTAGCTGAATTAATAGATATATCAACATCCATGCCTATTGTAAAAACAATATCTAAACAAGAAGATTTAGGCTGGAGTGCTGAATTGTTACAGACTGAGCAAAGAAAAGATCAGAAAATAGAAACAATTATAAATGCTTTGAAAGGCAATCATAAAGAAAAAGAATATATAAAGTATAAGCAGCAGAATTATATAATCAAAGATAATATTCTGTGTAGGACTGTGACAAGGAAAACCCGCAATACACCACATGTAACTAACGACCAGGTAGTAGTACCAAACTCACTTATTTCCACTGTCCTGAATTGGTTGCATTCAAATCCATTACATGGACACCCTGGGTTCTCATTAATGTCACAGAAAGCCAAATCATTGTTTTATTGGCATACAATGCTTACAGATATAAAAAGACACATAGCTAATTGTCGCACATGTCAGGAAAACAAAGGGCATACGAAAACACCTGTCAGCCTAGGAGCTTATCCTGTTCCCAATCAACCCTTTGAAAGAATACATTTAGATTTGTTAACAGGATTTTACGAGTCAGACAGAGGAAATAAGCACCTCTTAGTAATTATAGATGCTTTAACTCGATATACAGAACTAATAGCGCTTAAAACTAAAACTGCGATTGAATGCGCTAGGAAGTTTTACGAGTGTTACATTTGTAAACATGGAATTCCACACATGATAATCTCAGACTCGGGTGGTGAATTTAATAATCACTTTCTTACCTCATTGTGTGAATTCCTCAACATAAAGAAGATTAATACCATGATATATCACCCAGAGTCAAATGGGCTAGTGGAAAGAGCAAATAGGAAGATATTAAATATATTGAGGGTAACACTAGGGGGATCAGACCCCAACTGGGATATTGCAATACCGGCGGCACTGAGTACTCTGAATCATTCATATCATATATCAATTAAAATGTCACCGCATGAAGCATTGTATGGTACCCCAGTTAGAACACCTTTCCATGTATTAACGCCTACAACTAATCTATCAAATCCTTTAAAAGAATGTATAAATGCAAGTATAAGTCGATATGATATCCTTCGAAAGAATTTAGAAGAATCACAAATCATAATGAAAAGGAATCATGATAAAATAGCGAAACCAACTAAAACATATACCGTGGGTGATAACATCTATATTCAAATCAATGTCAGAAAAGGGCTCAACTATAAACTAACACCTAAGTTTGAAGGCCCATTTAACATTTTGGAAACATTAACGGCCAATAGGTTTAGAATTCAAAACGTAGCCCAACCCACGGATGAGAGAATAGTACCATTGTCTCACATAAGAAATTAAAAAGAAAAGAGAGGAAAAGAAGTGAGGAAAAATTTTATTTTGTGTGACTAAAAGTTTTCTTTTCAATACAGGAGTAATTACATATATTTTTTCTCGTTACAGGTTTCCAAGATGAATTTTTTGTTGTTGGGAGTGATATTGTTCGCTCAGACATTTTTCTCGTATGGGATGAGTTCTAAGACTAAAAATATATATTTTAAATATGGCAATATAGTTGAAAGACAAGAAGACATTTTTATTACATCAACCAACGTAATTGTCGAAGTGCATATGCAAGCAATTTTTCTTCAAGAGAATGATGTCACTAGCTTAAGAACCGCCATTTCAAGGTTTTCTGCATCATTGGATGAGTTGCATAGGAGACATTTTCATTTGACTACTAAGAGTTTGCTTGGATCAACATTAAAAGTTGCAGAGATGCTATCTGATGACTTGAAAAATAAGACTGGCGAGACAGGATCTTTGGCTTATGACCTTTTGATGTGGACTGTAGGACACGAACATAAAGAAAGACGGAATCCGTTCATTTATGCTGCATTAAGCATCTTTGGGTCTGTTGCAAGTTTAGGTTTAGGACTTTCCAATCGTCTTAAAATTAGTAATCAAAATAAGAAAATTGAGTTCTTGACTCATAAAGATGAATTGATTATGTCAGAACTAAGGGATCAGTTAGCTTCAATCAATAAAATTATGGATTTGTTAAATGAACATTCAGATATCGTTCAAATTATGGAAGTACAGGATTTGTTGGCAACATTAACGTATTATGATTCAAAGATAGATCACATACATAACAGAATTGCACATTTCATTGAGAAATCCAAGGATTATGTAGAAGCTATCACGTTAGCAACTAAAGGTGTATTGTCGCCCCATTTGTTGCCTATACGTTACTTAAAATTAGTTCTGGAGAACGGAAGGGATAAACTAGGCTATGTTCCTTTGTTAGACGAACATAGGTTAGAATTTTATTACAGCCTAATTACAGTAAACGTAGATAATAACAAGATTAGGATTACAATTCCCTTTGATTCTTCTGATGCCTGGCAATCTTACAGGATATCACCATTTCCGACTTTCATGACGAATCACTCAAATCCAGTAATATCCAGTTTGACAGGACACGTATTGATTTCCCCAGACAAGGAAACATATACGGTCATTAAAGACTTAAATCAATTAACTCACTGTTCAGACGCAATGGATAAAAAAATATGTACAGCTGACTCATTTGAATTCCGTAAAAACTTAATGGATTCATGCGAGTTAGGTATAGTGCTAGACGGTGCTCTCTCCCATACAAGTGAAAATTGTCTGGATAAGCTTTATCCTTTTGACAATAAAGAATTCAATTGCAGACTAAATAATGGCTCGTGGATACGATACGACAAGGACGGCTTCAATGTATCATGCCCTGACGGATCCACATCCTTCAACCACATCTTCGTTGCAGCAGATGGCTGTATCGGGACTTCCCCGAATTCCATGGTGACTGGCCTACGGACAATCATCAGAGAACGAGCCTACTTCGCGAACTTCACGTGGACCTCTACAATGCCAGCACTTCCTCTCCCTTACAACGGCCGTGTGGCAAAGCGGTTGATGAAACTTACCGAAAAGGACCACCTGTCACCGACTTATAAAGAGATTCTTCACCCCATAATACTGGCTAGTTTGTGTGTCACGGTGATGATATTTATCGCCGTGATCATCCTTGTTTGGCGTAGGTTACGGCACAGCAAGCAGCTACAAAGGAACGAGTTGCATAGCCCTGACAATACCCCCTACCTGATCCAGTTCAAAGCTGTATGAGTGGCCACCTCATTCGCTAAGGGAGTAATTTGTCGGGAAGATGTTTGTATGAAAAGCTGATTAGTACGCTAGTAATATGTAATTAAAGAAATTCTCTACATTTGCATTGTTAAAAATACATTTAAAACAACATTTAAAAAATAAATAAAATAAAAAAGGATATAAATAATTTTTTTCTCTCGGCATCTAATAAAAGTATATAAGCCGGAATGTTAAAAAAAGAAAAGAGAAAAAAAAAATATATATATAATAAAATATATAACAGAATCTATGGGCATCTAATAAAATATATCAGCCCTATATATAAATATATATATATATATGTACGAAACCGTGGTACGTGTACGTACCAGGAATTCGTGTTTGTGCACTAAAAATTGAGTATCTTGTTTCTGACAAAGGTAACAATTATTCTTTATCAAGTTACCGAATCATTTGTAAGTCAGAATTTATTTTGTTTTTTGGTACCATGTAATCATTTGCTAGCAATGTACCATATATATGATCTTGGTTTTATCATGCATTTTTCTTTTTGCTTTGGTAATATCTTTTTTGTATGCATTATTGTTATTATTTTTTAATGTGCCTATTTGGACATTCGTCCTCAGTTGGTTATGGCTAATGTTAAACAAAGAATAATACGTGTGTCCAGTCACACCTAATAACCATGTTTCGGCTTGTTGTTAAATTTTTGTAAAAAAATTGAGATAGCTGGCCGAGCTTATGTAATAGTTAGAATAGTAATATTACATGTTTAAAACAAATGACGTAATATGTCATGTTGGTTGGAAGAGCTAACCCTGAGATTTGCTGTAGTCATTCAAATTATAAACAGGATGTATAATGCAACCCTCGGCAAATTGACATTCTTTCTTAACGTCAACACATTGTCTCCTCGTGTGAAAGTTTGTGACGTCACCGGATGCAGGTGTCTTCCGATTCCGTCACGTGGCTAAATTAAAGCAAGCATACGATATCTGTGATATCGATAATTTATTCAGTTTATATCTAAACTTCACCAGAATTGGTCATGTGGACCAACACAGCTTCCTCCAGTGATGGAGATGTTTAACTCTGTTGTTTATTAAAAATAAAACTTAAAAACCATTAAGATGTATTCAGTAAACCATTTAAATACATCTGAAAACAACTCATACTCAAATGTGTGCTTAAGACAGTAGCACACCAATACATACGGAGGAGATTCAAAAAGGCGCCTCTTAGCACCCTTATAGGGAGACGGGAGGCTCTTTCGACGTAGCGGAGGGTGAGCCTTACGGCAAAGGCGGCCATCAGCAACAACAGCAGAAGAGTCCTCCGAAGAGGAGTCTCTATGAGTGTACTTCCTCGCGAACGAAAGAGAAACACTTCGTAGAAGAGACGGGTCAGCCAGTGACCTAAAAAGAGCAATCCTCCGAAGAGGGGCTCCTGCAGTTGCCCAGCCCCTTGAGTGTAACTGCAGTTGTGACCGCTCAGCACCAAGAGCATAGTCGCACGAAAAAAAGGCAAGAGAAGAACCCCCCAAAAGGGGAAAAACTCAAGACTGGACAGGAAAAACTTCCCTCGGAAGGAAAGTTACCCGCCCAAGGAGGCGAGCCTCCTGAGAGTTCTAAAATGAACTGGAGAGCTGTCAATCGTCACAGGAGTACTTCCAGTAGAAGGAGACACGCCCCTGACGAAAATACAAAGGGGGAGGCAGCAACAGCCGAATCCCCAGGCCTCAACAAGACAGCTCACACCGTTGCCATATTACAGAAATGAACTAGATCGGAAACTGTAAAATAATTAAACAAAAATCATTAGGACACATTCATTCCCCCGGGAAGGCTCCGAAGAGGAATCCCGAGGGAAAGGAAACAAGAATTACACAACACACACGTGCCTTCACAACCACTTACACTCACAGAAGGTGAGCTGTAACCAAAACAGAATTATAACAATTATAATTATGAAACTATGTAATTATGTAATTTAAAAATGAATGAACACAAAAGAAAGAACGAAAACCCTCAAAGGAATCGTTCTACAAGCTGAAAAAAAAAATAACAACTACAATTAGATTCATAAACTAATTGAGACAAACGTACGGCGTAGCAACCTTCCCACACGGAAAGGAAGCTACAAGGGCGTAGTAACACGTAGTAAAAGGGTGAACGACCTCAAGAGAGAGAGAAAGACCGAAGTCAAACTCGATCGCAACCCATAAAATTACGCCGTGGTGGCCTAACTGCCGAGGACTCTACGGAGATATCGTACACTACACACACAACTCTGAAAAGGAAACATATTTTGATTATGAAATAAATTTTTGAATATACTTACCCGGTGAATATATAATAGCTGACGTCTCCGACGGCTCGACAGATTCCCAATAACTCGCGAGCGATCGCCATGAAGGTAGCGGGTGTGCCCACCAGCGCCAACTATCGGCCAGATACCGCATATACATGTAAACAGCTCCAGTTCTTCTCATCCCGCTGGGTCTCTATCGGGGAGGAAGGGGGGGCCTTTAATTGATATATTCACCGGGTAAGTATATTCAAAAATTTATTTTATAATCAAAATATCATTTTTAAATATTAAACTTAGCCGGTGAATATATAATAGCTGATTCACACCCATGGTGGTGGGTAGAGACCAGTATTAATACAGTTTACGGCGTATATGCTTAGAGTTTTTGACAGTTATATCATAACAAAACCCAAATAAATATAGGTACCTGGTAAGGAAGCTGACACTAACAATTACTCTGCCTTGTTAGTCCGCTTTCCTCACGAAGCCCAGCCATCCTCTCAGGATGCTGAAAGACTCCCAGGAGCTGAAGTATCCAGGGCGACAACCCATACAACAGGACCTCATCAAAACCCTTAATCTGGGCGCTCTCAAGAAATGACATTTGACCACCCGCCAAATCAAAAAGGATGCGAAAGGCTTCTTAGCCTTACGTACAACCCAATTAAAAACATTTCAAGAGAAGATTAAAAGGATATTGGAATTAAGGGAATGTAGTGGTAGAACCCTAACCCACTACTGCACTCGCTGCAACGAATGGACCCAGTGTGTAGCAGTCCTCATAAAGAGTCTGGACATCTTTTAAGTAAAATGACGCGAATACCGACTTGCTTCTCCAAAAGGTCGCGTAAATAATACTTCGCAGAGATCTGTTTTGCTTAAAGGCCACGGAAGTTGCTATAGCTCTTACTTCGTGCGTCTTAACCTTAAGCAAGCAACGGTCTTTTTCACTCAAGTGAGAATGAGCCTCTCGGATTAAAAATCTAATAAATACGACAAAGCATTTTTAGACATAGGCAATGAAGGCTTCTTAACTGAGCACCACAAGGCCTCAGACCCACCTCGTAAGGATTTGGTACGAGCTAAATAAAACTTAAGAGCTCTAACTGGACACAGTACTCTTTCAAGCTCGTTGCCTACGATCTCTGATAGGCAAGGTATATCAAATAACTTAGGCCAATGACGAGAAGGCAGTTCATTTTTGGCCAAGAAACAAAGCTGAAGTGAACATGTGGCTTTATCTGTGGAAACGCCGATGTTCCTACTGAAGGCATGGATCTCACAGTCCCTTTTAGCCGAAGCCAAGCACACTAAAAAAAGCGTCTTGAGGGTGAGATCCTTCAGGGAGGCTGAATGTAATGGCTCAAACCTGTCGGACATTAGGAACCTTAGGACCACGTCTAAGTTCCATCCAGGAGTTGCCATACGACGCTCCTTAGAGGTCCCGAAAGACTTAAGGAGATCTTTATTATTGGAAAGATCTAAGCCTCTATGTCTGAATACAGACGCCAACATGCTCCTGTAGCCCTTAATAGTGGGCGCTGAGAGGGAGCGAACATTTCTCAGATGTAGGAGAAAGTCTGCGATTTGGGCTACAGAGGTACTGGAAGAGGAAATAGATGATGACTTGCACCAGTCTCTAAAGACTTCCCACTTCGACTGGTATACTTTGATGGTAGAAGCTCTCCTAGCTCTCGCAATCGCTCTGGCTGCCTCCTTCGAAAATCCTCGAGCTCTTGAGAGTCTTTCGATAGTCTGAAGGCAGTCAGACGAAGCGTGGGGAGGCTTTGATGAAGATCCCTTACGTGGGGCTGCCGTAAGAGATCCATCCTTAAAGGTAGACTCCTTGGAACGTCTACCAGCCATTGAAGTACCTCTGTGAACCACTCTCTCGTGGGCCAGAGTGGAGCAACCAATGTCAACCTGGTCCCTTCGTGAGAGGTGAACTCCTGCAGCACCTTGTCTAGGATCTTGAAAGGTGGAAAGGCATAAACGTCCAGGTGAGACCAGTCCAGCAGGAAAGCGTCTATGTGGGCTGCCTCTGGATCTGGAATTGGAAAGCAGTAAGTCGAGAGCCTCTTTGTCAGAGAGAGTCGCAAAAAGATCTATGGTGGGTTGACCTCATGTCATCCATAGCTTCTCGCACACAGTCTTATGCAACGTCCACTCCATGGAGATGACTTGTCCTCTTCTGCTGAGGCCGTCCGCCAAGACATTCATTTTCCTTGCACAAATCTCGCCAAAGGAGAGATGTTACATGCCTTAAATGGAGTTCCTTCTGATCCGTGGATCAAAGACCCGAGCCTTCCAGACTGTCCAGTGGAGCTCCCTAACCCAAATCCGATGCATCTGAAAACAACACATGGTTTGGGTTCTTGATCGCAAGAGAAAGACCTTCTCGAAGTCTGATGTTGCTGTCCCACCAAGTCAGACATGTCTAGACTGAGTTGGAGATTGGGAAAGAGATACTCACTAAGCCCTTCTCCTTGTTCCAATGTTTTAGGTGAAATGGGAAAGGGCATAGGTTGAGTCTCCCCAGAGAGATAAACTACTCCAGCGATGAAAGAGTTCCCACGAGGCTAGTTCAAACTCTTACAGAGCAACTGTTTTTCTCTTGCAAGTGAAGGACTTTTAACAGAGCTTGTTCCATTCTTGCGGGAGACGAAAAGGGCCGAAAAATCAGACACTGTATCTCCATTCCCAAATAAAGAATAGTCTGGGATGGGGTACTGTAAGTTACGACTTCTCTACGTTCACTATGAGACCTAGCTCCTTGGTTAGGTCTAAAGTCCATTAGAGGCTCTCCAGAGAGCGATATAATGACGACGCCCTGATTAGCCAGTCGTCAAAATAAAGGGAGGCTCTGAATCCTCAAAAAATGTAGAAAGCTTGCTACATTTTGCAAGGGCCTTGTAAAAACAAGAGGAGCAGGAATGAGGTCGGAGTACAGTGCTCGACAGTGGTACATTACTTTCCCGTCCACAAACCTCAGATGTAGTTGAAAGTTTGGATGAATCGGGATGTGGAAGTATGCATCCTGAAGGTCGTGAGAGACCATCCAGTCGCCTTCCCTTAATGCTGTCAAGACAGATTTGGTAGTCTTCATCGTGAAGTTTGTATTGACAATGAACACATTGAGCGCACTTACATCTTAAGTACTCCTGCAGTGAACGTGGCTGCCAGATCATTGGAGCCATCCCTGATAGTCTTGTTCCTGCAGAGAACGTGGCTGTCAGATCATTGGAGCCATCCCTGATAGCCTTGTTCATGCACGACATAATTGTACAGCAAAACTTCAAACGCTCGAAAAAACTCCTAACGGGAGATGGTCTAGCTCTGAAGCCGACCAAAAAATCTTGGAGCGTCTCATGGCCAGGCGCCGGGGAGAGTCTATGAGGCTTGAGAAGTCTCTCTGGGCAGAGGCAGGAACTCCCAAGCCGAGAACTTCTCCCGTGTCATACCAGACGCTCGCTCTATAAGCCAGTTTAAAAGGAGGGAAAGCAAAGGCTGTCTCCCCCAAACTCCTCATGGTGATCAACCAGTCGCCTAGCAAACGTAAAGCTCTCTTAGAAGAGCGAGAGAGCACTAGCCTAGAAAACAACGGCTTCGAAGTAGCTAGGCCTAGTGTAATCTCTGACGAAGGCGAACGAGGAGCAGCAGTTACAAAATGGTCCGGACAAAGATCCTTAAAAACCATCATGATTTTCTTAAAATCCATGGAAGGTTGCGCAGCCTTAGGCTCTTCAACGTCTGATAAAACGTCCAAAGGATTATCAGTAGGCAGGGGATCAGCAACATCCTCATCTGAAGGAACCTCGTCCGACAATTGATGAGTCTCAAGCAAGGAAGAGACCTGCCGTGGTGGCAATACTTGACAAGCAAAGTCCACACGCAAAGGAGCATCAGTAGCAGTCAAGGACGCTACGTCATGTAACTGCTTAAAGGACTGACCAGCAACAGCAACAGGAGCGGGAGGACGCTCGACGTCAAGTCGAGACTGCCTTGACTGCCTAGATTGAGCAGTCAAAATAACCCTTGACTGCGGTGCTTGACGCTCAACGTCAAAACAAGGCAACTGAGCTGGTTGGCGAACGTCCTGAACGTCAACACGAGCATGCGGTGGCGGCTGAACGTCAACAAGTGGCTGAAAGTCAACACGGGACTGCATCGAGTGAGGCTCCAAGTCACGTGACTGACGTGACTTTGTAACGTCAACAGGACGAGTAAAGGCTCGTTTGGGCGGCTGAAGGCCAGGATCTCGATCAGCGCAACGGCGAGGATCATCGTGAACCTGCTCAACGGTATACTCCTCCATAAGGGAGGCAAGCTTAGTCTGCATATCCTGCAGGACAACCCATTTAGGATCAACGGGAGTCGGTACGGGCCGAGATGATGGTAACGTCTGTGACGGCAAAATATTGCCTTTACTGAGACTCTCGGAGCCCATGTTACGCTTTCGTTTAGGCGGCGAGCAGTCTTCCGATGACTGCACAGGGTCAGAGCTGTCCCAATGGCTACAGCCAGGACGCTGGACTTGTCCTGAAGGGACTGACTTCCGCTTAAAGGGTCTAGAAACTTTGCTCCAAGGTTTCTTTCGCGAGAAGCCTTCGGATGACGAGGAGAAAACCGCCTCGCTCGTCTTATGGTAGGGGCGGTCTTGACGAGACATGCCCGAAACCATAGAGGGAACGTCTGTTCGTTGGTTAGAGCCTCTCGTCCCCATAAGTCCTACGACATTACTTCTCCCTGGTGCATGGGAGCTTGCAAGAGGTCTCAGACTAGGTGAACGACAAGCACGAACAGACGAACCCTCGGTCGCAACACTAAAAACACTTTGCGCACTTATCACTTTATCACTACGATTTTCTGTTTTTTTGCACTTACTTCACTGATATCGTATTTTTCAATAATTTCACATTAGGCATGAATAAAACTGATTTCTACCTGAAGCACGCAATTCTCCCTTACATCAAAAGGTTATAATTGCGAAATGAGTCGTATAATGTAAGCACATTAGTACATGCAAAAATCAGTAAACATATATATCGAATAAAACGGAAATATATAAAGTTAAAAAGGATCAGTGACTGGGGAGGAGACTAAACACTAGTTCATTAAAGACTACGTTTTCAATCTCTCACCGTACAGTGCCTTGGGACGAGAATAAAAACTAAAAACGTTTTATACTTTCTCCCCGTACAGAGACTTGGGACGAGAGTAAACTGAATCGAGAACAACGTTACTCGCTCCTAAACTCCCTTGGGATGAGAATAAAGATCGGATCGTTCTCTCTTCCTCTCTCTCTTTCCGTCTCTCTCTCTCTCTTGTCACATACAAGAGAAAAGCCCACTCACCCTTCGTCAATAAACAGGTTATTTGACCAAAGGAAAAAACTGAAAGGACTAAGAAAATGAAAATTAACAAGTTCCTTTAAATTAGTATTTAAAACACTTCAGTTTGAAAGAAGAATGAACAAAACGTCAAAATCGATTTACTCTTTCTGCAAAGTGAAACCGTGATTCTCTCTTTCTCTATCGTAACGATAGAGCGCAAACTGCGTAGCATAAATAAACCAAACGTTAGTTCATCTTTGAAAAAAAAAAACAGCACGAAGACTATTCAAAGAATATCTTTCTTAAAATATTTTCTAAAAAATATTCATTTCATTTCATAACTCTTACAGAGCAAATGATTTAAACTTAACGAAAATAAAAGTTGAATGGGCTCAACGTTGTTTAACTTCGGTTTCCAAGTTAGGACCGCCTACATCTCGGAGGTAAAGGCCGCATATAAACAAAAACATAAAATTTATCTTGATGTTTAGTATAAATGGAAAGCTAATCGAAGAGGCCTAATAAAGGCGGGTGAGATATAAAATATATAGAGGAAAATCTATAATTATCAACAATAATTTTTAACGTGATAAAATAATTACTAAAAGCCTAAAACACACTTCCGTACACTGAGGGAAGGGTCGGCCATCTTTACTCAATGGAAAAAAACCTGAGATAAAAAAGCAAGGGCAAAACACTTTTACTCTCCTTTCAAAAGCATTTCTTTTGAGGATAGTATTGAATAATCCAACACGGCGAAAGCAATAAAACCAAAACCAAGTACTTCACCAATTCGGTAGAAAACTCGAGGTCATAAAGCGAGTGGAATCGACTTGTCGATGAAACCGACAGAGAAGAACTGGAGCTGTTTACATGTATATGCGGTATCTGGCCGATAGTTGGCGCTGGTGGGCACACCCGCTACCTTCATGGCGATCGCTCGCGAGTTTTTGGGAATCTGTCGAGCCGTCGGAGACGTCAGCTATTATATATTCACCGGCTAAGTTTAATATTTAAAATTAATGATTTCTATACTCAAATATATATAAAAACATGGAAACATGTTTACATATAGATTGAATAAAAGAAAAGTAAGCGATTAAGTAAAGACAAAACAAACAATGGCTGCCAAGAGAGGACCAAGACAGAGACGTCTGTCCGAGTCCGAGCCAAAAGTGAAAGTGAGCATTCATCTGTGTGAGGGGGGGAGGGGTAGCTAGCTACCACTCCCCTACCCACCCGCTAACTAGCCCCTGGGTAATACACCCTCATTAAATTCTAATGGCTCGCCATTTCAGCTGCGCTAAAAGGTAAACCCAATGTAAATAGCGTGGTTTGTATTTCGGTTACGGAACAATTGTCATTTGTTCCGTAACCGAAATACAAACCACGCTATTTACATTGGGTGACTTACCACTTAGGAAGGGTGGAAAGTCCCCAGCCATACTGGCTTTGGCTTTACCCGAGGACTCAGAATCCGAGTGAGTTGCACTCGAGAAAAGGAGTCCCTGCACCTCACAAGTTCCTTGCTCCGCAAGGAAACGTGTGGCCTACATAAGCTTGTGTGTGAAGGAAGAAAGTGTGACCCGTCCTAGGCAGTTGACCTGGAGTTCCAGAAGGAACTCTGGGTTAGGACGTTCCCAATACCACCTCGTCAGGGTATGGGGGACGCGACAGTATTGACTCAATACTCGGAACACAAGGAAGCATGGTTTACCTGCAGAGGTTTGAGGTCAGCTATGCAGAGACCAGGATGCTGCTTCCCCAGTAGAGGGGACGATGAAGAAAGAAGTAAGGGCCAGACATATTTCTTTCGTTCATGCAGACTAAAACCTGATAACAATGCCCTCAACCTTCCGCTACCTGTCCAAAAAGGAGCCTGAGGTTAGACCAGCTGTTGTGTAGCCACCACAGAGCGATAGAAACGTATCGATACTCCTGTGGGTCACGTCCTGCAGGAAGCGGGCTGCGAAGGTCATTAGACGCTTCCAGACTCCAGCTTGTAGCACCTGCGTCACAGAGTAGTACTACTCGAAGGCAAGGGACGTTGCGATGTGGAAAAAATTAATAATAGTTGGGAAAAATACAAACCATTTCCACATATAACAAGCTTGGGTTATATATGTTTTAAAGTATCTCTCATTATCAATTCCCTTTTGTCATAATGTCTGATATTCTGCCCCAGTGCTGTACTATGATGATTTTCCATATACTGTATTCACTGTAAAGATTTCAATTTTTCTTAAATAGGTTTATATATTTTGCCAGCAACAAATTCATTTATTTTTATAACAGAAAGTCATGAATAGAAGTATTGTTTATATTTTTAAGGGGCATTGTAATATTTTTTGGTCCTACCAGTTGTCTAACCACCCTTGTTTTTGCAGCACGCCCTACTCTCTGTAGGGTTTGAATGTGTAACCAGAGTTTGAGCAAATAGAAGGGTATTGTACTTTGGAAGAATAGGTTCCTTCATCAAGAAAAGAAAAAAGAACAGATACGGCAGACATTTATGTTGACAGAAGTTCCCAATTGTAAGGGAAATTTACTCGAGACCACAGTATATAGGAACTGAGTATCTGTCTAGTACTGCTCATAACAATTATGAATGTGGTTGATGGCCTGTTACCAGTGTGTAGTGGTGGGTGTGTCTGCTCTGTATTCATTTTTCACTGCCTGTGAACTGTAAGTACCATCATGTGTTTGAATGAATAACACCACAACCAATGTATTATAAGGCCATTGGCGATTGCTCGTGTTGTTGACAAAATTTTTGAGACATTGTTATTGTGGGCCCGCAGAGACCTGTACGACATAGTATGCGGCTGTACTTTTCAGAAATTAGGACTGTTTAAGTGACTGTGCATCCCAATGGTGGACGGGAGATTGATGAGAACAGTATTGATTTAGGGAAAATTGTGGTACTGTATTTTTCACCGTTATATGTTCTTTATAGATGGCATACTGGTACTTGCCCAAATAGATACACAGTTAGAAGTGCCCCTGGTTTTACTTGAACTGTATAGGAACACTTATGAGTGTCCCCCCAGTGGAAATCTTGTTTGTGACAGGTGTTTATTTTGTTACCCGGATGCTGAAGTTTTACGAAAGGGATGCTAATTTTTCCTTTGATTATTTATTCTAATTGATATACAGTAATATTATTCCTATTAGTTTTTCCAAATAAACATTTCTTGTTTTTTAAGTACACAGTACAGCATCTCATTCCAGTTCCTTAGACCACCAAGTTCCCCTACTCAGCCACTGTTTTTTTAATCTTTCAAATAACTTATAATAATCCCTTTCACCTAATGTTCTTATACTTATGATCAGCAAGCTGGAGAAGCAAAGGTTTAAGTCAGGATCTAGCTGGGTCCCCTTGCCCATTATAAATCAAGGGGTGGTGCCCATTGTTTTGAACTGTTACTTAGGTTTTTGGGTATTCCACCGTTGTATGTTTGTTGTGTAGTGAACGTCGGGTTGTGGTCGGCATTCGGACACTGGGCAGTTTGGGTGCTACCTTTGGCCACAGTCCGCAAACCACTACAGCGATGTATCCAACATCGTGCTGTAGGGCGACGTGACGGGGGAGGGTCTGGATTCAGGTCGAGATGAATGTCGTTGAGTCCGAGCTGAAGAGGTATACTGGTGACTCTCCCCTGTGTCCTTCCTGTGCTCCCAACCCTGCTGCACGTGAGGACAAACTGCAGCTGTTCCCAAAAATAACCCCCCGATTCCTTTACTGGCAAGAAGGAGAAGGTTTGGGTCATCTGATACAGAAGGGTGACTCGAAATCTTGAAAGAGTTGGACCGAAGGGCCGGGACCCCAAGATTCTGAGTCTAGCAAAACACTCAAGAGCGAACCTGAATGTTGCCTTCCCCCATTCCTTAGAAAGGGCGGAGTCGTACGAGACCGAGAAGATTGCTTACACACTGGCCGAGGCCAGAGTAAGCAGTAGCACCGTCACCCAAGACGAAATACGATCAGAGGCCTGACGTAATGGTTCTTGAGAAGATCTCTTAAGGGACTAAAAAGTCCGAACCATGCTCCATGGAGGAGGTCTCACTCCGACTGGGGGCAGGGACGTTCGCAGCTTCGCATGACCGAAGAAAGTTCCAGCGGGAAGGAAAAAGTCTATTCCTTTCAGCCTGAAGGCCAGGGAAAGGCTGAGCGACAGGCTTCACTGCCGAGAGCGGAAAGGAGTTTCCTCCCGCCGAAAAGCAATAAGTCCGTTATTGCTGGAGAAGAGGCCTCAAGGGAAGAGGTATCTCTCCCACGACACCAACCACAGAAGACTCTCCACTTCGCCTGGTAGACCCCTGCGGATGACTATCGCAGGTGACGCGACCTCTGCTCCGCGACTGTAGCGGGTTGTCTCTTCTTGAGGCGGCGGCGTAGTGTCTCCAGGCGTGAAGCCGAAGTGATGCCACGGCTCGTGAAAGATGTTGTAGTGTGGTTGTTTGAGTAGCCTGTGCCGTGGGAGGAGCTCTCCCGGGAATTCCGTCAGGGGAAGCAGAGGGTCTGGAAACCGTTCCGCATATAGTCACAGTGGAGCTCTCAGGGCCATCGAAAGGTTGACAGACAACCTGGTCTTGTTGAGACCCATTCTCAACAGACAACAATGGTGGGAAGACGCAGGCGTCGATGTTGTCCCACCATCACCGGAAAGCATCTTGCCAAAGAGTCTTGGGGTCTGAGACTGGGGGGAAGAACAGCGGAAGCTTGAAGTTCCAGGCTGTCGTCATCAGGTCCCCCAGGCCAGGACTTGCTGGTTACTAAAGGCCAAAGACCCCCAGGTATCCTCTATCTGCGAGGCTCTGCTCAGATAGTCGGAGAGAACATTCCTCTGCCCGGAATGAGCGAGCCAATAGTGGTATTGAGAGGACCTCGGATCATCTCAGTATCTCTACTGCAAGATGCGAAGGTATGAAAATGCGTCCCTTGCTGGTTGGAATACGCCAGAACCATGAAGTCGTCGCGCACGGAGCGACTCGGCAGGAACTGTAGTATCTGTAGAGGGGCCAGACTACGGCCCCTAAGCCTGCCTGAATGATGGAGAGGTATCCTTCAGGTCCTGACCATAGGCCTGAACCGGAACATGCACACCCCCCCCTTTCTTTGACGAGTCAGAGAACAGCATCAAAATGTGGGGAAAGGACGAGAATATACACTCCCATCAAGAGGTTCCATAGGTCAACACCCATTGCAGGTCTAAACGTTTCGCTGGTCCACTAGGGGCCAGAAAGTCCGGTTAATCGTTGCTTTGATACCACCGGAACTTGGGCCGCCCCACAGGGAACTTATCCTGAGGCGACCGTTCGGAACTTTAGACGGATCAATGAGGAAAAGAGACCCAGGAAACGTTCCAAGGTAGGGCTGAAAGCTCTGCTTGACTGAGAACAGGTACTGCGACTCTCCTCAGCCTTGCCACAGTCAACTGAAGGGAAGGCTCGGAGGAGGAGGCAACAGCATCTGGCGTCCCCAGGCGGTCAGCCATCCAAGTACTGACCAGACCCAACGTTGCTTAACTTCGCTGAATGGACGAGAAGCGGTGTTTCCAACGGGGTAAGGCCGTTGACTCAATATCATGGCTAGAAACTCCAGATGTTGAGGCAGAAGTAGAGAAGGCTCCTAGCAAATTACCATGATCTCTCACTCATGGTAAGGACCCAGAAGCTTATCCTGGCGTTGAAGAAGGTCGAACCCGAGCCTACCGGAGTTCACCAGACCTCCAAAAGGGGAAGGAGGCGGAAGCCTGCTCCTGAGCGGCCATAAGGAAAGCAGGGAGAGTTCTCTGGGGAAAAACCTGCGATGCCGCGGCGGGATCGCCACACCGCATCTTAAGTCTAGGCTGAATTCCAAGAGCTTCCTGGAAGATGGATGGAATGGAAACTGGAAGTACCCGTCCTTCCGATCCAGGGCCTAAGGAGTCCTGCCGCCTTGTTACCAGTCTGATCGATTCTGCTGTTCCACGCTGGACGAAGTTTGTTCGACAAACTTGATCAGAGCTGAGAGGTCGACGATGGAATTCCCGTCTCAGATCATTTCCTACGAGAAAGGATCGACTGAAGAAGCCGGGGGGTGAAGCTGTCGACGACCCTATGGAGGACCTTCTCCTAAGGCATGGATCATTCTGCCCAAGCAGACAAAACTCTTGCCGACTCCATGGCATAGAGGTTCAGTGACACTGAATTCGCTGACAAAACCCCATGGCATAGAGGTTCAGTGACACTGAATTCGCTGACAAAGACGGAGAGATGGTAAGAGTGAGGCGCGATATCCTTGGCTGATCACGGAGATCGTGCAGGAATCGGCATCGGGAAGCTGTTATCCGGATGAGTAACCTTAGGCATCCTCCCAGCGTGAGACCTGCAAGGGGGGGGTTGCTAATCCTAGAGTTTGTGAACTCTGCCGCTCCCTCTAGGATTATGCCCCTCCGGGAGAGCCTCCCGTGCTACCTGTCCCTGACAGGAGGGGACTGCTATTGGACATCTTGTCTTAACTGCCGTAGCCGGTCCGATAACTTAGGCCGACGGGGCTGAAAGAGGCGCTGGAGGCCTGCAGGGTCTGGAAGAAAGCACCTTGGAGGAGTGAAAACGGAAGTCGACTTCCTCCGCACAACCGCTGTCCATGTCTCTGTCCTTGGGCACAAACAAGCTCTTCCCAAGAATGGAAGAGTGTCTGAGCTTGTCGACATCCACGGATGAGACACCCGAGAGGAAGCCCTCGGTCACTGCGTCTAGATGCTCCAACATCGAGCTTGCACGCAAGTTCGAAACTTGGCGACGAAACGCAAAGGTGCTTGAGCCCGAGAGGAGGAAAGTACCCATTACCTTCCTGGAGCTTATTTGTACAAAACCTCGGGTTGCAACCGAGGAGGGAAAGGACCTGGTAAGCCCCTTCCACGAGATGGAGAAGAGGAAGGGCTAAACCAGTTACCCCTTGCCCGACGGAGAAATCTCGAACGGAAAGCTCCCTGGCAAGACCCTTCCAGGGAATGACGAGGAAGAGCTAACCCAGGTTCTGGAAAGAAGAATGTTGCTCAGACCTCCCTGAAGATTCTTCCTGCTCTTGCGTTTACGGGGTGAAGACCGTGTTCTGGAAATACACTCCAGAAGAATCGCCAGGCTGGCCATGTTGCGAAACCCCGACGGGAATCACAGTCGCAATCGCTCTGGCGCTCGCGCGATGGTAAATCAATGGTTTGCGCGTGGCCGAACGTGGAAGCGCCCATGCGCGGGCACACAGGAGCGCAGACGAAAGTGCGCGAGGGCGAGCGTGGTAGGAAGGGCGAGAGCTGGTGGTTGGAATCCGAAAGTTCACAGGCGAGCGATGACCAGTAGGCGAGCAATGGATACTGCAGGAATCGAGCCGACGTACGTGCGATGGAACACCATAGGCTCGCGCAATGGAACACCGTCGGTTCGCGCGATGGAACACCGTCGGTTCGCGCGATGGAACACCGTCGGTTCGCGCGATGGAACACCGTCGGTTCGCGCGATGGAACACCGTCGGTTCGCGCGATGGAACACCGTCGGTTCGCGCGATGGAACACCGTCGGTTCTCGCGACGGGATACCGTTGGTTCGCGCGATGGAACACCGTTGGTCCGCGCGATGGAACACCGTTGGTTCGCGTGCGGGCGAACATTGGAGCGCATGTGCGCGGGCGCGCGGGCACGTGGGCGTGCGGTCGCGCGGACACGTTAGCGTGCGGTCGTGCGGGCATGTAGGCGAGTGAAGGCGCGTTGACAAGCGATGGCGCGTCGGCAAGTGACGGCGCGTTGGCAAGCGACGGCGCGTTGGCGCGTTGGCGAGCGGTGGTGCGTTAACAAAACGCTAGCGCGCAGGCGAAGAATCGCGCGGGCGCGTAGGCGATCGCTATTGCGTAAGAGACTAGGGATGGTTAGCGCGCATCGCACTAAACAGAAGGCGCGCAGGTGCATCAGGAAGGTGAGCGCTGAAGCGAGCTGTCAATCAGGCGATCCTGGACGGTCAGGAAAAACCGTTGGCGGCCATTGGTGCGTGGCAGGAAAGGGTGCGCAGATGTGCGCTGGCGATTGAAGAAAGCTGGCGCACCGAAGGACAGAAGTAAAGGTGAGCGCTGGCGAGCAGGAGGAAGATCTACGGCAAGACTCAGCTACCGGAAATTGTCCACAGCAGGCGAGCGCTAGATCGCTACTGATGGCGTCCAGGGGACCTGACACGCGTGGCAGATCGATGGCGATCGTTGACGTGCAGGAGATCGCTGATGAGCAGGCGAACGTTGACGTGTCTGTGGTTGATGGCGAGCTGGTGATCGCTGGCGAGCAGAAGGCAACGCGTGGAATCCTGTGCGTAGAAGAAGAGACCTTGTCCAAGACCTGAACCGAAGTTCTAGATTGCGCGGGCGAACGTGGGCGCACATGGGGCGTATCAGGAACCAACAGGAACAGCAGCGACGATCATCAGGAGAGCGCTGACGAACAGGAGAGCGCTGGCGAACAGGAGAGCGCTGGCGAACAGGAGAGCGCTAGCGATCAGGAAAACGCTGATGAGCAGGAGAGCGCCTGTGCGCTAACACTGAGCAGGAGAGCACCTGTGCACTAACACTGCAGAAGGGCGCGCAGGGGAACCCTGACACGCAAGGGAAGTACCCCCGTGGGAGGCAACCCTTTGCCCCGAAGGGACCGTTGTCCGTCAGAAAACGTTGTCCGTCGGAAGACGAGGACAGACTGCTGTCCATCTGCACCAGGGGCGGAAGGTCAGGAAGGCGTTAGAGATCGATCCCCGGAGAGATCTAAAGAGGAAGGAGCTGCAGGCTGCATACGAAGATTCAAAAAGGCGCCTCTTAGCACCCTTATAGGGAGACGGGAGGCCCTTACGACGTAGCGGACGGTGAGCCTTACGGCGAAGGCGGCCAACAGCAACAACAGCAGAAGAGTCCTCCGAAGAGGAGTCTCTATGAGTGTACTCTCTTGCGAAAGAAAGAGAAACACTTCGTACAAGAGACGGGTCAGCCAGTGACCTAAAAAGAGTAATCCTCCAAAGAGGGGCTCCTGCAGTTGCCCAGCCCCTTGAGCGTAACTGCAGGTGCGACCGCTCGGCATCAAGAGCATAGTCGCACGAAAAAAGGTAAGAGAAGAACACCCCAAAAGGAAAAAACTCAAGCCTGGACAGGAAAACTTCCCTCGGAAGGAAAGTTACCCGCCCAAGGAGGCGAGCCTCCTGAGTGTTCTAAAATGAACTGGAGACCTGTCAATCATCACGGGAGTACTTCCTGAAGAAGGAGACACGCCCCTGACGAAGATCTATAGGGGAGGCAGCAACAGCCGAATCCCCAGGCCTCACAAAGACAGCTCACTCTGTTGTCACATTACAGAAACGAACTAGATCGTTAACTGTGAAAAATAAAAACAAAAATCATTAGTTAACATTCATTCCCCAGGGAAGGCTCCGAAGAGGAATCCCGAGAGAAAGGAACACAAGAATTACACAACAGGCACGTGCCCTCACAACCACTTACACTCACGGAAGGAGAGCTGTAACCAACAGAATTATAACGATTATAATTATGTAACTATGTAATTATGTAATTTAAAAATGAATGAACACTAAAGATAGAACGAAAACCCCGAAAGGAATCATTCTACAAAGCTGAAAAATCAACAAATACAATTAGATTCATAAACTAATTGAGACAAAACGTACGGCGTAGCAACCCCACCCACACGGGAAGGAAGCTACTCAGACGTAGTAAAAGTAACGTAGTAAAAGGGTGAACGACCTCAAAGAGAGAGAGAGAGAGAAAGACCCATGAAATTACACCATGGTGGCCTAACTGCCAAGGGCTCCACGGAGATATCGTACACTAC
This sequence comes from Palaemon carinicauda, assembly GCF_036898095.1. Classification (NCBI taxonomy): domain Eukaryota; kingdom Metazoa; phylum Arthropoda; class Malacostraca; order Decapoda; family Palaemonidae; genus Palaemon; species Palaemon carinicauda. The sequence goes on along the minus strand of NC_090749.1, from coordinate 88,282,813 downwards.
ACACACAAGCACAAACTCTGAAAAGGAAACTTACTGATTTCTATAATCAAATATATATATAAACACGAAAAAATGTTTATATATATATATTGAGTAAAAGAAAAATAAGTGATTAAGTAAAGACAAAACAAACAATGGCTGCCAAGCGAAGACAAAGACAGAGACGTCTGTCCACTGTCCGAGCCAAAAGTGAAGTGAAGCAGTTCACCGGTGTGTGAGGGGGGGAGGGGTAGCTAGCTACCACTCCCCTACCCCCTGCTAACTAGCGCGGGGGTAATACACCCTCGTTAAATTCTAATGGCTCGCCATTTCAGCTACGCTGAAAGGTAAACCCAATGTAAATAGCGTGGTTGGTATTTCGGTTACGGAACAACTGGAAAATAAAAAAGAATAATTATTTAACAGAAATTCCCCTGGGTGAAACTCCAAGGGAAAGTAAAACATAAGAACGAAAGTAGGTATGCGCCCCCCCCCCAAGCATGCCCGGGTGAGGGGGGGACGAAAAAATTAACAAAAACCGAATTATAACATTATAATTATGCAACTGACTTTGAATGTTCCAAGGATCACCGACCCCCGAAGGGACGTGAGCCCCGAGCTGAAAAGTTAAAAATACAATTAAATTCATGAAAATAATTGAGACAAATAAAACAAAATAGCAACTCGGCCTGAGAAGCTATCATAGGCGTAGTACGAAGTAAGAGGTGAACGACCTAAAGAGAGGGGCCTTACTCCACGAAGGCAACCATGGTGGCCTAGGAGTGAAGGGCCGTGATCAAGAAGAGAATCGTGGTGGCCTGGTTAAGACGGCGATCACTCTCGTAGACGTACACAACACACACCGCACAACACCGAAAGCAAAGGAAACTTACTATTTTCTATAAACAAAAATATATATAAACATCAATAATGTTTAAATATATTAAGTATAAGGAAAGGTAAGTTAAAAAGACAAAACAATAATGGCCGACAAGTGAGGATGTGAGCGGAGACATCCGATCGCCATCCGAGCCAAAAGTAAAGTGAGCCAGCCTTTCACCGGTGTGTGTGAGGGGGAGGGGTAGCAGGCTCCCCTCCCTACCCCCCCGCCCCCCACTAACTAGCGGAGGGGTAGTAAACCCCCGTAAAATTTCTTATGGCTCGTCATTCAGCTACGCCGAAGTAATTACCCCATGTAAATAGCGTGGTTTGTATTTCAGTTACGGAACAAATATTCTTTAAAACAGAGGCTAAGCAGTAAAGTAAATGCGCAGAAAGTAGGGCGGATTTTGCCGAGCTATCACCTTGTCTCCCTGATCCATGGGTTTTTGGGAAGCAGTTCGAGTTGTTTTCATTTTTGCTTGGTATTTGATGATCCAAGCACACGTGTACTGAATCTGTTCCCATGTCAACAGGTATACCGGGGAGAGGGGACGTAGAGTGAGAACCAGTATGGTGCGGTTACTTCACCTGCCGCCCATAGGCGAGACAAGCCAGACACCCCTCCCCAGTAATGTAGGGGAAATAAGAACGCACATACTGTGCAAGAAAAAGCAGTTAAGTTTGAGTCCTACTCGTGAGTGGGCAACCTTTACTAGGCCCACCGGCCATGGTAAGCCTACCACAGCCATGGCGGATGTCCTTACGTCATACGACATCCAAAAGTTCTTTTTAATTTAAATGTCTACCCGGGTATCGTACCAGTTAAAAGTAAATTTGTAATTGACTGATGAAATCATTTAAGAGTCAGCGAGAACTTATAACTCTTTTGTTATGCACCCTTAAGTTTTAGTTCTAATTCACTCGCTTTGAAGAAGATTTCTGCTCATTTTAATTGTGACAATTAACTTTGACAATAAATCCTCTTACGATTAAAATCGTCTAATTCACCACCTCCTATCCTGTATTCTTGACTATTAACCCATGCCCTTATGACAACTCCTTTGTCCTCCAACAGAGACCAAAAGAACAAAAACAATGCCAAGTCAAAACAGTTTATTGAAGGTTAACAGAAGAGAGAGAGACAAAAGTCTATTCACTCCCGAGCCAAAAATAAAGGTGACATACTGTTACTAGTGCGGGTATGATCAGGGTGGCAGTCTAATCCCTGCTTGGACCCACTAATTAACTATGGGTAGTTACACCTCACTTCTGGCTAGTTTTAGTTGTTTCCAAGGTATATCTCCACTATAAAGAGCGAAACACTTTGTATATAGCACCGAAACAAACAAAAAGTCACATGATAAACTCAGTGAGTGTGCGAGCAGGATTGCTGGTCTACCCCAGCTAGCCCTTCTAACTAGAGGTGGGTTGTTATCTCTCCATACAACTTATGTATAGTTTTCCAGTAAGCCAAACAAATATATCCATAGTAAAGAGAGAAAGGGTTTCTATGTCGTATCAGAACAAGTAGGCTTTATGGTAACATGTTAGGAGAGGCTCAAGCATCTAAGGTGGGAATTGAAACTACTGTATTCTCTAAGATTAGGAGGGAAAATGTTGCATCCCAATATTTCATATCACAACTAAATAAATATCTACTCATGGCCAATGTAACTTGCCACCATCATAATTAGTAGACAATTGAAAACTAACACCTATCAGGTTATTCATGTTAATAAGCAAAGTTACATTTGTAGTTTTAAGCATGTACGATAACCTTTCTTTGTGTTTAAATAGAATTGTTTTAAGGATTTCAGTTACCTTTTACTAATTATTAACATGGCAATCAAGACTGCTGTACATCTGTTCTGGGCTTACTTAATATTGTTCTGAGTAAGGCTCAGCTTAATTGAGTGTGACATCTGGCGGTATTATTTTACTTATGGACATTAATTACTTTCAACATGAAATATAGGTTTTTCTGTTGTATTATTATGTGATTTGAATGATTTTGAGGTTTATTTCCATCGCAAATGAATACTTATCCTTCCACCACCCCTTCCCCTATAGATAACAATCTGGGGGAACCTCCTTTGGAAGCGGGGTTTTGGGTGGGGGAGACAAAGTAGGTAAAAACAGGGCAAAATTGAGGGAAAAAACCTAAATATTACACTCAAACATATAAAAATGGACCGGTATACAGGTATACACTGAATACAAAATACATAAAAACACTGGAAATGGGAAAACCCGAACCAAGAATTTTACATGAGAAAATGGCATACAAATGCCCTATATGACCAGTTATTGCACGTCACATTGTAGTTGTGCACTAACCTAACCTTAATTTTCTGACCTAACCTGTCACTGAATATATCTGCTTAATGTCCATAACTAAAATAATACCTGATCGGAACCTAATACTACAGAAATGAATATCCTCCTCCTCCTCCTCCTGTGGCCTCTTGGGACGTTGCCTCTCTCCTTGACGGGGGTTCAGCAATGCAGCAGTTTGACAAAAATAATGTAGTCGCTGATTTTCAGGATATTGTTTTAAAAATAAATAGCGAGATTTATATTGCTTAAAATATTGTGAGCGATTTCCAGGCCGCTTGATCCACTCTTTGAGATCCCTCCAAAGTCTTTCAATATCTTGAGTATGTACCAATGAATTATCAGGGTCTATAAAGTTTTCCGAAGGATTCACCATGTTATGCATATAAACCAAAGATGACAGCTTAATGTCCATAAATGAAATAATACCCATCTGGCCTCACTCTTTGAAGGAGATAATGAAAAGGGGAATTGTTTTTATAAAACTTCTTTCAAAACTTAAGAGTTCCCATCTTTCCATTCATTATTGCTATCAGAAACATTCAAAGCCCCATGAAATAAACTTATCAGTCTCACTTTCTCCATATTGATTATTGTACTATTGTATAACTTTTTCGGTTTCATTGTAGTGTATTACAGGGCGATGTAACCTAGGAAAACAACTACTTTTTCTTGTAGAAAAAATTACGCTCTCTTTGAAAATGACACTCGTTCCCGTCGCAAATGAATAGTTTCAAAAATATATATAAATCTATATCCTCCGATAATGGGGGACCCCCAGTGGGAACTCGGGGTTTTGGGTGGGGAAAACATACAGGGGAATTGATATATAAACGTAAAACAAGCCTTTTCTTCTCTATTCATTACCTTTTTGAAATTATAATAACCGGAGGAAAATACAAAACAGTATATCTGAATAAACTTTGGAGGCGCCGTTGCAAAGATTGTGTCATGAAAAAATACAGTAACCAGTGCTGCCAACGTCCGATGTAGATCAAATGTTATTTTGTGACCTGTCATACTACTAGGCTAGGTTAGGTGGGTTTGTTAGATTCTGTGCCCTTTTTGTACTTTTTATATATTGGGTAAAACTTATATGGAGAAATTATTCAAAATTCGTATGGAAATATCTATCATTGCTATCGTTAGTAATGTCAGCGTGCCGTTGGTAACTCTGTGTACCATACGTCAACGTTGGTAACACTGTGTATTATTGGTAACGTTGCTAATGTTATCGTTTGCAGTACATTCGTAAGAGAAGTGACACCGTGCAACTTGAAGTTAGCCGAATTGGTTGATCTGTTTGTTTCCGATTGAAATGAACATCAAATTCCGTTAAATCACGTTATTTACTATAGGAAAACATATATTTTCTGTTCGAAATCTCACCCTGTAATACAATAAAAAATTACCAACATTTTATTTGAAGTTCTATATTACATTTATATGAGTTCCGGTCAACTAACTGACATTGCACTATACTATAGTGAAACCATTTGACCTCCTTTGGCCTAACCTTACCTGGCGGACTCCCATCCTTCGATCAGGACAAGTCAGAGAGTTTGTGGAAGGATGTCCACCATTCTACAAACTCTTTGACTCCTTTACCACAAACTTACCCTAAAAACCTCACAAAGATAAACAGGTGAACTTACCAGGGTAATAATTCTTTCCTCTTCTTGATGTCACAACCATATCAGTTGACAAGACACCTGGTTGTCCTTCCTCTCATGTCACAAACAATACATCTCAAATACTGGAAACACTTCGAAAGATCTTTTTTTCCTTCAACACGTGTGTGGTCTGAGTCCTCCTCAGCAAAGGTGACTCTTTCCTCCTACAAAATGACATAGAACAGGAACCAGAAATGTCTCAGAATTACTCAGGTGTAAAATGTCGAGGGATGAGTAATGTTACAACTTCAGCAATTAAACAAAAAAGGCGAATTTTGATGAGAAGGACGAAAATGAAGATCGGTTGTTCAAACGAACTTGGTCTTCCCACAGTGACAACACTTTCTGGAATCTGGTTCTTGTTCTTGTTGTTGTTGTTGTTGTTGGGAGGAGGAATTTGCCTTTCCATCGGCACCTCATTTGGGTTTCTTCTTTATTCTAATTCTTTTATTTTCTTCTCTCTTTTTTTCCACATTTGATAGATATATTCTTTTCTTTTCTCTAGGTTCAGGTTCTGGGGTGAGGCATAGCCTTTACAACGGCGCCTCTAACCCTTATCTTCTTGTACTGTTTTGTCTTTTCTTCCACATTATGTTCAATACTTCTTTTTTCTTTTCTATATTTGTTTCACTAAATAATAATAATCCTACTATTTTCTTTAGGTCTTCGTCATATGGTTGTTGTTACTCAATTACTTCATTCCTTTCTTTTCTATATTCCTGGCAAAATAACAAAAAATGTATCAAATCTTCCTCCTCATTTTCACAAAAATTACAGTTTACATTCCCTCCATTGTGTCTATTTACAATATTTAGTTTTAACGTATTAGTTCTTGATCTAAAAAATATCACTGAAGCAAATGTATTGTCATAAATTAACTCTTCTTTAATTTCTTTCTTCCACATTCTATATAGGCCTATTTCTAAGCTTATTTTACTTTCTATTTCTTCTTTCCACTTTTCAGTATCCCACTTTCTGGTTTCTGTCTTTATTTCTGCCTTGTTCATTCTTCTTATTTGTCTTATGCCTAAACTTAATTCTTCCAAATACTTTGCAGGTTGTTTCCACCATCTTCCTTCTTTTTCTTGAATATCCTGGATAATTATTTTCAGTATTTCCTTCTTTCCATTCAGGGTACGATTTAAGTACTGCAGCTTCCCATCCATCACCCTTGCTTTCATAGAAGATGCACCTATCTCCCCTCTTAGAGTAGTATTAGCTGTGTTTTTAGTGGCACCTAAAATCTTCCTGTGAACAAACAGCATCACAAATGCCAATAGACACTAGGGGGTCTCCTCAAGAATAGTCTTAGCTAATAACTGACATGCTATACAACACGAGGTCAGTTAATATTCTCAATATGATTTCAGTCATAAAACTTCTCTTTTTTTCGTTTTTTTTTTTTTTTTTTTGTGATCAGCAAAACATATATAAACTTTGCTGAATCTCACAAGATCTTTGATATCATTATTTCTTTTGGTTAAACAGTTAAAACATGTAAATGTTTTTTTGTGCTAGGCCTACATATTAGAACAGACAAATTAGTCTTGTTAGTTACACAAAGCCTCCACAGAAAAGTTTCACTAAAATTCGAATTACTTTTTATTCATTTCATCATCCAAAAGTGCTGTAGGAAAAGGAAGAGATATATATATATATATATATATATATATATATATATATATATATATATATATATATATATATATATATATATATATATATATATATATATATTGGAGGCATATCAAAACAGTAAATGTTCGTTGAAACATTTATGAATAACTTAGATCATCACATCCCAACACCAATATTGGCTTTATTCCAACTTAAATGTTATCTAACTAGATATTGAAAACTATTTCTAACTCCTGAGATTGTTTGTAACAATACAAAAGCAGAAAGAGCTACGCCTGGGCTTCAATCACTTCATAAACATGAATGTGGAAACACATCACATTGGAGTTGTGCCAGATACACAGATAGACTTAACGAGATTTAATAATTTGACAAAAGATGGAGGCAACAGAATTATTGGGGCTCAGAGAAAATAAATGTTGTGATTAACCTAATGCCAATATTTGAAGTAAAATTTTCTAGTCCTACCCACATGATTACAAGGTTAGTCCTGTGTCCAATCTTATTCTGTATCTATAGTATTGGTCTAACAAAAGTACTATAAAGGCAAGGAGCAAAGTTCAAACTATTTGCAGACAATACACAATTTTACTGCTCCATAAATGTTATGGATGACACTGCTGAAACTTTCAACCAAGTTCTGAAGAGTATTAAGGAATGGATGACGATTAAACAACTAAAATTGAATTAAAATAAAAACAAGTTTATGGCGGTTGGAAAGAAAAAAAAAACCTAAGTGATATTCAAATAAACATAAATAGCATCTCTGCCCCAATATATAGTAAAGTTCATGATCTAGGAGGATCCTTTAACTTTAATGTGTCTTGCAATGCCCAATTAATTGATTTAGTAAAAGCTGTTGGATATCATCTTATTAATATTGCTTCTATAAAGAAGTACGTTGATGAATATTGTGTAAAAAAGACTTAAGATAAAGTATGCTATTACCTAGATTGACTACTGCAACTACATCTACCGTAATCTACCAAAAGTACAGAACACAATGAACAGAGGAGCGAGACAGATAACAAAGGTGTCCTCACCCCGAGAAAGGATCACTCCCACAAGAATCGATTTACATTGACTCCCTATGAAAGCAGGAATTGAGTTTAAAATATGTATAATATCCCTTCAAGGTATCAGTATCAGACGCCCAAATATCAGAGAATTGTTACTTACTGTGTGGCCAAAAAAATCGTGTTCGCACGAGAATAAATAGAGATTGTTAGAAATTATTGGAACCATAGATATGTGTCTACTGTAGGTTCTAGAACTCTCACATATGTGGCTCCAAGACTATACAATAAACTCCTACAAGGCATCTGCAAGACTGAAGATATTAAGGGTTTGATGAGGAAGTTGAAGACTTTTTTTGTTTTCCAAGTGCTTCGATAATATGGACTTGACAATAGTAAAAGGTGAGTGTGGGCTTCCTAAATCTGAAAAGTGCGGACCTATTTCAAATCTATCCGTCATTTCAAAAGTGCATTAATATGTTATTGTTGAACAACTGGTTACTAATTTTGAATGAATCAAAGTATTACCAGCCAATTACATTCTACGGCAACAGCTATATGCTCTGTTGTAAATAATATGCTGGAAATAACTGAGAAGAACACATGCTGTATCGTTATATTAACCTATTCGATCTTAGTGCTGCTTTTGATACAGTTGTGAATGTACTGATAATGAATTATTGTGAAGAATTTTCTTCACTCTTCTTCTTCCCTTTGTAAAGTGGGCTCTCTTAATACTTTCGCTCCCACACTCACCAAGTTCAAGAAGAAAGTAGATGGGAAAAATGCCAGCAAATGTACAGCAATCAGAGGGAAGGATGGAGAAATAATAGAGAAAATTGAAGAAATAAAGAAAGAATATGAACAATTCTACATTGATTTATTCAAGTTAGAAAATCCCCAAAGTGAAGAAGAGGTCTTGCAGAAGAAATCAACAACTTGTTTGATGAATGGCTGTCAGAAAGTGACAGAGTGAGATCCAGTAAGGAAGAGAAAATAACCTATCAAGAAGTGGAAGCCATCGTAAAAAGCCTGAAAGACAAATACACAACGGACAGGCAAGGATTGAACAATGTTGTGATTAAAATGATGGGGAAAGAAATAATAGAAAGTCTGATGTTGATCCTAACAGAAATTGACGAAAACATATGTATCCCTAAAGAGTGGGAAGAGATGTGGATACTTTCAATCCACAAAAAGGGAAATATAATGGAAATAGAAAATAAAAGAGGCATATTTATCACAAGCATAATTAGTAAAACATATAAGAAAATAAGGACGAAAAAATATAAGGACAGATTCAAAGAAGAGATGAGTAGATTTCAGTGTGGAGGCATTGAAGGAAGAAATACGGCCAATCATCTGCTAACACTGAATGCAGTAATAGACTATAATGCCTATTTGGGAGGGTCGACATACGTATGGTTCTGTGATGCGTATAAGTGCTTTGATAAGCTAGACCTAAAGGATTGCATAAAAGAAATTGGAAAAATGATAGGATGGAAGGAAGCACTGATAGTTAAAAAATTAATGAAAAAGGTAGAGCATCCATCAAATGTCCAGCAGGTACAACAGGAGATATAAAGATTGAAGGAAATGTGAGACAAGGAACAATATACGGACCCAAGCTATGCAGTATGGCAACTGACAAAGTCAATAGCATTAGTAGAAAAAATATCCCATTGAAAAGAAATATTGAAATAGAATCACTGGTATTTGTAGATGATATGTTTCCCACAAGAAGGAAAGAAGGTATAGAAAGTGCCATAAGTAATTGTCATAGCTTGGAGATCTTAAAGAAGTTCACAATCAACACAAACCCTCCCAAAATCGGGTGTATTAATAATTAACAAAAGACAGAATAAGAAAGAAGAAGAGATTGAAACAAAAGTGAAGAACGAACAAGTAAGTTTGGTCAAAGAATTTAAGTATCTGGGTGAATGGTACACAGAGAGGGGAAACAAAGAATTGAATATCAGTAAAAAGACCCAGAGTGTCGCATATATGACCCAAGAAATAAGAAAATATGGGGATACGAGAAAAATGGCACTGGAAGTCAGAAAGAAAATATATGAAACAGTAGTAATAACAACAGCATTTGCTAACGTGGAGACCTGGAGTGTAATAAGGGACAGAGATATGAAAGATCTGGATATAAGATCATAAGAAATATGTATGAACAACCTGCAAATACTCCATATTGGGGCATACTTGCAGAAACAGGAATATGGCCGGTGTCCTGCAGAATAGAATATAGGAAATTAATGCTCTTCCATAATATCATAAACTCTGAGGAAAAAAAAGATTAGTAAGAGAGATAATTGAGGATCAGTTGAAGAACCCGTATGGAAAGTGCTGCAGCAAGAGGGTAGAAGAAATCTGCAGTAAATATGGGATGGAAGTTGAAGAAATAAGAAGTTGGGGTAAAAGGACCCTGAAAAAAGAAATCAAGAAAAGAATTATGGAAAAAATACAAGAAACTATTGAAGAAAAAAAGAAAGTAATGAAAAAAATTAAGATTTATTAAAGGAAATGGCTCACAGCCTTATATCAGAGAAATGAATCTGGATAAGGCATCCCTTGTAATGAAGACAAGATTAAATATGCTCAATTTAAAAGCAAATTTCAGGGGAAAATATGATGATAATTTGTGTGCCCTATGCAAAGATGAAGAAGATACTACCGAACATTTATTTCTATGCCCAAAATTAGGACAGCTAATGAATGTAGACATAAGTTTAGGTTTGCTGAAAAATCCTAGCAGTGATCTGGCTGCATTTATAGGTATGGCAATGCGTATAAAAGAAGAATTTAAGAAGTTCAAACTGACCACAGTAGGTTGCCAAAACTGATGATAGCAAGGTGTTATCCTATCTAATTTCAAGGTATAAACCCATTTTCCTGTATTTTTGTGTAATTATAGTCCTTCTTAAACAGTCAGTCACTCGATTGCAACCAGAGGTATCGTTTTATACGTGTGGGAAGCTCTTAAATAACCGGTATTTAATTCTGTTTGAGTGAGGCAGATTTGTACGACTCACAGGGGATGTCCTTTTAGCTCGGAAAAGTTTCCTTCTAGCTGATTGGTTCGACAAGAGAATTCTAATCAATCTGAAAGCAGGAAACTTTTCCGAGCTAAAAGGGCACAGCTGCGAGTCAGTGCAAATCTGCCTCACTAAAATAAAACTGAGTAAAGCTGGAAGGGGAAAGAGAGGCAAGAATAGGGTGAGTCGTTCCAGAGACATCGCTCTCGACAAGTCACTACTGCTCTGCAAATAGTGCGCCTGTCCGCCACCGCGGGGCGCCACCATTATTCTTTGTAGCTTTGTAGGTGTTGCAAATACAGTACTATAGGGAGGGATTCATTATCCTTTTGTCCCAAAAGAGGATGGGTCCATCAGGACGACATGGCTACCTCACCCAAAAATAGATTTTTCGCTACGCTCAAAATCCGTTTTTTGGGCTCAGGCCATGTCGTCGTGATGGAAGTGTACCAGAGCATTATTGTATCTGTGGATTTCCAATAGTACCGTTCATCTCAAGCTAAATCTTTCCTCTTCGGTCTTTAGACCTAGAGACACTTGATGTTACCGTTATACATCGATCAGCTGATCCTAAAATGTGTCAGTGCTTCCTGCCCCCTACAGGGAAGAGTCTGGGTAGACTCGAGGAAAAAACCCGAGGATTGTGAGTTCAGGGAACAATCTAGCAAACAGTTTGTATATTAGTGTCATCATATACGTAAAGCATAGTCTGTACTAGGATGGAATTGGCTTGGGCAGATTACTGTAGGTCCCGGGTCTGTCATGAAGAGACGGACAGGTTTATATATTTGTAGGAACACTTTAAACCGTAAAATGAACAGTCTAGTACAACAAGGTCTTACCTGTGTGCCTGGAACACCATGAATCTTAATTCTAGTATTGACTTAATTATCAAAAGAGTCAAGGATGCTCTGACTTATGCATTTAAATAACTATTTAAATAACTATTTTTATAAATATTTGAATAAATAATTGGGGTGAAGGAGATGCAATTATTCGTTATATTGTTTATTACAAAAATAGAAATCATGGTTGTAAACAATTACAATGTATGTTGAATAATTCTACATACGAGCATAAACAGTAATAACAGGATAAAAAGGGGTTTGCCTGAAAAGGAAAACATTAGCCACTCAAGGGAAACATGCAGTTTCGTTCTACAATCTGTTGTTACTAAAACACTGTGCATATAAGAATGCCTGGCACTTGTGTCAGTTTATTATGCTTAATGTCACCTGTGTAGGGAGAACAGTCTATAGTGTTATCACTTAAACACAAAACTCAACACGATATGTCTTACGAGTCTATCGTGTACACCCTTCACTATAAGTCCCTAATAGTGCACTGTTCTTCGCAGTAATCAAACAGCGGGTTTTATCACACTGCCCGCCGCTACCACATGAAACTTAATTTCTTGTAATTGCTTCGCGTAGAGCTTGAAGAAGACCCTCGAGGACTTCCATCCAGTATAAGCACGAAGACTTTCAAACGACATTGTTTAGAAAAAATTCAGAGACGAGGCAACCTTTCTCGGATCATGACCTGCGGGTGTACTGTCTGGGTCCGCTCTGCGAATGAAGTAGGTAATTTTCGCCCTAATCTGTTTCAAGGATAATGTTGAACCGGAAGTCTCTCCCATGAAAAGCTGACCTCCCTTAAAGTCTGAAGTTCTACGAAGATAGACCTTTAGGCATTCCACTGGGCAGAGGGATGCTTCTTCCTTCAGAGGGCAGATTCTCCAGGGATCCCACCTTTTAGTGGGTAGCTCGTTCTTGGCGAGAAACGTCGGGTCCGGAAAGAGGTTCAGATCTTCATTGTCTGTGAACTGAATGTGGCCATCATCCCTTGAGAGGGCCACTATATCGCTAACTCTGGCTCCCGAGGCTAGTGCAAACAAGAATATCACCTTCTGAGTCAAGTCTTTCAGCGAGAAATCCTCATTATTCAGGGTTGATGCTAAATGAAGAACTTTGGCCAAAGACCATGAAATGGGCTTAGGAGGAGCTGCGGGCCGAAGTTTTGCGCAGGCTTTGGGAATCTTGTTGAAGATTTCGTTAGAAAAGTCTACCTTGAAGGCATAAAGTATTAGTCTGGCCAGGGCGGATTTACATGTAGTAATCGTATTGGCTGCTAAACCTTGTTCATGAAGATGGATGAAGAAGGACAAACAGAAGTCCGTAGAAATCTCCTTAGGTTTCTTCGCCTTGACAAAGGCCACCTATTTTTTCCAGGAAGACTCATATTGTCTGTTTGTTGACTTTGACTTGTATTCTTCTAGGAAGTTGATACTGTCCCTAGAAATCCCAAACCGTTTCTTGACCGCTAAGGCGAGAAAATCATGAAATGAAGGTTCTGGGTTTTCACTGATGAAGCTGAGACAGTCAATTTCTGCACTTGCTGAGTCAGAACTGGGTCCAGCAATGGGATCAGTTTCAGGCGTAGTTCCATTACCAGGGGGAACCAAACGCTGTTGGGCCACTTGTGGGCCACTATTACTGCCGTTCCCCGAAAGGATCTCAGCTTGTCAAGGACTTTCGGCAGAAGGTTGGTTGGAGGGAATAGGTAGATCTTGGACCATCTGTTCCAATCTATGGACATTGCATCCATTGCTTCCGCTAGAGGATCCTCGTACGGGGCTGCATACTGGGGTAGCTTCTTGTTGTCGCTCGTTGCGAAGAGGTCTATGCGTAAGATGAAAGAGAACGATCTTGCGTCTACGGACCATTCTGACTTTATCGGTTTGGTTCTGGATAGAGCGTCCGCTGTCACATTGCAGAACCCTCAAAGGTGGACTGCTGACAAGTGCCATCTCTTCTTCTCTGCTAAGCGGAGGATAGCTAGTATCACTTGATTTATGTGAGGCGATCTCGAGCCCTGTCGATTTAGGCATCTCATTATGACTTCGCTGTCTAGAACCAGATGGATGTGGATTGAGCAGCGGAGTTTCAGTTTCTTTAGGGAAAGAAAAACTGCCATGGCTTCCAGGAAGTTTATGTGGAAGGTTTTGAAGAGGGGAGACCAGGTTCCTTGGACTTTCCGATGGTGAGAGTGACACCCCCCCCCACCCTTCTTTTGAGGTATCCGTGTGAACGGTGACTGACGGTGGAGGTGGTTGTAAGGGAACCTTGTTCCTTAAGTTCTTGGCCTCTGACCATGGCTTGAGTAGGGATCGCAGACGATTTGGTGTCGGTCTTTTTAGATCTCTTCGAGCGTTTGATGCGTATTTTCTCCAGACTCCTGATGCATCTTTTAATTGTGCTCTCAATATTGGATCTGTCACTGAGGCGAACTGGAGAGACCCCAACACTCTCTCCTGTTGCCTTCTTGATATCCTTGCGGATCGAAGAAGGCTTCTGACAGATCCCGCCATCTCTTTCCGTTTCTGTGATGGAATGGAAAGGCAGTGTGACTGCAAGTTCCAGTGGACGCCCAGCCACTGAAACTTCTGAGCTGGAGACAGTCGGGATTTTTCCCGATTGATCTTGAATCCTAAGTGTTCCAGGAACTGGATCACTTCCATGGAGGCTTGCCTGCATTCTTCTTCGGATGCTGCCCACACCAGCCAGTCGTCCAGGTAGGCTACCACCTGGATTCCTTTTAGTTGTAGTTGATGAATGACTGCATTCGCGAGCTTGGTGAATACCCTTGGAGCTATGATTAGTCCAAAGGGCATGGCTCTGAAGACATACTGTCTTCTTTGTAGTTTGAATCCCAGGTAGGGGGAAACTTGACGGCTGATCGGGACATGTCAGTACGCATCCGTCATGTCTATGGAGACTGTGTATGCCCGTTTGGGCAACAGGGTCCTGATGTGTTGAAGCGTCAGCATTTTGAACTTGTAGTTCACTATGAACTTGTTGAGTGGTGACAAGTTCAGAATTACTCTGAGCTCTTCCGAGTCGTTCTTCGGAACACAAAATAGCCTTCCTTGGAATCTGACGGACTTTGCCTTCCATATAACTCTTTTGTTCAAGAGTTCCTGAACATATTCTTCCAATATGGGGGTTGAGTGTTGGAAGAATTGAGGGAAGGTTGGCAGAGTTGAGCTACAACTCCACCCTAGTCCGTTCTTGATTAGGCTGTGGGCCCAGGGATCGAAGGTCCAACGATCCCAAAAGTAGAAGAGTCTCCCTCCTACCAGTAGCATCTCACTTTGAGTGCTGGGAGGAGGATTTACCTCCTTGGCCACGTCCACCCCTGTTGCCCCTACCTCTGGAGGGGCGTCCGGAGGAGCCTCGAAAGGATCCTCGAGACTTCGGCCGAAAGGTCGTAGACTGCCTTTCAAACACTGGGGTGAACACTGGTGACTGAGTCGCCAGGGTTTGGGACACCAGTTGAAAGGTGGTGGGTGGTTGTGCCACCGTCTGGGGCACCGTGGCCACGGAAAGCTGCTGTTGCTGCTTAGGCCGAGAGGGCACTCTAGGTCGCTTTGATTTATTCTTCGGCTGGGGACCCTCGTCAGCTGAAGATTTCCTCTTGGTGGACAAGCCCCACCTGGAAAGGAGGTCCCTGTTTTCAGTGGCGGCTTTGTCCACGACCTCTTTGACCACTTCACTTGGGAAGAGGTCCTTTCCCCAGATGTTGGAAGCTAACAGCTTCCTGGGTTCGTGCCTCACCGCAGCCGAGGCGAACACGAACTCTCTTCAAGCCCTTCTGGCTTTAATAAAGTTGTACAGATCTTTAGTCACCGTCGCCAGATGGGCTTTGGCGAAGACCATGTACATGTCCCGTTTATCTGGGATGCTTGCCATTGTCTCCAGGCCAGTCTGTAGAGACAAGGAAGCGGCTAAGCGTTCTTTTGTTTCCTGCTCTCTACGCAGGAGAAAGTCCAACAGCTTGGGGAGGTCTTCGCTGAACTGTCGTCCGGCAATATCTGCCTCCAGCTCCCCGACTGTGAAGGTGTTGTGGACATCCTTCCAATCCGCATCGTCTGATGGAAAGGCTAGGGAGAAGGGTCTGCACTCTTCGAGTGTAGAGCATGGTTTCCCTGCCTCAATTGCCTTTAAGGCTGCCTTGAGCCCTTTATCCATAAAGGGGAAGGCACGTTGAGGATCAGCAATGAAGGACGGGTGCTTCTTGCTGAGAGCCGGCACCTTAGAGCTAGTGAAGGCCCTCTCCTTTAAAATGGTGGTCAATAAGGCCTGAGCCTTAGAGAGTTCAAGGACAATCGTTTCCTTGGGCTCTGTCTCCTCTTTGGACGCTGGTTCTGTCCTGAGACGGACGTAGCAGTCCAGGTAGGACCTTTTGCTAGGCCAGAATTCAATATCCTCTACTGGGACAGTATCCAGTTTATCTGAGAGGAAGATCTTCCCGCCCTTGGGCTATTGAAGGCAAGTATTGTCTTCATAACATTGAGTGATAGGCCACCGGCAACGGCTCTGCTGGCGGCGGCGGCTCTGCCAGCCGGCAACAGCCCTGCCGGCTGCCGGCGGCGGCTGCATTGCCGGCCGGCAGTAGTATCCGCCGGCTACTGGCGGCTCTGCCGGCTGCTGGCGGCTCTGCCGGCGGCGGCGGCTCTGCTGGCCGGCAATGGCTCTGCCGGCTGCCGGCGGTGTCATGGACCTGCCGGCCGGCAGTGGTACTTCCGGCCGGCGGTGGCTCTGCCGGCCGGCAGCCGAGGATCCTTCCATCAAGGGGAACCAAGGCAGTCGGCGGCAGAGTACCAGGCGGCAGCCGGCCACTCAGCGGCCGGCAGTCGGTACCCGAATGTCCAATATCTTTGCCCCAGTATGAAAGTACGGGAGAAAGAAAAGATGGAGAAAGGCAAGGATTCAGTCTTACCGGCCTGCATCCAGAATGAAGGTTCAAGTGAAAGGGGGAATTAAATTCGGGCTTCCACCCAACCATATCCCAGTCATGAGGGATAATGGAAGGCAGTCCAAGGGAGGACCGATGAACACTCTAAAGAATATGAGGACACCCGCCAGCAGCCGGCCTAGCCGGCGGCCGATGGGGGGCCTCAGGCCAGTCCTACAAGAACCCTAGGGTCAATGTAGAATGACGGCCAGAAGGGTGTTGGATCATTCAACACGAAAGGGATAGCGGGGAGGGGTCGGTGTCCTATAGTTAAGGTATTGTCCGAAGGCACTACCCAACTTAGAGGATTCTGTTCTCGTAAAGTAACCTCAGGTAGGGGAAGTCATTTCCCCAGGTTGGGTTAGTCAAGGGAGAGGGTGTCCGTAGGACCCCGACTCACAGGAGAGCAGAATCTCATACCAGAGACCCTAGGCAATGAAGAAATCCTTTCTTCGGTCTAGGGGCTACTGGCACAGGACTGTCTGCTAGGCCAGGGAAGGGGGAATTGTCATACAAAACTCCCAAGTATAGCCTAAGGAGGTCTAGCCTCCTGAAAGGGCAGCTTGACCTGACCTGGGAAGTCATTTCACCATGACAGGGAGATGCCTAACACAGACTAATACTCTGATGTCCCGTCCTAAACTCAAAACCGACTCAGTGGTTAGGAGAAAGAAAACGGAACGTCTCAGTAAAACTTTGCCAGAACTCTGTTCACAACAAAGAAAACTGAGAATAGCCTAGGCTAATCAGAGGTAAGGGGGTTGCTCTTAAATCTCCTAGGAGATTGGTATCGACTTAAAAGGTATAGGAGGGGTCAGTCTCCTCTTAAAAGGCAACACAAGAGCAATGGGGACATGTATGAAAGTATACTAAAGCCCCTAGGCTAGTAGCCTAGGAGCATTGAGAATCAATCACCGAAACTCTCCTGTATACTATCTTGGAAGAGGAAAGCATAATTAAGTAATATCAAACATGTGTAAAATAATGCCTGTGCTTCAATACAACTTTACCAGGATGGTTATATCATGCATGAAGTGTGAGGGTGCCTAGGCTAGGAAGCCTAGCACTCGTGAGGCTCGTTCAGAATAGCCAAATTCACGACAACAAAGACATAATATAAGAATCCCTAGCTAAAAATCTAAATAGCTAAAGTTAATAAAGCGTATAAATGCCGGGAAAAGGTCGTTCTGGCTAACTAAATGAACAGAAGAACGACCGCGTCACTGACGCCATCCGGCTGGCAACAGCTCTTGTTACGTTAATTACGATCTTAAACGAAAAGCAAAACTGGCAAGAGCTTACATTTACACAAGATAAAGATATTGCTTAACTTTCCAGAGGCTGATGAGGCTGGGGAAGACATCATAGACTCAAAAAAACTCCAAAATAGCGTGAGAGAACTGGGAAAAACACCGGTCTATTGAAGCTACAAGCGAAAGAATGACGGTGGCGTCGCGCGGTGGTGGACAGGCGCACTATTTGCAGAGCAGTAGTGACTCGTCGAGAGCGGTGTCTCTGGAACGACTCACCCTATTCTTGCCTCTCTTTCCCCTCGTAGTGAAAGCTCTATTGGGGGTGTAGATAGCCATGAGACGTGTCAAGAATACGTCCTCTGATATTACGCGATATCCCTTCGTAAAATTTTAAGGGATATTCGCTCCAGGAGTTAGAATTCTGGATACCTTTGGTAAATTCTCTGGGATATATCACTGTAGTCAAATATACCTAGGAAGCTACCTTTGAAGGAACTTCCATCAGGACGACATGGCCTGAGCCCAAAAATGATGTTTTGAAGTTGGTTTTACGGTTTTGTATGTATGATAGCGGCCACTTGTATGTATGATTAAGGCTAACTTAGAACACGGCAGTGGAAGTGGGGTCGCAGGAAGCCGTTAGCCCCTTCCCCCTTAGTTAATTAGGTAAGGACACGGCTTGTAGGTTAGGTTGTGGGGGAGGGAAATTTAGGTTAGTTGATGTCAATTTCTAATCCAAATGGGAAGAACTGGCCTCTTATACACAAAGGCTCCGTTTTACGATTTACGAAATTTGATTCAATTTAACCTTGCCAAGAATGAAGCAAACACAGGGTCGAGACTTAAGTCTTAGGGTAGGCCGAGTATATAGAGCTCTGTGGGGACATCAAAAGCGAGTATATCCCCCCCCCCACAATTGTTAAGTAGGAAAGGATATGGCTCCTATACTCATTTTTTTTTAATGAAGCACATTTGCACTGACTCCAAGAGGTGCCCTTTTAGCTCGGAAAAGTTTCCTGCTATCTGATTGGTTAGAATTTTCTTGTCCAACCAATCAGCGATCAGGAAAGGTTTCCGGGCTAAAAGGGAACCCCTGCGAGTCGGTGGAAATCTGCCTCACTAAAAAGAATTGACTATAGATTGGATGGTGTAGAGCCTTCGTACATTAGTGGCCAGCTCACCGTGTGCATAGAAAATGGTGGATTTTTCTTCCCATTTTGTAGTTTTTAAGACATGGCCATCATACTACAAAACTGTGTGTTTTTCTGCAAACCCTCTACACAAGAACACCACCTAACCTAAATTTTCCCCCCTAACCTAACCTACAAGCCTTGTCCTTACTAACTTACCTAACGACACGCCTTACACTGCTGTATTCTTACCCAGCCGTCGTCTTACATACAGGTGGCCGCTATCATACACACACCCAGATGGTGTTCTTGTGTTTTTTCCTGTTCAAGGTGTAGTTGTTCCGTAACTGATATACAAACCACGCTATTTAGTATGGGTAATTACTTTCAGCGTAGCTGAAATGACGAGCCACTAGAATTTTAACGAGGGTTTACTACCCCACCGCTAGTTAGAGTGGGGTATGGGGGGTAGCTTGCTACCTCCCCCCCCCCCACACACACCTGTGATTGAGTTCACTTTGCTCTTGGCTCGGGTGGTAGTCGGACGTGTCCGCTTTCACCCTCACCTCTTTGACAGCCATTAATGATTTTGTCTTTTTACTTTTTCTTATACTTGTAATATATATAAACATTCTTTATGTTTATGTATATATTTGTGCATAAAAATGTAGTAAGTTTTCTTTTCAGTGTTTGTGCTGTGTGTGTGATGTACGACAACGACACTTGCATAGTGCAAGGCCACCAGAGTTCCACTTCGTGGGGAACGACCTCTCCCTCTTGGTCCATCGGTCTTCCCTTCGGCATATCCGTTAACTCGGCCGCCGCTGGGAATCGTCATCGCTGGACTTTTTTCATTAATCTATTATCTTCGCTGTTCCTCTTTTCCTACGGGAAACTTGGATTCTCAGCGAATGGAATGTGGGCGTTTTTAGATTGACTACGGTCTCTCTCTACTCGAGGTCGTTCACCCCTTACTACAACTACGTACTATTACGGAAGCTCCTTTCTCGTTGCGGGTTAGGTTGCTATTCCGTTTGTTTGTCTCAATTATTTTTTAATGAAATCTAATTGTATTTTTAACTTTTCAGGTTTCTCCGGGGAACACTTTCCTTCGGGGGGGGGGGGGGGGGGTCAGTGGTTCTCACTATTAGTGAACATTCTTAGATGATTTAAATAATCATAATTCTGTTATAATTCTGTTTTTATTACAGTTACTGCGCCCACCCCCTTCTCCCGTGAATGTCAGCTGGGGGAGGAGGGCGCATACTTAATTCTTATTTATGCTATTCCTCGGGGTTACTCTTCGGAGTTCCTCCCTGGGAATTTCTGTTAAAATAGTTATTTAATTTTTCCCAGTTAACTATGCAGTTTTTCTTCGTTTGACTAAAGAGTGCCAACGAAGCAGAGCTGTCCTGTTCATGCCTGGGGAATCTGCTGTTGCTGCTGTCTCTCAGAGGACGTTGTCATGGGCGTCATCCCTTCTCTTAGAAGTACTCCCATGACAACATGCCAGCACTTCAGATCATCTTAGAATGCTAAAGGAGGTTTGCTTCTGGGGGTTGGGTAACTTCCCTTCTGAGGGAGGTTTCCTCCCCAGATGTGAGATCTTCTCCCTGCAGAGGGAGAACTTCCCATACCTTAATAAATTCATCGCCGCCGACTACTGTACTGTGCTGCCCTTCGGCCAGACTTTTCTCCCCCCTTGCTAAGTTTCTCTTCCTTCAGGGGTGGAGCACAGTCTTGGCAAATCTCTTCTACGAAGTGTTCACCTCTCTTGTTCGCGAGAGAGGCCACTCATAGAGATTCCTCTTCGGAGGATCGCCCCTGATAATTTCAGGGGGCGTCACCACGAGTATCTTCAGGTCTCTTCTACAAAGTGTCACCTCTCTCGTTCGCGAGAGAGGCCACTCATAGAGACTCCTCTTCGGAGGATTGCTCCTTATAAGGTCAGCATGTTGATCCAACGGCCCTAGGGGGTGCCATCACAAATGTCTTCAAGTCTCTTTTACAAAGTGTTCACCTCTCTCGTTCGCGAGAGAGGCCACTCATAGAGACTCCTCTTCGGAGGATCGTTGGAGTTTCCCTGAGGTAGCGCACAGGCGCTCACTGGTGCTCCAGAGTTCTCCTGCGCGCCATCACTCACCAGCTGACCTACCGATCTACCAGCGCAACCTTGCGCTGCAACAAGGACTTCGGTCCTAGACTCTAAACCTGCTAACGGTCCTCATTGGGGGATGTCCGCCCTTTTTTAAGGACACATCCCAGTTCCTGATCGTCTTGCCAGCTGACCCTTCAACCTAGCATGCTTACGCGTTTCGCCGTGCGAGATTCGTGCGTGCGCCGTGCGCGGGTACCAATGGTTTCCCATGCGCGCTCGCCGATCTTCTTTTTACGCGCGCAAGCGCCGACGATCTTCTTATGCGCGCGGGCACTGATGGTTTCCCGCGCACGCGTGCACTTCACACGCGCGCCCACCAATCTAATGCGCGTAAGCGCTGACGATCTTCTTACGTGTGCAAGCGCCAACGATCTTTCTACGCGCGCAAGCGCCAACGATCTTGTTCCGCGCCCAGGTACCGATGGTTTCCCGCGCGTGCACTGATCTAACGCGCGCAAGCGTCGACGATCTTCTTGCGCGCACAAGCGCCGACAATCTTTTCCGCGCGCAGGTACCAATGGTCTCCTGCGCGCGCGCCGATAGTTTTCTGCACACGCGCTCCGATGTACGCACACACGCCGATAGCGCGCGCGTCCCACATTCTGGCCCGCACGGGCTCTTTATTCTGATCCTGCACGTCAATTGGATTCCTGCGCACTCTAGGAAGTCTCGCTCGCGCGTCTGCGTGCCCGCGCGCCTGCGTGCCTGCGCGCCTGCGTGCCCGCGCGCCTGCGTGCCCGCGCGCCTGCGTGCCCGCGTCAGCGCTTCGACAGTCTCTCTCGCGCGCGAGCCCCGGGTATTCCCCAGCGCGCTCCGTAGTGCAATCGCCAATACCCTCCCCCGCGTGAGGCTGCCGGACAACACGCGGTAAGGGTGCCATTACCACATTCACCCCCCAAGCACAGAACAGCACGCTTGCCGGTAGGGGGGAAGGTTCCAGAAAGGTCTAGGGACATGCCTTCCTTATCTTCTTACAGGCGACTTCCCCTCCAGAGGGAGTGTCTGACAGTGCAGCCATCAGCCGGCAGCCTGGTTTGGGACTATAATCAGAGCGGTAGCACAGGCTTTCAAGCTGTTCTCTCTGAGTTGAGCCATAAATCCTTGGCTGCATATACTCCCCTGAAGAAGAAAAGAGGAGTTTCGAACGAGGTAACTTCGAGGATGTAGCTGTCTCCTCATAAGTCTTCGAGGCAGGCACTTTCGCGCTCTCAGGAGAGTCACATGAGGTGAAACGTTCCCCAATCACACCATTGAGGGAAACCCCACCTCGAGCGGTAAAGTCTTCTCGAATAAGGGTGGAGAAGAGCTTGCCTCCGTCGTTGTTGGAGTCCTGCATCCCTCCCGGGAAGGAGTCAAAGGACTCCAAGACAATACCGGGAGTCCCCTAGCACCAAAATCTACAGGCTCAGACATTCTTTCGTCATGGGAACAAAACTGTTTGAGCCTGAGGACATAAAGCAGGCGGCTGAGAGGTGGAGGAAGTCACCAAGACTCCCTCCTACATAGGGCTTTGACATTCAAGCCCTATAAAACTCCAGCACCTCAGAAACCACGTCCCACCAAAACAACGGCAGCTAAGACAGTGGGGTCTAAGCCTTTTCCAGTCAAGGACAAGAAAGGCAAGAAGTTCCCCATGGGAGGGAAGAATCCTAGAGGGAGCAGCCGAGGCCGCAAACGCTAGGATTGGCAGTTCCCCTGCAAGTCCGCCAGTTGGGGGAAGCCTACAAGGTTGCGCAGACAGGTTGCAGTAACTCAGGGCCGATTCCTGGACAATTTCCGTAATCAGTCAGGGATATCGCGTCCTGTTCACAACATCTTTACCTCCCGTGGACGAATCCGGTGTCATTTAGCCCCCTTGCTATGGGATCAGCAAGGGGGTGAGCCCTGTGTGCAGAGGCCCAGATTAAAGCAAACACCAGTCAGCATGGAGACAATAGACACAGTCAGTCTTGCAGTAAAACCGCAAGACTTCATGTGTATACTGGATCTGAAGGACGCGTACTTCCCGATCCCAGTCCATCCATCTTCAAGGAAGTACGTAGGATTCAGCCTAGACAACAAGGAGTACCAGTTCAAGGTGCCGTGTTTCGGTCTCTCCACAGCACCACAGGGTTTCACCAGAGTGTTCACCCTAATATCATCTTGGGCACACAGGATCGGCATCCGTCTCCTCCATTATCTGGATGACTGCCTGATCCTAGCAGACACGGAGTCATTCCCTCTTTGACACCGAGACAAACTTCTAGGACTTTGCCAGGATCTAAGGATCATGGTAAATCTCGAGAAGTCCTCTCTGCTTCCAAATCAAAGACTGGTTCACCTAGGCATGATTATAGATACCAATCTCCACAAAGCCTTTCCATCAGACGACAGGATAGCAAGGCTGAGAAGAGTCGCAAGCCCTTTCCTCAGACGAGAGGAGCTTCCAACCCAATCATGGTTACGTCTCCACGGTCACCTTTCTCCCTTGGCTCGTCTAGTTCTCAACGGTCGCCTCAGGATGTCTCTCCAGTGGCGGCTCAGGTCCTGGAGGAATCAAGGCTGCGATTCCCCGGACATCATGATCCCTATGGATCCTGCGGAACGGACGGACCACCAGTGGTGGGTGACAGACGAGAACCTACGAAGGAGAGTGGATCTTCTCGTCCTTCCCCCGGATTTAATGCTGTTTCGGACACCTCAAAGGAAAGGGGGGGGGGGGCACGTTCTGTACCACAGGGCCTCAGGCCTGTGGTCAGAATAGGAAAAGTACCTCCATATAAATCTGCTAGAGATGAAGACCGTCTTCCTGGCCCTTCAGCAGTTCCAACAATACCTGGCGGATCACTCTGTGGTGTGATGAACAACAACACCACAGTAGTGGCTTACATTAACAAGCAAGGAGGTACCTTTTCAAGGCAGCTATCCCATCTCGCAGTAGAGATACTGAGATGGACCGAAGTCCACTCGATTCCACTATCGGCTCGCTTCATTCCAGACTAGGGGAATGTGTTCGCCAACAGTCTGAGCAGAGCGTCTCAGATAGTGAGTACCGAGTGGTCCTTGGATTATCCAGTAGCCAACAAAGTCTTGACTTTGTGGGGTTCCCCGACTGTGGACCTGTTCACTACAGCACTGAACTTCAAGCTCCCGCTGTATTGCTCCCCAGTCCCGGATCCCAAGGCACTCTGGCAAGATGCCTTCCAACAACGGTGGGACAGCACCAACGTGTACACTTTTCCCCCGTTCTGTCTAATGAGGAGGGTGCTCAACAAGACCAGAATATCGGTCAATCTCTTGATGACCCTTTATAACTACGCTATGGCATCACGCGGAATGGTTTCTGGACCTTCTGCAACTCCTAACGGAACTTCCGGGAGAACTCCCTCTGCGACACAAGCTACTCAAACAACCACACGCCAACATCTTCCACAAAGCCGTAGCTTCGCTTCGACTTCATGCCTGGAGACTATCCAGCATCTCCCCACTGAGAGAGGATTGTCGCAACAAGTTGCGAACGGTATGTCTGGATACCTGCGTAGGTCATCCGCAGGGGTCTACCAGGCAAAGTGGCGAGTTTTCTGTGGTTGGTGTCATGGAAGGGGTATCTCTCCACTCAATGCCACTATTCCAGCAAAAGCGGAGTTCTTCGTATATTTGAAGGAAGAATGCGCCATTCAGTCTCGGCAATAAAAGGCTATCGCTCAGCCTTAAGTCTAGCCTTCAGGCTCAAAGGAGTGGACATTTCTTCCTCGCTGGAACTTTCCCTAGTCATACGAAGATATGAACTTACCTGCCCTCAGTCGGAAGTGAGACCTCCTCCATGGAACGTGGTTCGAATTCTCAGGCCTCTTAAGAGACCTCCCTACGAACCATTACGCCAGGCTTCAGATCGTCAATGAACTTCATTGTCTCTCGTATGACATCGCCCATTCAAGGGGATGGGGAGGAGGTAACGTTCAGATTTGTCTCTGAGTTTGTTGCTAAGACACAGAATCCGGGAGTGCCGGACCCTCGATTCGACTCTTTCCGGATTTCGAGTCTTCGTTCTGTAACAGATGACCCAGACTATCCCCTACTGTGTCCAGTAAGGAGTCTGAGGTTATATCTCAAAAGAACGGCTGCAGTTCGTCCCCAAGTGCAAGCTTTGTTTATGAGCACTGGGAGAACAAAGAGGAGGGTCACCAAGAATACCATCTCGGCATGGATTCGTAGGGTGATCCATCTGTCCCTGAATCCTGACCCTCCTCCGTCATGTCGCCTTAGAGCGCATGATGTCAGGGGCGTAGCTACGTCCCTGGCCTTCAAGAAGAACTTCTTCAGTGACGCAGGTTCTACAAGCGGAAATGTGAAAGCGTCAGACGACCTTCACAACCCACTACCTGTAAAACATGACACACAGGAGGCTCGATACGTTCTCTATCGGCCCTGTGATGGCTGCACAACAGCTGGTTTAAAACCTCTGGCTCCTTAATAGATAAGTAGCAGAGGATTGAGGGCATTGTTACCCGGTCTTAGTCTGCGTGAATGAAAAGGTTTGTCTGGCTCTTATTCTTTTCTTCATCCTCCCCTCTTGGGGAAAGCGGCATCCTGGGTTCTCTGCACAGCTGACCTCAAACCACTGCAAGAAGACCATGTTTCCTCGTGCTCCTAGTATTAAGTTAATACTGTCACGTCCCCATACCCTGACGAGGTGGTATTGGGAGAGTCCTAGCCTAAAGTTTCCATCTAAAGGACTTCAGGTCAACTACCTAGGACGGGTCACACTTCATACCTTCATATACAGCTTACGTAGGCCGCAGCCCTTGCACAGCAAGGTTCTAGCGAGGTGCAGTGACTCCTTTTTGTTGAGTGCTGATGCACTCAGATACTGAGTCCCCGGGCAAAGCCAAAAGCCAGTACTGGCTGGGACTTACCACCCTTCCTAAGGGGTGAGTCACCCATATTAAATAGCGTGGTTTGTATTTCAGTTACGGAACAAATGACAAATTCGTAGGTAATTTGTTTTTTTTCCTAACTATACAAACCTTAGCTATTTAATCAAACTTGCCCGCCAGCCCTATCCCCCGTGAAGTCCTACTTCTAAGCAAAGTAGGCAAAGTGAACTCAATCACAGGTGTGTGTGAGGGGGGGGGGGGGGAGCTAGCAAGCTAACCCCCCTACCCCCCGCTAACTAGCGGTGGGGTAGTAAACCCTCGTTAAAATTCTAATGGCTCGTCATTTCAGCAACGCCGAAAGTAATTACCCATATTAAATAACTAATGCTTGTATAGTTAGGAAAAATACAAATTACCTACGAATTTGTCATTTTTCAGTCATAAGTTGGGTTTTAAAATTCTAGAGAGAGAGAGAGAGAGAGAGAGAGAGAGAGAGAGAGAGAGAGAGAGAGAGAGAGAGAGAGAGAGAGATAAAACACCGTGATTACTTTATGCATTCAATTATCATTCGACCCAGACGGTGCCAAGCACAAAGTAATATCGTCTCATGAATAATGGCCTTCTTCGTCCACGTTGAACTACACCGATCTACAGTTTCAGCAAAGGTGTCGTTAACATTATCAACTATTATATTGTCTGGATCCTTATACCAAGTCTATAGTTCCCAACGCTGTATTTCTTTCCACAAGTACTAGCATTTTAATTACCGATCTGTCCGTCCCAACCAACTATCAAGGCTCCCCAACACTGAATTGAAATAATGGAGTGACCTATTTCAGTCTGACTGAAAGGGTTTTCAAAGTTACTTTATAATGGAGTTTGTAGAACGGTAGATACGCCACCATCTAGTCCAAGCAGAGATAATGGGGGTTTTAGAGTAAGGACACACTGATATGTGAAATTTTAGGTGAGACCGTATCTTTGATGTTTCAAAATGCCTTTTAAAGTACTGGTTTCTGTGCTAAAACTGGCCTGTGTCCGCTGATCTACAAACACACTTATAAGGCAATTAGGTTTCTAATGTGTGAAATTGGTTTGTAATTTGGGTAAGATTGGTTTGCATTGTGTTGGTAGTTTGTAGAACAGCGGACACATACCAACTTGTCCCAGTACCATAGAGGTAATGGGTCTCAGGAGGCCTTGACTGTCCTGTTAAGGACGAGCCGACGTATCCTAAGTGCCATTTCCAATCTAATCTGTCATTGTTAGTTGAAACCGTGGACCCCCTACCAATATGATATTGTATCTGATTGCTCCCAGTGGTACATACATTAGTCCTTTATGTTAGGACCTGGGGGTTTTATAACTAGGAAAAATTGAAAAAAAACCAATGTCCTTTAGGTAGGAATGATCTTCCTAATCGGGTAGTTGAATCAGTGGAAGTTCAAAAGTTCAAGGCTGCAGCAAATGTTTTTATGTTGAACAAGCTCACATAAGTCTTATTATAGTTTATATATGACATATCTGTTTTCAGTTGTTACTGTTTTTAGAATGATTTATTGTTAATTTTTTCTCATCTATTTATTTCCTTATTTCCTTTCCTCACTGGGCTATTTTTCCCTGTTGGAGCCTTTGGGCTTATAGCATCTTGCTTTTCCAATTACGGTTGTAGCTTGGCTAGTAATAATAATAATAATAATAATAGGGATTCAACAGCTGTCCATCTCCCAACATAAAGAACTCAGGCTTGTGTAGCCGGGAAAAATGCAAATTACTTTTAAAACTTTGGAGTTATAAGAAAGTGTTTATGGAAATAAAATTATTTTAGAGCCAAATATTGTCCTGCAAGGCAAGAGAGAAACTTTTTGGAGTAATTGATATTTTCCTTTGTTCCGTAACCGAAATACAAACCACGCTATTTACATGGGGTATTACTTTCGGCGTAGCTGAAATGACGAGCCATTAGATTTTTAACGAGGGTTTACTAACCCCTCGCTAGTTAGCGAGGGGGTAGGGGAGGGGTAGCTAGCTACCCCTCCCCCCTCACACACCGGTGAACTGATTCACTTCGCTTTTGGCTCGGGTGACGGTCAGACGTGTCTACCTCACCCTCGCATTTTGACAGCCTTAATCTTTTTTGCTTTTTCTTTCAGAGTGTGTTCGGAAGTTGGCCTCTACCTCTATCATGCAGAAGTGCCCTGGCTTACCCGACCGCCCTTGTGGGACTTTTATGTCGGCGGTCGAGACGGACCCTGACACCTTGTGTCCGTACTGCAGAGGTCAACGGTGTGATAGAGACAAAGTTTGCAGTGAGTGCAGGGAGTGGTCTACCTCACAGTGGGAGAGGTTTTCCCGGCGACGGAAGAAGAAGTCTAAGCAGGATCTTTCTCCTTCAAGGGTTGCCTTGTAGAAGGAAAGTTCCAAGGACTCTTCTTCCGCTGCCCGAACCTCCTCCGAAGCTCCCACTCGATCGGTCTCTCGTGAGAGGCCGGCGAGTGGTAGCGTAGGCCATTCTTTTGTTGACCAACCTCGGGGTTCGGGAGAGGGAGTTGCCTCCCATAGCGAGGCAGCTCCTCCTCCTCCTCCGGGGGAGGATGTTAATAACTCTGTGTCTAATGATGGTTTATTGCAGCTTTGGGCTTCCTTGGGGCTTAAGGGTTCGCCCTCCAGGGAAGCCCTGTTTGACTTGATCCAGTTGGGAGCAACTGTCAAGCAGTCACCGGTGATAGCAGAGGTAGATCCTCTGTCTATCATTCGACGTTGTTGTGGCAGAGACTTCCGACGGGTCGGGTCAAACCCCTGCCTTGATTGGTGATGTAGCTGAAGGCTCAGTTCCCCCCTCCGAACATCCTTCGAGGGAGGAGCTGAGTCCAACAGTCTCTCCTGCCGGTGATTCTCCACCTCGGGGGAGTTCACTGACAGAGACTCCTCTTCGGAGGACCGACGATGGTGTGCCTGCTCCTAGAGGTCGTCTTCGCTGCAAGGCTCGCCCTCCTCTCCGCCGTAGAGGTCTTCCTTCTCCCTACAAAGGAGTTAGGAGGCACCTCTTCGGTTCTTCGCCCTCGACGTCCCCCGCAGAAGTTCCCCCTTGACGTGAGTCGACCGTTGCAGCTGCATCTCTGGACCTCTCTGCAGATAGTTTGCGATCTCCAACGCCTGCCAGACCTGTGGATCTTCCTTTTCCGTTCCTGGAAGCTGACGCGCTGTGGGCGCCCACGCACCCCGTTTTCCAACGGCCTCCGGTCCCTTCGGGGCAGAAGGACTTGTCTCACAATGTGAGCAAGTCTCTTCAGCGCCAGGACCTGCGCCCACGTTCTCCTGCACGCTCTGCAATAGCGTGCAAGCGCTCTCCTGCTGTTGCTGAGGACCTTCCTACGTGCCAGCGATCTCCTGCAGCAGAGGCAGAGTCATCTCGTCAGCGCTCTCCTGCTCGTCACCGAGCTCCTGTTCGCCAGCGCTCTCTTGCTCACAAGTGCTAGCCTGCGCGCCAGCGTTCTCCTGTGCAGCAGCGATCTCCTACTCGCCAGCGCACATCTGCGCGCCCTGTTCCTGTCACCCGCCAGGCGCGACCACGATCTCTTGCGCGCCCACGATCTCCAGCTCGCCAGCGATCTTCTCCTGCGCGTCAGCGCGCACCTGCACGTCAGCGCGCACCTGCACGTCAGAGCACACCTGAGCGCCATCGCGCACCTGCGCGCCATCGCGCACCTGCGCGCCATCGCGCACCTGCGCGCCATCGTTCGCCCGCGCGCCCACGATCCCCGATCTGGGAACAGGCAAGAAGACTCTTCCTTCTCCTTCTCGCCCGCGATCACCTGCGTGCCCT
This sequence comes from Palaemon carinicauda, assembly GCF_036898095.1. Lineage (NCBI taxonomy): Eukaryota > Metazoa > Arthropoda > Malacostraca > Decapoda > Palaemonidae > Palaemon > Palaemon carinicauda. The sequence continues at coordinate 88,253,228 of NC_090749.1, read as the reverse complement.
CGTCGCTCGCCCACGCGTCAGCTCTCGCCTGCGCGCCATCGTGCGTACTCGCCTTTGCGCATTTCCAAAGCTGGAAGAGACACTACATGCCCACGCGCTCACGAAAAGTCTCCTGCTCGCGCCCACGAGCAGCCCCCGGTACGTGCTTCTACACCTGCTGGCCCTGCGCCCCACCCGCCTGCTCCAGACTGCGCGCCTGCGCGCCAGCGATCTCCTGCGCGCCCGTGCGATCTGTCGCCTGCGCGCAGGCACTCTTCAGCCCGCCCGCGGGCACACGATCTCTCCTGACCACGATCGCTCACTTTCTTGCCCAACGCGCCATCGCTCGCCTGTGCGCCTTCGCTACCCAACGCGCCGACGCTCGCCTGCGTGCCGTCATTCGCCTGCACGCCGTCATTCTCCCGGCTGCCAACGCTCGCCCTTACGGCCGCGCGCGCCCTCGCCTGCGCGCCCACGCACACCCTCGCCCGTGCGCCTCTTCGCCTGCAGCGCCCACGCGCCCCTTCGCCTGCGCGCCCACGTGCCCCTTCGCCTGCGTGCCCACACGCCCCTTCGCCCGCGTCCACGCGCCCCCTCGCCCGTGCACTCACGCGTGCCCGCGCCTTCATCTCCGCGTGCGAAACTGCGATTTGTCAATCGCGCGAGCACCAGCGCGACCCCAAGCGCGATTCCCAACGGGTTTCGCAGTGCGAGCGAGTCTCCAGGAGCGCGCACAACCAGGTCATCATCTTCACGACCCCCCCCCCCCCCCGCAAGTGCAGAACAGCGCGCTCGCAGGAGGAGGGGAAGTCTTCAGTGAGGTCTAGGCACCATTCTTCTTCTTCCTTTCAGGTAGGCCCTATGGTGTCTATTCCAGAGGATTGCCCGATCCCCTTCCCTCCAGTGGGAGTCTCTGATACTGCGTCCGTCAGTTGTCAGCCTTGGTTTGGGTCCCTTATCAGAGCTGTCATCCAGGCTGTTAAGCCTGCCTTCGCTGATTTGGGTCTCAAACCAGCGTCCCCAATGAAGAGGAAGAGAGGAGTAGAGTTCGTGGTGACTTCCCCTAGGGTCAAACTGGCCCCTAAGAAGTCTGTAAGGAAGGCTCCTTCCCCCCCTCAGACATTCTCTCCTTCTCCTGTGGATGAAGCTTTTCCGTCCTCAGGAGAATCTACTGTGGTGAGACCTTTTCCCACCGCACCAATAGGAGAGACCCCACCACGAGTAGGAGAATCGTCGCGTACTGGGGTAGAGAAGAGCCCTCAGACTTCTTTGCTGGAGTCCTGCATCCCTCCTAGAAGGGAACCGAAGGACTCGAAGACCGTCCCGAAGTCTTCTTCAAGGATTCGACCAGAGCCAGCGAGACCCCAGGAGAACGTCCACGTGTCCCCCCAAGTAGAGCAGGTGGGGACAGGAGACCTTGCTGCCAATTCACCAGGAGGAGAGCAGCATAATTCAAAGCACGCCTTCTGGCAATTCCTGACTTTGATGAGGTATCTCAACAAGTTCAAGGACCCTGAGACCGCCCCTCGTGAAGGCAAGGATACGGTCCCGGACCAAGTCTATGGCACTCAGAAACCCTTTAAGGCCAGTGCGGCTCTGCCTTGGTCCCAAGGGGTGAAGAGTGCCAGAGATAAGGTTGAGGGCCAGCTTTCGGAACTCGCCTCCTCCAGCCGTTCCTCTGCTGGTAACAAGCTCCTCCCACCTCCTCGTGTCCAACAGAGGAGGTACTTTGAGATCATGGAGGAGCCTTGTTTAGCTCTCCCTCTTCACCACTCCGTGGAAGAGCTTACCAGGGGAGTCTCTCTTGAGAGACTCTCCAACCGGCAGATGACATTCTCGGCAACGGAGATCCTGAGTCAGGAGAAGGTCGCAAAGTGTGCCATGCAGGCCACTTCGTAGCTGGATGTCTGGCTAGGGTCTCTGGGCATCCTGCTGTGTTCCGAGGATCTATCCAAGGAAAGCACCAGGAAGGCCGTGGAGACCTTCCTCCTCTCTGGCACACATACCATCGAGTTTCTGGCCCACCAAGTTTCGAACTTGTGGGCAAACTCGATCTTGAAACGACGTGATGTGGTGACCAAGAGGTTCCACGCGAAAATCCCAGCCGTGGATGTCTGCAAGCTCAGACACTCTTCCATCCTAGGAAAGAGCCTGTTTGAGCCCAAGGATGTGGAACAGGCACGTGAGAGGTGGAAGAAATCGAACCACGATTCTTTCCTCCAAAAAGCTCTTACATCTAAGCCCTACAAACCTCCAGCACCCCAACAACCTCACCAGTCCAAGTTGACGAAACCGGCACCGGCAGCAAAGACGAAGGTGTCCAAACAGCAACCCTTTCTTGTCAAAGACAAGAAGGGTGGAAAGTCCTCCAGGGGAGGCAAGAATCCTAGAGGAAGCGGCCGAGGCCGCAAACGGTAGGATTGGCAATCCCCCTGCATGTCCACCAGTGGGGGATGCTTCCAAAGTTGCGCATTCAGATGGCAGCAACTCAGGGCCAATTCCTGGACGATCTCCGTGATCAGTCAGGGATATCGCGTCCCGTTCATAAGATCTCTTCCTCCCCTGACAGCGAATCCAGTGTCGTTGAGCTCCTATGCCATGGGATTGGTAAAGGGGCTTGCCCTTCGGGCAGAAGTCGAGACCATGCTCAAGAAGGATGCTCTCCAGGAGGTCATCGATGGCTCCCCAGGCTTCTTCAGTCGACTCTTTCTTATAAAGAGGGCGTCTGGAGGCTGGAGACCCATCATCGACCTCTAAGCCCTGAACAAGTTTGTCAAACAAACTCCGTTCAGCATGGAGACAGCAGACACGGTCAGACTTGCAGTGAGACCGCAAGACTTCATGTGTACACTGGAACTAAAGGACGCGTACTTCCAGATCCCAATCCATCCATCTTCCAGGAAGTACTTGAGCTTCAGCCTAGACAACCAGATCTACCAGTTCAAGGTGCTGTGTTTTGGTCTCTCCACAGCACCTCAGGTATTCACCAGAGTGTTCATCCTGATATCTTCCTGGGTACACAGGATCGGCATCCGTCTCCTTCGTTATCTGGATGACTGGCTGATCCTGGCAGACTCGGAGTCGACCCTTCTTCGACACTGAGACAAGCTTCTGGGACTTTGCCAGGATCTAGGGATCATGGTAAATCTCGAGAAGTCTTCTCTGCTTCCATCTCAACGACTGGTATATCTAGGCATGATATTGGACACCAATCTCCACAAAGCCTTTCCATTAGACGACAGGATAGCAAAGCTGAGGAGGGTCGCAGATCCTTTCCTCAGAGGAGAAGAGCTTCCAGCCCAATGGTGGTTACGTCTCCTAGGTCACCTTTCCTCCTTAGCCCGTCTGGTTCCAAACGGCCGCCTCAGGATGAGATCCCTGCAATGGGGGCTCAAGTCCCGGTGGAATCAAGGCCACGATTCCCCGGACATCCTGGTCCCTATGGGTCCTGCGGAACGGACAGACCTTCAGTGATGGGTGACAGACGCAAACCTTCGAAAGGGAGTGGATCTTCTCGTCCTCCCCCCGGATTTGGTGCTGTTCTCGGACGCTTCAAAAGAAGGGTGGAGGGGCCCACGTTCTCAACCACAGGATCTCAGGCCTATGGTCTGAATCAGAAAAGTGCCTCCACATAAATCTGCTAGAAATGAAGGCCGTATATCTGGCACTTCAACAGTTCCAACGGATCCTGGCGGGTCACTCCGTGGTGGTGATGAGCGACAACACCACGGTGGTGGCTTACATCAACAAGCAGGGAGGTACCCATCCCATCTTGCAGTAGAGGTACTGAGATTGACCGAAGTCCACTCGATTCCACTATCGGCTCGCTTCATTCCGGGCAAGAGGAATGTGCTCGCCGACAGTCTGAGCAGAGCATCGCAGATAGTGAGTACCGAGTGGTCTTTGGATCCTCTAGTAGCCAGCAAAGTTCTGACTTTGTGGGATTCCCCGACGGTGGACCTGTTTGCGACAGCCTTGAACTTATAGCTTCCGCTGTACTGTTCCCCAGTCCCGGACCCCAAGGCAATCTGGCAAGATGCCTTCCAACGATGGGAAAACATCGACGTTTACGCCTTCCCACTGTTCTGTCTGATGAGAAGGGTACTCAACAAGACCAGAATATCGGTCAACCTTTCGATGACCTTGATAGCTCCGTTATGGCATCATGCAGAGTGGTTTCCGGACCTTCTGCAGCTCCTGACGGAACTCCCGAGAGAGCTTCCTCCACGACACGAGCTACTCAAACAACCACACTGCAACATCTTCCACAAAGCCGTAGCATCGCTTCGGCTCCACACCTGGAGACTATCCATCATCTCCTAACAGAGAGAGGCTTTGGATTCGCAGGGTCATCCACCATTCCCTGAATCCAGGCCCTCCTCCGTCACGTCGCCCGAGAGCACACGATGTCAGAGGCATCGCTACGTCCCTGGCATTCAAGAGAAACTTCTCAGTGACGTAGGTTCTACAAGCTGGATTCTGGAAGCGCCAAATGACCTTCACAGCCCACTACCTGCAGGACGTGACCCACAGGAGGCTCGATACGTTCTCTATCGGCCCTGTGGTGGCTGCATAACAGCTGGTCTAACCTCAGGCTCCTTAATGGACAAGTAGCAGAAGGTTGAGGGCATTGTTACCCGGTTTAGGTCTGCATGAATGAAAAAGTATGTCTGGCCCTTACTCTTTTCTTCATCCTCCCCTCTCTTGGGGAAAGCAGCATCCTGGGTTCTCTGCACAACTGACCTCAAACCACTGCAGGTAAACCATGCTTCCTTGTGTTCCTAGTATTGAATAATACTGTCGTGTCCCCCATACCCTGACGAGGTGGTATTGGGAACGTCCTAGCCCAGATTTCCATCTAAAGGACTTCAGGTCAACTTCCTAGGACGAGTCACACTTCTTTCCTTCACACACTAGCTTATGTAGGCCGCACGTTCTTTGCTGAGCAAGGAACTTGCGAGGTGCAGGGACTCCTTATCTCGAGTGCTACACACTCGGATCCTGAGTCCTCGGGCAAAGCCAAAGCCAGCAAGGCTGGGACTTGCCATCCTACCTAAGGGTTAAGTCACCCCATGTAAATAGCGTAGTTTGTATTTTGGTTATGGAACAAATGGCAAATTCGGAGATAATTTGTATTTTTCCTAACCATACAAACCTTAGCTATTTACACATACTTGCCCGCCAGCCCTGTCTCCCGTGAAATCCTACCTCTAAGCGAAGTGAATCAGTTCACCGGTGTGTGGTAGTAAACCCTCATTGAAAATCTAATGGCTCGCCATTTCAGCTACGCCGAAAGTAATACCCAATGTAAATAGCTAAGGTTTGTATGGTTAGGAAAAATACAAATTATCTCCGAATTTGTCATATTAATTTCTCTCGTGTAAGATTACACTAATAATTCCGGTTTTGCCTGTAACGATTTTCAAAATGTTTTGAACAACTTGACTCAGGTATTCAGGATTCAGTTGTTTTTGGAAAAATATAAATTGCATTAGATTTGTAATATTTCTTGTAATTGTGCATTTGGCTCTATTTTAAAGAAAACAACAAGAATTCAGGTGTGCTTGTGTGAAGCACTTGCCTTCCCAGCATAAAGAAACAGCAGAACACAGCTCCTCCCTAATACTGTTGTAACGAGTTTGCGTAGCTTTAGCATGAAAGCAGATTGGTCCTACAGTGGGATTGGATGTTTATTATTCTTATTGGTTTCTTCACTAATATTTAGTTGTTCCGTAACTGGAATACAAACCACGCTATTTAATAGGGGTATTACTTTCGACGTAGCTGAAATGACGAGCCATTAAAATTTAACGAGGGTTTACTACCCACACCGCTAGTTAGCGGAGGTAGGGGAGGGTAGCTTGCTACCCCCCCCCCTCACACACCTGTGCTTGAACTCAATTTGCTCTCAGCTCGGATGGTAGTCGGACGTGTCCGCTGTCATCCTCGCCGCTCATTAGCAGCCATTAATGCTTTTTTGCTTTCTCTTTTTGACAGTTGTGTGTGAAGTTGGCCTCTACTATTATGCGCACCTGCCCTGGATTACCCGACGGCCCCTGTGGAACATTCATGTCGGCGGTCGAGACAGACCCTCACACCCTTTGCCCTTACTGTAGAGGTCAACGGTGTGATAGCGATGATAAGTGTAGTGAGTGTAGGGAGTGGTCTACCTCCCAGTGGGAGAGGTTTTCATAGCGATGGAAGAAGAAGTCCAGACGGGATATTTCTCCTTCGAAGGTTTCTTTGAAAGGAGAAAAACCCAAGGCCTCTTCTTCCGTTGCTCAAACCTCCTCCGAAGCTCCCACTTGGTTGGTCTCTTTCAAGAGACCGTCAAGTGGTAGCGTAGACCGTTGTACTGTTTTCCAAGCTCAGGGTTCGAGAGATGGCGTTGCTTCCCCTAGCGAAGCAGCTCCACTTCTCCCCCTGGGGGAGGATGTATCACTAATCCATCTTTTTCAGCTTTGGTCTTCCTTGGGGCTCGAGGGTTCGCCCTCCAAGGAAGTCTTACTTGACTACATCCGATTGGGTGCTGCTGTCAAGCAATCGCCGCCTCTGGCAGAGGTTGATCCTCTGTCGATTGTCGACGTTGTGGTGTCAGAGGTATCCAATGCTGTATCTCCCATTACCTCTGCCTCTTCAAACCCTACAGTAGCTGACGGCTTAGTTTTTTCCGTTCCTGTTCAACCAACGAGGGAGAAACTAAGTCCAACAGTCTTTCCAGCTAGTGTTTCTCTCCGTTGGGAAGTTCACTTAGAGAAAATCCTCTTCGGAGGACTGCAGAAGGTCAGCTTGCTGATCCCACGGCCCCCAGAGGGCATATTCGTCGCAAGGCTCGCCTTCCTCTTCGCCAGAGAGGCCTTCCTTCACCTGCCGAGATGTAGAACCAAAGAGGCGCCTCGCCTCTTTGGTTCTACATCTTCGTTGCAGTCCCCCGCAGAGGAGCCTTGTCATCGATCACCGACTGTTCCTGCTTTGGTCCTGGACCTCTCTGCGGATTGTTCACGATCCCCTTCGGTGCAAAGTCTTCCTTTCATAGGACACGTCGCCCTTCCACCCGACAGACCTGCTGACCTGACGTCGCCGTTCCTGGATGCTGATGCGCGCTACGCGCCCACGAAACCTAACCTCCACGCTCGTCAGGCATCGTCTTCTAACCCTAATACAGGGCATCAAGGGTGTATGCGCCAACGCGCATACTTCCATCATGCGCTATGCAAAGCATACGCGCCCACGTTCTCCTGCGCGCCAGTCTTTGCCTGAGCAAGCGCGCCCACGCCCAGCTGCGCTCCCACGCCGAGCTGTGCGCCAACCCTCACCTGCGTCAGCGCTCCTCGGCGCGCCATCAACCTCCTGCGCGACAGCAACCTCCTGCGCGCCAGCGCTCTCCAACCCGTCAGCGCTCTCCTGCGCGCCAGCGCTCTCCCGCATGCCAGCGCTCTCCTGT
>NC_090749.1:88192007-88245305 GCF_036898095.1 Palaemon carinicauda | reverse complement strand
GATTTTATTATTGGGAATAATGATTGGATTTCATCAATCGTAACCCATCCAAGTACTGACCAAAAGTAATGCTCTGTATGTTTTAAGTGATAGGTTTCTATCATTGGTAACCAATTCAAATATTCACCAGATGTAATTGTCTATGTTTTTAAGGATCAAGTTTTATAAGTGTAACTCATTCAAGTGCTGGCAACAATCAGTTTTCAATTTTTTTAGTGATTAAGTTTTATCATAAGTTTTGACCGCCAACTGATATGGAAGAGTATAGTTGGTAGACCATTAATTTGTTATTTCAAGTTTCCTTTGAATTTAGAGCCTGGTTATATTAAATCCAGACAATTATTTTGTAATCCTAAGCATGCTCTGAATTAATATTATGATTACTATAATAGTACACAATTGTTTTCTAAGTTTATGCCAAAAGCGAATTAATATACTTGTTATTTTAAAGCTAGACCAATAGTTAGTAAAGTGAATCTTGCCTTAAATTGAAATCCTGTCATTGTAAATGTAAACCATTATTTTGTATTTCTAAATTTTCTTTTGAATAACATCCTGCTTTAAAAAGAAAGGTAGATCATTATTTTATCATTTCAAGTTTGCTTTAGAATAATATCCTGGTTAATTAAAAGGTAGACAATTATTTTGTAATTTTAAGTTTGGTTTGAATGAGTGTCGTGGTTAATGTAAATTTAGATCAATATTTTGACATTTCAAGCTTGCTCTGAAATAATAACCTATTTACTTTAAAGTTGGACCATTATTTTGTAATTTTAAGCTTGCTTTGAATTAATGTCCTGGTTAATGTAGAGGCAGATCATTATTTTGAAATTTTAAGGTTTCTCTCAAATAATATCCTGGTTCTTTTAAAGGTAGAGTATAATTTCATATTTTTAAGCTTGTTTCAAATTGATACAATGGTTATTGTTGAAGTAGATTATTATTCAGAGTATAAAGCTTCCTTTGAAATAATATCCTGTAATTAAACTACGATAAAAACTAATGTGATTTTCCTTTTCTTTATCCATTTGATTAATTTGCTATGATTATAATCATCCTTTGCATATTCAAGTAAAGACTGTTCCTACATTACTACAGACCTCCATCTTTTATATGGAAATATCCCCTGGCCCATCTGGAAAGGAACTTTAAAGTTCTGTAATGAGGTAGTTTGTCTTAGTTATAAGTAGTGTTTCATCTGTCAGCTATCAATTTCTTGATCCATAATTAGTCAGATTTAAAAAAGATAATACTGGATTAATGGAAAACAGACTATGGATTAGATTTGAAATGTTACTTTCGTTACAGGCAATTGAAAAAGATTTGACAATGTTTCTTTGGGTAATGTCACTAAACTGGATTATTGCCTCTGTGTATAACCAACTGATTCTAAGACTTAATCCTATATAATGCCATTTTATTATGACAGTAATGCTTTTAGAAATTTGGCTAACAGAACTAGTATTACTGGTCAGGGCTTATCTCCTTCCCTCATTCATTTCCTGCTTGGAACACTGCCAAAATAATACGATGACACTAGCTTGAGCTTGAAAATTTTGGCAGAAGAGATCTGCTTAAGGTGTAGAGAAAAATTAGATAGATTTTCTTGCTCATCCAATTGACAAGAGCCTTCTTCATGCGGGTAGTAGTGGAAAATACATATTGGTTCACCTCATTATCCATATCATCGAAACCCTTCTGCACACTCTAGAGCTTTTCTGGCCTGATCACCTCATACATGTTTACCATCTGCATGGTCACCAAGCTCATGATCTCCGCATATTCGAGGAGGAACAGCAGATCTCGGGGCGCCTTTTCATTACAAGCAAAAGGCCCTTGTAACTAGTCGTTTAGCTTCAGGTCCCCAGGCCCTTAATCCCTGTATACTAAGATGCCATATTCCCGGTCTCCTTTAGCTTCATCATTGAACGATTAAACACGACATAAGCCATCATCTATTTCTCTTGTTCCTAGCACTAGGACATATCACATTAGATCAACTGCCTGGAAGACTCTCCACTTTTAGACACCAAGTAATAGGAGCCCTTGCAACTCTACTTCGTGAAAACCTGGTTTGGGCTCAACTAAGTATTCAGAACTTCAGTCTCACGTTCCTCCGCGTCAAAGACGTAAGTCACATCATCTTTTTTATCCCTTTTATTTGCCAAGCCACCAGGATTGTCTATAGGATCGTGATTGGTCTGAGTATCAAGGATCTTCCTCGTGGTGGGACCAATGTCTCAAGTGACCCTCTTGTCTTACCGATTTTATCCTTTGATGTAATGTTTCTACGTGCAAGATTGACAGGGGTCAGTAACAGGTGATACATAGGCTCTACTCTCAACACTCTTCAAAGCACTGAGACGCTTTGTCACATCAGCATGACTCCCACTGGAGCCCTCCTTAGACCAAGGAGGAGAGTGTGTCCTCAGGCTGTTCAGTGCCACATTTCCCCATTATTGGTTATTGATTAGCAGCATCTTTGGGAATAACTTTTGTAATTAGAGGACCTCGTTTCCATGAGCACCTCCTCCAGAGATCGCTCTTGTGCCACTGGTGGAATAGGAAGTTAGGGTTGATCTGAAGTGGTGGCTGAGCAAGGTAGTTCCACTCAACTACCCACCTCCAGAGATGCTGCAGTTCACACAAGCATCCAAGAAGATGTGGGTCATGTTAGTGACCAGAGAGCGTTGGGGGTGTGGTCCAAAGAAGAAAAAAGATTACATATCACGCTGTTTGAAATTTGAGCAGTACTTCTAGCTCTGCAAACTTTTCAACAGAGTTTGATCGGGCATTAGGTAGCGTTGATGAGCACAACATGCTCTTTGCACTCTCCAAGAGAGAATAGTTCACCAAACATTCAGCTGGGCTCTACAAGGTAATAGAAGAGTTGGGAGACCCAGGCCTACATGGCTGAGGACTATGAAGCGTGAAATAGGATATGATGAGTGGAGAAGCATTGATTTAAAAGCTCTAGATAGAGGAGGCTGGCGAAATCTAACTGAGGGCCTTTGCATCAATTGCCGTTGGAGTAGATGATGATGAGAGCATGGGCTCACTAAATCAGAAGTATAACTTCTACCCTGGCCATTTAGAAAAATCTGTGTGTTGTACAGTTGCTAATGGTAGGAGTATCAAAGCACCAAAAATCCTTCACTCCCAACTGGTTTTGTAAGTAAACCTAAAAGTACCTGATTTATTTTACTCTGGAACCTGTAGTAGCTGCTCAATAGGTTGTGTAGTGAGCCTACCTCCTTAATGGGACAAGATGAGAATGTCTGAGTATTTTTCCTATACTCTTCTCCTCTCTTGATGCACAGGAGTCTTACTGTTATATCTCTGGACCAGAAACTAGATGCAGGTAAGCTACATAACCTAGTAACTTTTCATTTAGATATGATTTTTGTCAAAGAGTGGATGGATAGAATATATGCTCACAAATTTCTCATATAATTCCCATACATTTAGACACTATATCCTTAAGGGTGTAGATCCTTTCATGGCCACGTATCAGCTCCTAAAACATGCAACATCTTCATGCTTGGGTAGTTAGGAGACTGACAGGAGTTATGATTTTGTTCCTCTACGAAGGAATTAGCTAAATGGAAGACAGCATCTGAATAGTGGCTTTCACGCGCCTTTGCTTTATACACGACACCCACAAGGTGCTCGCGCGAGGGTAGTAACCTCTGCATTCCATGCTTTTATCTTTCTCTGGTATAATTGGAAGGTTTTATCAGAAAAGGTATATTAGAAGGACCCCTTTTCACCGGCCGCCACAGGTCGACCCAGAAATATATATATGTATATATATATATATATATATATATATATATATATATATATATATGTATTTATATATATTTAAATATATATATATATATATATATATATATATATATATATATATATATATATATATATACATATATATATATATATATATATATATATATATATATATATATATATATATATATATATATATCTATCTATATAGATAGATAGATAGATAGATAGATAGATAGATAGATATATATATATATATATATATATATATATATATATATATATATATATATATATATATATATATATATATATATATATATATATATATATATATATATATATATATATATATATATATATATATCAGTATATATATATATATATATATATATATATATATATATATATATATATGTATGTATATATATATATATGTGTGTGTGTGTATGTATAAGTATATGCATACATGTATATATATATATATATATGTATATATATATATATATATATATATATATATATATATATATATATATATATATATATATCATATATATATATTTATATGTATAATTATGTATATATATATATATATATATATATATATATATATATATATATATATATATATATATATATATATATATATATATATATATATATATATATATATATATATCTAGCCAAACTACAACCCTAGTTGAAAAAGCAAGATGCTATAAGCCCAAGGGCTCCAACAGGGAAAAATAGGCCAGTAAGGAAAGGAAATATGGAAATAAATAAATGATGAGAATAAATTAACAATATACCATTCTAAAAACAGTAACAGTGTCAAAACAGTTATGTCCTATATAAACTATTAACAACGTCAAAAACAGATATGTCATATAAACAATAAAAAGACTCATGTCAGCCTGGTCAACATAAAAACATTTGCTCCAACTTTGAACTTTTGAAGTTCTACTGATTCAACTACCCCATTAGGAAGATTATTCCACAACTTGGTAACAGCTGGAATAAAGCTTCTAGAATACTGTTTAGTACTGAGCCTCATGATGGAGAAGGCCTGGCTATTAGAATTAACTGCCTGCCTAGTATTACGAACAGGGTAGAATTGTCCAGGGAGATCTGAATGTAAAGGATGGTCAGAGTTATGAAAAATCTTATGCAACATGCATAATGAACTAATTGAGCGATGGTGCCAAAGATTAATATCTAGATCAGGAATAAAAAATTTAATAGACCGTAAGTTCCTGTCCAACAAATTGAGATGAGAATCAGCAGCTGAACATCAGACAAGAGAACAATACTCAAAACAAGGTAGAATGAAAGAATTAAAACACTTCTTCAGAATAGATTGATCACCAAAAATCTTAAAAGACTTTCACAATAAGCCAATTTTTCGTGCAGTTGAAGAAGACATAGACCTAATGTGTTTCTCAAAAGTGAATTTGCTGTCGAGAATCACACCTAAAATTTTAATTCATATAAATTTGAAGAAACATTATCAATACTGAGATCTGGATGTTGAGGAGCCACCGTCCTTGACCTACTTACAATCATACTTTGAGTTTTATTAGGATTCAACTTCATACTCCATAATTTGCACCATGCTCTAATTTTAGATAAATCTCTATTAAGGGATTCACCAACCCCAGATCTGTTAGCATATGATCGGCCGTAGATCTTCCTTCAATGCCTCCACACTGGAATCTACTCATCTCTTCTTTGAATCTGTTCTTATTTTTTTCATTCTTATTTTCTCATATATTTTACAAATTATGCTTGTGATAAATATGCCTCTTTTATTTTCTAGTTCCATTCTATTTCCTTTTTTGTGGATTGAAAGTATCCACATCTCGTCCCACTCTTTAGGGATACATATGTTTTCGTCAATTTCTGTTAGGATCAACATCAGACTTTCTATTATTTCTTTCCCCATCATTTTAATCATAACATTGTTCAATCCTTGCCTGCCCCTTGTGTATTTGTCTTTCAGGCTTTTTACGATGGCTTCCACTTCTTGATAGGTTATTTTCTCTTACTTACTGGATCTCACTCTGTCACTTTCTGACAGCCATTCATCAAACAAGTTGTTGATTTCTTCTGCAAGACCTCTTCTTCACTTTGGGGATTTTCTAACTTGAATAAATCACTGTAGAATTGCTCATATTCTTTCTTTTCTTTCTTTATTTCTTCAACTTCCTCTATTATTTCTCCATCCTTCCCTCTGATTGCTGTACAGTTGCAGGCATTTTTTCCATCTATTTTCTTCTTGAATTCCCAGAAGGCTGTGCTGTTCATACCTCCTTTTGCTTTGATCTCTTCTACTTGCTTGATTATTCTTAAACCTTCCTCTTTTTCAATATTAATCTTACCCGATGATCATGTAGCTGTCAACTCCGTTGCCCGACAGAAATCTACGGACGGGATACGCCAGCGATCGCTATACAAGAGGGGGGTGTACTCACCAGCGCCATCTGTGGTCAGGTACTCCAGTACTTCTTGTCAACACCACCTCAATTTTTCCTCTGTCGTGCCGCCGGCAAGACCTACATGGATACGCTGTTGATTTTGGAGTCTTTGTTCACGGTTTTGGTGAAGTATTTGCTCTAAAATTTAGCCTTCGCTGTACAGGAAGCTTTTCCCTTAGCTTAGATAGCTTTTGGAATTAAATTGATTTATTGGTTAACGATCTTTGCTTTACTTTGGAATTCCCCCTTGACTGTTCTCTAAATTCAAGATGTCCGACCACTCTCAAGCTCCTAAAATTAGGCGATGTAGTGTTAGGACTTGTAATAGGCGTCTTCCGAAGGCCTCTGTTGATCCTCACACCGTTTGTTCCGACTGTAGGGGAAAATCCTGTCAGTTGGAAGATCGATGTGGGGAATGTGCTGGGCTTTCGGAATTCGATTTTAATGAATTCCTCAAGTATACGACTAGGTTAGAGAGGGAGAGAGTTAGGAGGAGTTCTTCTCGCTCTTTGGTTTATTCCTCCCCCCATGATCCTCAACCTTTTCCTTCCCCTGTAGTGGTGACCCCCGAACCTGCTACGAGTGCTCAGCCTGATATGTCGGATATGTTACGTGCCATTCAGGCTCTTGGTGATAAGGTGGAGTCTTTAGTGAGTGACCACAATCTTCTCTTGGAAGATGTCAAGGAACTTAAAGTGAAAAGTGCAGTGGGAAGTGTTAGTGCCAGTGCTGTGCCTAGTGTCAGTGTCAGTGTTGCGCATGAGGATACTTCTGTGCGTGCCAGTCGTCCTCCCAGTCCGGGACCTCTTGCAAGCTCCCAAGCCCAGGGGAGAAGCAACGTCGAAGGGCAAAAGGGTTCGGCAGGCCTTGATCGGCGCACAGTTGTATCCTCAGTGGTTGCGGGCGTATCTGATAGAGATCGTCACTTCCACTCCCAGACGATTGAGCCCTTAAATTCCTCGTCTGCGGAAGAAGTTTCCAGGAGGAAACGCTGGACCCAGGTCTCACGACCTCTTAAACGTAAGGTCCCGTCCGAGCGAGTCCAACGGCCCAGGTGTAGCCACTGGGCCAGTTCGGACTCGCTGCAGTCATCTGATGACTGCACACCTCCTAAGAGAGGTAAAGCGGTGCCTCAACAGGCCTCTGCTCCAACTTCTGTTGATCCCAAGTGGTCTATGCTGCAGACTATGCAGTCTCAGCTTGCGGCTTTGATGCAGGAGTTTCAGGCAGAGAAGGTTAGCACTCCTCCTCCTGCGAGCGCTCCTCCACCACTGCGCAGTCCTCCCTGCCAGACGTATGATCTTGAGGCTCCTCCTGCTTCCATGCGTGAGCTGCCGCATTGGGAGTTGCCAGGTACCAGCGCTATGCAGCAACCTCCTCTACCCTTGAGGCAGGAACCTCTTGCTATGCGGCAACCTCCTCAACCCTTGAGGCAGGAGCCTCATGCTATGCGGCAACCTCCTCTACCCATGAGGCAGGAGCCTCATGCGTTGCGGCAACCTCCTCTACCCATGAGGCAGCAACCTCATGCTATGCGGCAACCTCCTCAACCCTTGAGGCAAGAGCCTCTCTCTGCGCAGCAACCTCCTCAACCCTTGAGGCAGGCGCAACCCTTGAGGCAGGAACCTCATGCTATGAGGCAGCCTCCTCAACGCATGCAGCACGAGCCTCTTACCATTCAGCAGCCGCATTCTTCGCAGCATGAGCCTCTTCCCATACAACATGAGCCGCATACCATGCAGCATGAGCCTCATGCCTTACAGCATTCGCTTCTGACCACTCTTGCTCCTCAGACCTCCGCAGAACCTCCTTCACCCCAGCCTCATGACTTTGTCATTGCCAGCCCTCAGCCTCTTCAGCAGAGGCATGATGATGGATCCACAAGTGCGCATGCACCCGTTCTGCAGGATTCAGCCATTCAGCATGCCGCTATACCGTTACCTCTCGCTACTCAACTCTCAGGCGATGAGGTTTCTGAGGATGAAGCTGCTCACCTGGATGATCCTTCTTCTGATGTGGAGGAACACAAGTCTTCGCCGCCTTCCTTAGACTTTCGTAAGGTCCTGGCTCTGTTCAGAGAGTTATACCCTGAGCACTTCATTTCTGCAACCCCTCGTTCTCCTCCATCCGAGTTTTCTCTAGGCATGCAGCCTATTACGTCTGCCTACACCAAGCTTGTCCTCGCCAGATCATCAAGGAGAGCTTTGAGGGTTTTAGGGGATTGGATGCAGTCCAAGCAGCAACTGGGAAGGACTTCTTTTGTGTTTCCTCCTCCTAATCTGGCTTCTAAGTCGGGCGTCTGGTATGCCACGGGAGAGGAACCTGGCTTGGGGGTCCCTGCCTCTGCCCAGGCCGACTTCTCAAGTTTGGTTGACTCTCCCCGTAGGTCGGCTATGAGACGCTCGAAGGTCTGCTGGAATTTTTCTGATCTGGACCACTTGTTGAAGGGAGTCTTTCGCGCCTTCGAAATTTTTAATTTCCTCGATTGGTGCCTGGGGGCCTTAAGCAGGAAGACTGCCCCTTCTGACAAAGACTCGGCCATGCTGATCATGTCCTGTATGGACAGAGCAATTCGCGATGGTTCTGGCGAACTTGCGTCTATTTTTGTCTCAGGAGTCCTCAAGAAAAGGGAACATCTATGCTCCTACTTATCGACTGGTATCACCCCTTGCCAGAGGTCACAGTTGCTGTTTGCTCCTCTCTCCAAGTTCCTGTTTCCGGAGGAGTTAATCAAGGAGATGGCTGCGGCCCTTATCCAGAAAGATACGCATGACCTCATGGCCTCTTCAGCACGTAAGGCTAAAACCTTACCTTCCGTGCCGAGATCTTACCGCACCCCTGTGGCTGATACACCTGCTACCAGATTCATTCCGCCCTTTCGTGGCAGAGCCCCCAGTAGAGGAAGTTCCCGTGCAGACAGTCACCGGGGCAAGTCCAAGAAAGGTGCCAAGTCCACGAAAAGCAAGCTTTGACTTCCCTCCTCTCCAGACAGCTGTAGGAGCCAGACTCAAGACCTTCTGGCAAGCCTGGGAAAGCAGAGGTGCAGACGCTCAGTCTGTCAAGTGGCTAAGGGAGGGTTACAGAATTCCGTTCTGCCGCAATCCCCCTCTGACCACATCTCCCATCAACCTCTCTCCCAACTACAAGGAGAAGGACAAGAGGCTAGCGTTACATCAAG
Source organism: Palaemon carinicauda (assembly GCF_036898095.1). NCBI lineage: Eukaryota > Metazoa > Arthropoda > Malacostraca > Decapoda > Palaemonidae > Palaemon > Palaemon carinicauda. The sequence continues at coordinate 88,235,861 of NC_090749.1, read as the reverse complement.
AGGTGTCGCTCCTGTTACAGAAGGAGGCAGTGGTGATAGTCCGGGACCATCAATCCCCGGGCTTTTACAACCGTCTCTTCCTGGTGGCCAAGAAGACAGGAGGTTGGAGACCGGTGCTGGACGTCAGTGCGCTCAATGCTTATGTCACCAAGCAGACGTTCACAATGGAGACGACGAAGTCGGTCCTAGCAGCGGTCAGGCAGGAGGACTGGATGGTCTCGTTGGATCTGAAAGACGCCTACTTTCACGTTCCCATCCATCCAGACTCCCAACCTTTTCTGAGATTCGTCTTTGGAGAGGTTGTGTACCAGTTCCAAGCCCTGTGCTTTGGCCTAAGCACGGCACCTCTTGTGTTTACGCGACTGATGAGGAATATTGCGAAATTCCTTCACTTGGCAGACATCAGAGCCTCCCTTTATTTAGACGACTGGCTTTTAAGAGCCCCCACAAGTCGTCGCTGTCTGGAGAGTCTCAGATGGACTTTGGATTTGACCAAGGAACTGGGTCTCTTGGTCAATTTAGAGAAGTCCCAGCTCGTTCCTTCCCAAACCATCGTTTACCTGGGGATGGAGATTCAGAGTCTAGCTTTTCGGGCTTTTCCGTCGGCCCCAAGAATCAACCAAGCCCTAGAGTGCATCCTGAGCATGCTGAAGAAGAACCGATGCTCGGTGAGGCAGTGGATGAGTCTAACAGGGACTCTTTCATCGCTAGCCCTGTTCATCGAGTTAAGGAGACTCCACCTCCGCCCCCTTCAGTACCATCTGGCAGCTCACTGGAACAAGGATATGACGCTCGAGACGGTCTCTATTCCTGTTTCCAAAGAGATGAGGGCTACTCTAACGTGGTGGAAGAACAGCATTCTTCTCAAGGAGGGTCTCTCATTAGCTGTTCAGACCCCCGACCTTCATCTCTACTCGGACGCATCAGACTCGGGCTGGGGCGCGACATTGGACGGACAGGAATGCTCGGGGACATGGAACCAGGAACAGGAAACGCTTCACATCAATTGCAAGGAGTTGTTGGCAGTTCATCTGGCCTTAATGAACTTCAAGTCCCTCCTGCTAAACAAGGTGGTGGAGGTGAACTCCGACAACACCACAGCCTTGGCGTACATCTCCAAGCAGGGAGGGACTCATTCGAGGAAGCTGTTCGAGATCGCAAGGGACCTCCTCATTTGGTCAAAAAGTCGAAAGCTCACGCTGGTAACGAGGTTCATTCAGGGCGATATGAATGTCTCGGCAGATCGCCTCAGCAGGAAGGGTCAAGTCATTCCCACAGAGTGGACCCTTCACAAGAACGTGTGCAACAGACTTTGGGCCCTGTGGGGTCAGCCAACTATAGATCTGTTCGCTACCTCGATGACCAAGAGGCTCCCATTGTACTGTTCCCCGATTCCAGACCCGGCAGCAGTTCACGTGGATGCTTTTCTGCTGGATTGGTCCCACCTCGACCTGTATGCATTCCCGCCGTTCAAGATCATCAACAGGGTTCTTCAGAAGTTCGTCTCTCACGAAGGGACACGGCTGACGTTGGTTGCTCCCCTTTGGCCTGCAAGAGAATGGTTCACAGAGGTACTGCAATGGCTGGTCGACGTTCCCAGGACTCTCCCTCTAAGAGTGGACCTTCTGCGTCAACCTCACGTAAAGAAGGTACACCCAAGCCTCCACGCTCTTCGTCTGACTGCCTTCAGACTATCGAAAGACTCTCAAGAGCTAGAGGCTTTTCGAAGGAGGCAGCCAGAGCGATTGCCAGAGCAAGGAGGATATCCACTTGCAGAGTCTATCAATCTAAGTGGGAAGTCTTCCGAAGCTGGTGCAGAACCAATGCAGTTTCCTCTACCAGTACCACTGTAACCCAAGTTGCTGACTTCCTGTTGCATCTTAGGAATGTTAGATCTCTTTCAGCTCCTACGATCAAGGGGTACAGAAGTATGTTGGCAGCGGTTTTCCGCCACAGAGGCTTGGATCTTTCCTCCAACAAAGATCTGCAGGACATCCTTAGGTCTTTTGAGACCTCTAAAGAACGTCGGTTGTCCACTCCAGGCTGGAATCTAGACGTAGTCCTAAGGTTCCTTATGTCATCTAGATTTGAACCTCTCCAGTCATCCTCTTTCAAGGACCTCACTCTCAAAACTCTTTTCCTCGTCTGCCTTGCAACAGCCAAAAGAGTAAGTGAGGTTCACGCCTTCAGCAGGAACATAGGTTTCACATCTGAAACGGCTACATGTTCCTTACAGCTCGGTTTTTTGGCTAAAAATGAGCTTCCTTCACGTCCTTGGCCTAAATCGTTCGAAATACCTAGCCTTTCCAACATGGTGGGTAACGAACGGGAGAGAGTACTTTGCCCTGTCAGAGCTCTTAAGTACTATCTTAAAAGGTCAAAACCCTTGCGAGGACAATCGGAGGCCTTATGGTGTGCTATTAAGAAACCTTCGCTGCCTATGTCTAAGAACGCAGTTTCTTACTACATAAGGCTTCTGATTAGAGAAGCTCATTCTCATATGAAGGAAGAAGACCTTGCTTTGCTGAAGGTAAGGACACATGAAGTGAGAGCTGTGGCTACTTCAGTGGCCTTCAAACAGAACCGTTCTCTGCAGAGTATTATGGATGCAACCTATTGGAGGAGCAAGTCAGTATTTGCATCATTCTATCTCAAAGATGTCCAGTCTCTTTACGAGAACTGCTACACCCTGGGACCATTCGTAGCAGCGAGTGCAGTAGTAGGTGAGGGCTCAGCCACTACATTCCCATAATCCCATAACCTTTTTAACCTTTCTCTTGAATGCTTTTATTGTTGTTTTGGGTTGTACGGTGGGCTAAGAAGCCTTCCGCATCCTAGTTGATTTGGCGGGTGGTCAATTCTTTCTTGAGAAGCGCCTAGGTTAGAGGTTGTGATGAGGTCCTTTAGTATGGGTTGCAGCCCTTTATACTTCAGCACCTAAGAGTCGTTCAGCCTCCTAAGAGGACCGCTGCGCTCAGTAAGGAAGACGTACTTATTAAAGGCAGAGTAATGGTTCAAGTCGACTTCCTTACCAGGTACTTATCGTTTTATTTGTTATTTTGAATAACTGATAAAAATGAAATACGGGATACTTAGCTTCTTGATTAACATGTATACTGGTTTTCACCCACCTCCCTGGGTGTGAATCAGCTACATGATCATCGGGTAAGATTAATATTGAAAAATGTTATTTTCATTAGTAAAATAAATTTTTGAATATACTTACCCGATGATCATGATTTAATTGACCCACCCTTCCTCCCCATAGAGAACCAGTGGACCGAGGAAAAAATTGAGGTGGTGTTGACAAGAAGTACTGGAGTACCTGACCACAGATGGCGCTGGTGAGTACACCCCCCTTTTGTATAGCGATCGCTGGCGTATCCCGTCCGTAGATTTCTGTCGGGCAACGGAGTTGACAGCTACATGATCATCGGGTAAGTATATTCAAAAATTTATTTTACTAATGAAAATAACATTTTTGTTTTTCTTTTTGTATGTATAGGTCTACGAGGCTCTCCTGTACTTTGATTCTTCTTTTGACCTCATTGTTTTCCTTTCCAAGATTAATCCAATTCTTTTTTAAGATTATTTTAAGTTTCATTAATTTCCTTAATTCTTTGGACCTCTTGATTTATCTGTTTGTCTCTTTTATACTACGTTTTCTTAATATTTCTTGCACTTTTTCTTGCCATTTTGAATATTTTATTCTTACATCAACTTTTTCTTTAGCAATCTTTATAAGTTCCTTCTTATCTCTGTGGACTTTTAAATGGTTCCAGTCTATTTTGTATCTAACCTTTCTTACTCTCCTGTTTAAGATCAACCCATTCATTTCTAGTAGGATGGCACAGTGATCAGAATACACCATCTCTTTTGATATCCTGTAGGGGGTTATCACTTTCTCTTCGTCAATTACCATGCTACTAATACCTTCTTCATCTTCTTCTCTAACTAGAGCATAATCTATCACTGATTTCATCTCTTTTTCAATTCTCGTCCAAGTCCCTCTGCATTTCCAGTTGCTATTTGCAAATCTCATGTTGGACTCCTCTGCCAAATCTCTTAACATTTTGTCTAATTTTGAAATCTCATTACTATTGTTTTTTATAATACTTCCTACTTTACATTTGAAGTCTCCCATTACAACTAATTTTTCTTCTGCTATTTGCTATCATTATTTCGTCTTTTACAGACTTGTACATATTTTCTAAATGGCTTGTTGTTTTATTTTCTTGTGGAGCATAAATTACTCCTAATCTAACTTTAGTCTTCCCATCATCAATTTTTACCCACTGAGACTCGTGACCCTGGTTTTCGCCTTTTATTTCCACCGTTACATTTTCCAATTCATTTTTTAGGCTCAAGCCATGTCGTCCTGATGGAAGATTCCTATTGGCAGCTTTCTAAGGGATATTTGGCTACAGTGATACTCCCAAAGAATTGACATAGATCTCCAGAATTCTAACTCCTGGCGCAAGTATCCTTAAAATTTTTCTTAAGGATATCGCATAATATCAGGAGACGTATTTCTTGATACGACATATGGCAATCTTCACCCTGAGTAGAGTTTTCGCTCTGAGGGGGAAGAGTGGCGAAATTGAAGGGAAGCCGTCATCAAGGTTACCTAGTGGATCCCCTTCCCGTACTACTACAGGGTCCAATATGGCTACCCATTCCTTGTTTTCAAGCGAATTACGCAAGGTGTACTCCCGCTTGCTCTAGAGTTCTAGATTGCTACTTTTGAAGATTTATCATGCATTCTCCAGCATCTTCTGCCTCTGGAAAGTTGAGTATTTAATCTTTCCTGTGTATAATTTATAGCTCCCTTCTCGCAGTTAAATTAGCAAAATTTAGATGTGTTTATCAGAGCGTAGTCGGTAACCAGAGGCACCATTTTGGACGCTGTCGTTCGCCATACATGCCTTATTTAGTCAGTAGAACGACGTTCCCGGTATTTAGCTTTAATGAATTATAGCTATTTAGACAAAATTATACTAGTGAAGATAAGACCATATAGAAGCTGACCCAAGGTTGAGGCACTTTTACAAACCCACAGATACAATACTTTCAAGTAATTCTCTGGTAAACTTTCATCAGGACGACATGGCTTGAGCCCAAAATAATGGATTTTGAAGCAAAGCGAAAAATCTATTTTTGGGTGAGATGGCCATGTCGTCCTGATGGACCCACCCTCATATCAATTCCCACCCGAAACTACTCTATCTGTAGCACCATGCTTAATTGCTACAAGGAATGGGTAGCCATATTGGACCCTGTAGTAGTATGGGAAGGGGATCCTCTGGGTAACCTTGATGACGGCTTCCCTTTAATTTCGCCACTCTTCCCCCTCAGAGCGAAAACTCTATTCGGGGTGAAGGTTGCCATGTGTCGTATCAAGAAATACGTCCCCTGATATTATGCGATATCCTTGAGAAAAATTTTAAGGATACTCGCGCCAGGAGTTAGAATTCTGGAGACCTATGGTCAATTCTCTGGGAGTATCACTGTAGCCAAATATCCCTTAGAAAGCCGCCAATAGGAAGCTTCCATCAGGACGACATGGCCATCTCACCTAAAAATAGATTTTTTGCTTTGCTTCAAAATCAGGTTTTTTACTGCAATCGACACTCTTCCGCCGTTTGATTTTCTGTTATTATTAAAGACCCTATAACCAGCTATTTTTAAATTTTCTTCCCCCTTCAGATGGGTTTCTGTGATGCAAATAACAGTTGGTTTAACTTTTTCTATTATTACCTCTAGCGAGTTACTTTTGATTTTTTGTCCCTTATATTAATGTAATATATCTTGAAAGCTTTATCAAATTTTGCTATCTTTTTTTTTCTTCTTTTCTCTTCCATTTTTACAGGCAACGGCCTGTTCTTCCTTGACCACCCTGTGGTATCATGTAATCCATTCCTAGGGCTGTGTTGGGGTTTCCCACTGCCCTTTCTGCCCACGTCAAGTTGCGTTGACTTGGGTTGTACGATTTTTTGTACCTTATCTCTTGAATAAATCTCCCCATTTCCTCTATTCTTGAACTTAAAAAATGTATTTGTTTTTTCATACTTTTTTTACTTGGACCATTGCTTACGTGATTCTTTATCTTTTCCTCCTTAATATGTTTATACTGCTCCTTGTTTCCTCTAACTTCTGCTCTGTTTTCTTTATTTCTTATGCTGTAGTGTCTGAATGAGCATGTTTGGCCTCTTTTGCAGGCACCGTTCACATTATCTCTACATATTTTCAATCCATCTTTCACATAGTTTCTTTTGTTGCCCATTTTGTTATTTTTCCAGTGACCAATGTATTCCTTACCTAACCTACACTTGCCTTCTTTGTAATACTTACACTGAATGTGCTTCCTCAATCTGTTCCTCTGAGGGTTATCTTCACCTCCCTGGCCGCGTCTATGTTGGGAGTCTTTTCTTTCCCTTTTTCCGAGGGAATCTCAATCTGTTCTTTCTATTTTTCATGTTTAATTGCTTCGCCTTTGCTTTCTTCATTATTTATAACTTTATTTTCCCCCTCTGTTATCTCTCTTCTTTCTAAAATAGTTGCTCTTTCATTTGCCAACTCCTCTACTTTGCCCTCTGTTACAAATTCTCTGTTGAGGATCCTCATATCCTTAATTTGGAACCATTGGTTCCCTATCATTCATTTATGGTCTGCAAGTTCACCTAGACTCAATTCTAGGCTTTCTTTATAGTTCCGGCAATCTTTTTTACGTCTTTCTATTTCCGCATCGCGTGAACTGATTTTGAAGCAGTCTTCTTCCAACATTTTAGACATCAAATTTATGTGGCATACCATTTCCAATACTGACATTCCATTTTCTCCCTTGTTTCTGTCCTTTCCGCCACAACATTTTCCCATCAGGAATTGTTTTGTTTCCACTGAGCAGCCAGCACAAAACCAGAAAAACCCATCAATCTTTTCGGTCATTTTGATCATTTTGAGAAGCGTTTTTTGTTGGCTTTTTGTTGTGGTTGCTAAACTAATAAACTGGAGGCAATACCACTCCTTGAATTTATCGCATTCTGCGCTTTCGTCCTCCGGACCTAACTCTAGAGTACAGCTGGCACATTGGTACGAATCACTAGCCTCTGTGTGGACGTGACTATTGTTTCCCGCTCCACGTCTTCCCCAGACGATCCTTCTATAATGTTCCTACTATCTCCCATGTCTATTAGTCTACTTTCTTGTGAGTCTTGGGTGTTATCCCCTAGACTAATCATAGACACGTCCATCTTATCTAGGCTAGCTTCTTTCATTTTTCCCACAACTTTGATTATTCTACCCCTAGTTGATGTGGTTTTGTACCCTACTTTATCTGCCATATTATTTAATTAACTTTTCTTTGCTGATGTCTTACGTGTATCTTTAAATCAGGTATGCCAACCACGTGGGTTGCCTCCACTGAGAACACAAGATATTATCTTACCTTATTTCTATTTTCCCATGACTTTGACTTATCACTTGAATTACTCGTTACTTCACTTTCAGTTTGAGTTGCACAATTCACACTATTTCTCGTTAATTTCTCACTAATTATCTTATCTAGCAGAGCACTAAACAACGTGAACACAGAAGCCAGCTAACCAGATGTAAAACAACAGTTCCTGGTTCCTACTTCCTCCTTATTGCTCACTCCGCAAAATAAGTTTGCCGGCGCACTATCATTTTATAGATAGGTGCAAAGCTTCTTCTGAGCTTATTCTTATTATTTTTATTAAAAGGGAAGTGAAAGGGAGCAAGCAGAGGAAAGAAAAACTGAGGATACTAATTGGTGTGAGGATATTTTCAGAAATAGTTTAGAGCTAGAGCAGATAGAGATGGAACAGGTAACAGGGCTAGGGAAGCGAAATGAGGGGGAGGGGGGGGAAGGGATGACCTAGGCCAGTGGTTATTGAATCTAAGAATGAAGAAATGAAGTGGAAAATCCTAAAAAGTGCTAAGAAACTAAAATACGAAGAGAATCCTTTGAAGAAAAGAGTAGGTATAACAAAGGACATGACAAAAAAGGAAAGATGTTATGTCAAAACTTAGGGAAGAGCTCAAAGAAAAACAAAATAACGGAGAGAATGGCTGGATATTAAAAAAAACGGAAAACTCCTCAGAGAACAGGGGCCAGAGAAAGGAGGTAGAGATAGGGCCACAAGAAATGCTAAATGGGAACAGAAAAAGGAATGAATAGGATCACGCAACAGCCCAACGGAAAAAAAAAATAAGAGAATTCGTTTCAAAATGATAAATATGCATGGCTTTCAAAACAAAAATACATAGAAATGGAGAGTCTCCTAAACGATAGCTTTGATATCAATATAGTAGTGTTAACTGAAACACAACAGAAAATAGATAAGATTAATATAAGTGATGGCACAATTCAGAAGGAGAGTATGAGGGATTTTAAAGATAAAAAAGGATATACAAAGGCAACAAGGATATAGAAATGGAAAAACTTCATTCGAAGAATTTAGATATATTAGATGTAAAAGGGAATATCCTTAAAAAGAAAATGAGACTTATTGTAGTAAATATGGATTGTGGCGGGGATAGGGAAGGTAAAGAAGAAACTTAGTGATACGAGCAGAGTTAGAGAAAAAAATAGAGGAAGTGGAGGAAGATGAAGCACTAATTATAATGAGAGATTTTAATGGTCATCTAGGCTTCTTGGGATACCAAGAGGAGAATGGAAACGGAAAGAAAATACTCGAGGTAATAAACAATAAAAACCTTATATTATTAAATGTAGATGAGAAATGCAAAGGAACATATACATGGGAGAGAGGCAATCAAAAAAGTGCCATAGACTTGGTGTTGGTAAATAGAGAAATGTATGAATACTTCGATGAGATGAACATAGATGAAGAAAAAGATAAAGTAGATATATCTGACCATAATCTGATTGAGGTAGAGGTCAGCGTAAAAGCGAAGATAGAAAACTACAAAAAGGGATTTTGGAAAGAAAGTATGTATTACAAAACAGACGAAGAAAGTCTTAGGGAATACAGGGAAGAATTAAAAAATAATCTAGAGAGCAGAGAAATCACAAGGATGGATGAATTTGATGAAGTTGTAGAAGAGACAGCAAAAAGAAAGCTACAAGCAAAGTACAGACGGAGAACAACTGGAGAAGAGAAAGCAAAGATAGAACCAGAGTGGATGACAAATGAAATCAGAGAGGAAAAAAAAAAGAGAAAGAAAACTTAACAGAGAAAACGATACCTGACAGGAGAAGAAAGGGAAAGAGCGTTTCTGCTGTATAAACAACAAAAAGAGAGAACGCAGGTTATAATAAAGGAAGCAATGTGGGAAAATGAAAAGAAGAAGGCTAATGAAGTAAGGAAGGATAGGAACAAGATATTCAAAAATATTGACAAACTAAAAGGGAAAAAGGAAAAGGAAGAAGAAATACAATTATATGACGAAAATGTGGAAAAACTATCCAAAGAAGTAGCAGAGGAACAAATAGACAGGTTCTGGGGGATAACATTATAAAATGCACGAAAATAAAATGAAAGAGGTATGGAATAGTGAAGAAAGACAAAGTTATATAGAAAAATTAAAGGAAATAGAAAAAGAAGAAAATTCATTAGGACACTCATTCCCTATAGAAATAAGAGAGCACATGGATATGATATCACCAATAACAAGAAAGATAACACCAATGAATATTCCCAAGTTAACAGAGGAGAAAGTTAAGAAAATTTTAAGAAAAATGAAAAATAAAAAGGCAGCAGGTCCAGATGAACTGAAACCAGAATTATATAAAACTATAGCTAATGACAGCAAATGCTTGGAAATAATTACAAAGTGCCTTCAAAATGAAGCGGAGGAGAAGAACAAGACCGAAAAGTGGAAAAAGTCTAAAACAAAAATGATAAAAAAGGTAAAGAAACCCACAGTAAAAGATCTAAGACCGATTGCCTTTACAAATGCCTCATACAAAATATTTATGGCCCTCATGAAAAATGAAATAGAAGAACACCTTGAGAGAAATATGGAGATGAAAGAAACGCAAGCCGGGTTCACTAAAGGAGGAAGAGTAGAAGACAACATATCAATTTTACAATACTGTGTAGAAGAAAGCTACAAAAGGAAGGAAAGTTTAATAGTAATTTCAATAGATTTCAAGAAAGCATATGACTCAATAAACAGGGAAAAAATAATAGAAATTATGAAAGAATATAGAATACACCCAAATGTAATAGATACATTGGAAGAAATCTACCAAGGAGACAAAACCAAAATAAACATAGGATATGAATTAGATAAAGAATTTGAAGTAACGAGTGGGATAAAACAGGAATGTACGGGGTCAACTACTCTATTTAAACTAATTACATATAAAATAATAAATGAATTAGAAAAAAAGGAAAAGGCTTTGAAAACGAAATAATAAAAATTAGGGTATTGTTCTTTGCAGATGACGGTCTAATTGTAGCAAAAAATATAGTAGATGCAGAAGCAAACATAAAAATACTATTAGAAATATGTAGAGAATGTGGGCTAGAAATAAACAAAAATAAGAGTCATATAATCATATATAATATGAAAGAAAAACCGGAAGAAATAGAGGGTATTAAAGTAACAGATAGCATAAAATACTTAGGAATAGAGATAGAAGGGAAAAGAAATATGTTTAAAAAACAAAAGAAGAAAATGATAGAAAAGGCAGAAAAGCTAGCTAACTTGACCTCCTCAATTATTGCGAAAAGCTGCCACAAAATACTAATAGGAAAAACATATTGGAAAAATGTAGCCTTACCCGGAATACTGTATGGCACGGCAGTAATGAACATAACAGAAAGTGAAATAAAACGATTACAGCAGATTGAAAACGGAGTAGGGAGAAAAATTTTGGGAGCACCATCATATGCAGCAGTAGCAACACTACGGGGAGAGATAGGAATGTCTGAAATGAAAACTAGGATAGCAGGAGGAAGGCTAAGGTTTGTGAAAGGGATAGAAGAGGGGAGAAATGATTTGCTGAAGACAATTCTGGAAGAAATGAAAGAAAATGAAAATAACAGGTGGATGGAAGAGACTAGGAAATGGATTAAAGATATGGAAATGAACGATAAAACCTTTAGGAGAATGGGAAGAGAAGAGCTTAAGGCCAAAATTAGAGAAGTAGATGGTAAAAAGTGGAGGGATGAGATAAAAGAGAAAAATAGTTTAGAAATATACGAACAAGAAAAAGGGCAAATAGGAGAAGAAATGTTTTATGACAACAAACCTAATTCTATTATTATGTATAGAGCTAGGGCCAACTGTTTGAAATTAAACGATAGGAAAAGACATGAAGCGGGAGGTAGGGTAGAATGTAAACTATGTGGGGCAGTTAATGAAGACCTCGCCCACTTTATTCTTGAGTGTCCAGACCTCAGCGACGAAAGAAGAAAAATAGTGGAATTGCAACAGCCATATGAAGAAGAAAAGAAGAAGATAATAGGAAACGTGTTGTTCAAGAAAGAAGGAATAGAGAATAAATCTAACAGAAACTGAAATAGAGAAACTACAAAGAATAGAGAATAGGGTATACAGGAAGATTTTAGGTGCCACTAAAAGCACAGCTAATACTGCTCTAAGAGGGGAGATAGGTGCATCTTCTATGAAAGCAAGGGTGATGGATGGGAAGCTGCAGTACTTAAATCGTACCCTGAATGGAAAGAAGGAAATACTGAAAATAATTATCCAGGATATTCAAGAAAAAGAAGGAAGATGGTGGAAACAACCTGCAAAGTATTTGGAAGAATTAAGTTTAGGCATAAGACAAATAAGAAGAATGAACAAGGCAGAAATAAAAACGGAAACCAGAAAGTGGGATACTGAAAAGTGGAAAGAAGAAATAGAAAGTAAAATAAGCTTAGAAATATATAGAACGTGGAAGAAAGAAATTAAAGAAGAGTTAATTCATGACAATACATTTGCTTCAGTGATATTTTTTAGATCAAGAACTAATACGTTAAAACTAAATATTGTAAATAGACACAATGGAGGGAATGTAAACTGTAATTTTTGTGAAAATGAGGAGGAAGATTTGATACATTTTTTGTTATTTTGCCAGGAATATAGAAAAGAAAGGAATGAAGTAATTGAGTTACAACAACCATATGACGAAGACCTAAAATAATAGGATTATTTTTATTTAGTGAAACAAATATAGAAAAGAAAAAAGAAGTATTAAACCCAATGTGGAAGAAAAGACAAAACAGTACAAGAAGATAAGGGTTAGAGGCGCCGTTGTAAAGGCTATGCCTCACCCCAGAACCTGAACCTAGAGAAAAGAAAAGAATATATCTATCAAATGTGGAAAAAAAGAGAGAAGAAAATAAAAGAATTAGAATAAAGAAGAAACCCAAATGAGGTGCCGATGGAAAGGCAAATCCCTCCTCCCAACAACAACAACAACAACAAGAACAAGAACAACAAAAACCAGATTCCAGAAAGTTTTGTGGGAAGACCAAGTGCCTTTGAACAACCCATCTTCATTTTCGTCCTTCTCATCAAAATTCGCCTTTTTTGTTCAATTGCTGAAGTTGTAACATTACTCATCCCTCGACATTTTACACCTGAGTAATTCTGAGACATTTCTGGTTCCTGTTCTATGTCATTTTGTAGGAGGAAAGAGTCACCTTTGCTGAGGAGGACTCAGACCACACACGTGTTGAAGGAAAAAAAGATCTTTCGAAGTGTTTCCAGTATTTGAGATGTATTGTTTGTGACATGAGAGGAAGGACAACCAGGTTTCTTGTCAACTGATATGGTTGTGACATCAAGAAGAGGAAAGAATTATTACCCTGGTGAGTTCACCTGTTTATCTTTGTGAGGTTTTTAGGCAGTTTGTGGTAAAGGAGTCAAAGAGTTTGTAGAATGGTGGACATCCTTCCACAAACTCTGACTCGTCCTGACCGAAGGATGGGAGTCCGCCAGGTAAGGTTAGGCCAAAGGAGGTCAAATGGTTTCACTATAGTATAGTGCAATGTCAGTTAGTTGACCGGAACTCATATAAATGTAATATAGAACTTCAAATAAAATGTTGGTAATTTTTTATTGTATTACAGGGTGAGATTTCGAACAGAAAATATATGTTTTCCTATAGTAAATAACGTGATTTAACGGAATTTGATGTTCATTTCAATCGGAAACAAACAGATCAACCAATTCGGCTAACTTCAAGTTGCACGGTGTCACTTCTCTTACGAATGTACTGCGAACGATAGCATTAACAACGTTACCAATAATACACAGTGTTACCAACGTTGACGTATGGTACACAGAGTTACCAACGGCACGCTGACATTACTAACGATAGCAATGATAGATATTTCCATACGAATTTTGAATAATTTCTCCATATAAGTTTTACCCAATATATAAAAAGTACAAAAAGGGCACAGAACCTAACAAACCCACTTAACCTAGCCTAGTAGTATGACAGGTCACAAAATAACATTTGATATACATCGGACGTTGGCAGCACTGGTTACTGTATTTTTTCATGACACAATCTTTGCAACGGCGCCTCCAAAGTTTATTCAGATATACTGTTTTGTATTTTCCTCCGGTTATTATGATTTCAAGATGGTAATGAATAGAGAAGAAAAGGCTTGTTTTTCGTTTATATATCGATTCCCCAGTATGTTTTCCCCACCCAAAACCCCGAGTTCCCACTGGGGGTCCCCCATTATCGGAGGATATAGATGTATATATATTTTTGAAACTATTCATTTGCGACGGGAACGAGTGTCATTTTCGAAGAGAGCGTAATTTTTTCTATAAGTAAAAGTAGTTGTTTTCCTAGGTTACATCACCCTGTAATACACTACAATGAAACCGAAAAAGTTATACAATAGTACAATAATCAATATGGAGAAAGTGAGACTGATAAGTTTATTTCATGGGGCTTTGAATGTTTCTGATAGCAATAATGAATGGAAAGATGGGAACTCTTTAAGTTTTGAAAGAAGTTTTATAAAAACAATTCCCCTTTTCATTATATCCTTCAAAGAGTGAGGCCAGATGGGTATTATTTCATTTATGGACATTAATAATGTAGCGTATTTCAACTTAGTTCACTATGTTAACCCTGGATAAGTACGGTGGGTCGTTCGCGACCCCGAGCGTCAAAAAAATACAGGTTTTTCTCACGTGACTCACCCCCGTGACTGAATTTGTGGGTGATCGACCTGCAGGAGGTGTCTCCCCTACACGCTCTAGTAGTGTCCAGATGTGCATTGCTGTAGCTGTACTCCTTCCCCGATTTCTGAGACACGTCGGGGTCGAGCGCGACCGAGTTTACCCTTCTAAGGTAGTTTGCATAACTATCAAAGTTATTACGTATTATGAAATTGTCGTAGAATGGTGCAACTTGTATAGGTTATCAGTTGTGGAAAGTCTTGGTGGATTGTTTGGCTACCATGTGCATGATTTTTTTTTTAGTTAAAATGTCGTTCATCACCACGAGGACCATTTTACCGCGAGTGCCCCTTTTTCATTTTTTTTCATTTTTTTTGCCAAGTCATTTTTCCGTAAGATATTGCCAAATAGTGTCGTAAAACTTTTGCTTGTTTAGTGTTGGAAAGTGTGTCTAGATGATCTGGCTACCCATGCGTGACTTTGTTTTTGTCAGATACGACGTAGTTATTGGTATATTGGGTATTTAACTGCGGTTACCAATTTCTGTTTTTTTTCAATATTTGTAAAAATTACTACGTAGTAAGGAATTGCCGTATATTATTCATTTTTTTTTTCATGTTTATGTGTTAGAAAGTGTGCCTTGATGGTTGGGCTAACACGTGCATGTCTTTTTTTTTATCTGAGATGTCGTATATTAGAATGTCGGGCATTTTACCGCGAGTGCCCCTTTTTCATTTTTTTTCATTTTTTTGCCAAGTCATTTTTCCGTAAGATATTGCCAAATAGTGTCGTAAAACTTTTGCTTTTTTAGTGTTGGAAAGTGTGTCTAGATGATCTGGCTACCCATGCGTGATTTTGTTTTGGTCAGATGCGACGTAGTTATTGGTATATTGGGTATTTAACTGCGGTTGCCAATTTCTGTTTTTTTTTTCAATATTTGTAAAAATTTACTACGTAGTAAGGAATTGCCGTATATTATTGATTTTTTTTTTCATGTCTATGTGTTAGAAAGTGTGCCTTGATGGTTGGGCTAACACGTGCATGTCTTTTTTTTTTTTATCTGAGATGCCGTATATTAGAATGTTAGGCATTTTTCCGCGAGTGCCCCCTTTTATTTGTTTTGCATTTTTTTGCTTAGTCATGTTACCGTAAGGAATTGGCAAGTAGTGTCGCAAAACTTATATTTTTATAGTGTTGGAAAGTGTTTCTAGATGATCTGGCTACCCATGCCTATTTTTTTTTTTAGCCAGATATGGCGTATATATAAGTATGTGTTCGATTTTCCTGTGATTGCCATTTTTTCGTTTTTTCCCATTTCTTTCAAAATTACTATGTACTAAGGAACTATCACAGAGTAATGATTCATTTATATGTTTATTTGTCGGAAAATGTGCCTTGATGGTTTGCCTAGCACGTGGCTGAAAATTTTTTTTCTGAAATGCCGTATATTAGAATGACCATTTTTCCACGAGTGCCCCTTTTTATTTGTTTTGCATTTTTTTGCTTAGTCATGTTACCGTAAGGAATTGGCAAGTAGTGTCGCAAAACTTATAATTTTATAGTGTTGGAAAGTGTTTCTAGATGATCTGGCTACCCATGCCTATCTTTTTTTTTAGCCAGATATAGCGTATATATAGGTATGTGTTCGATTTTCCTGTGATTGCCATTTTTTCGTTTTTTCTCATTTCTTTCAAAATTACTACGTACTAAGGAACTATCACAGAGTAATGATTCATTTAGATGTTTATTTGTCGGAAAATGTGCCTTGATGGTTTGCCTAGCACGTGGCTGAATTTTTTTTTTCTGAAATGCCGTATATTAGAATGTTAGCCATTAGTTCACCTGAAAAAGTTTAAGTCCAATGATATTCCTTTCATGGGCACGGGCAGCTAGGTTGAAGCTTTGTTAATCTCATTCTAGTAGGTGGTAAATTTATCTTCTCAATGCGTACGCTTAGAACCAATCTGTTTTGGTTGTTGGCTCCACCTTTCAACTTGTGTTATTGGAAGTAATTTTATGACGTCTTAATATTTGCCTTCTACACCAATCATCAGGTTCCTGAGTTTGTTCATTTGTTTATTTGTTATCGACAACCACTCAAATCACCTGTTTCATCTCTTGTGGCTTAACTCTTATTGATTTCAGCCAATAACAAACGTTTTTGGAATTACGTAATACTTTTGACGTTTTGCCATTCGAAGACATGTGCTTCGGGCCACTGTTTCGACAATTAGCCAATCTACAACTGCCATCTACAATCATACCTTTATGTAACTGGCTGTCAATTTATGATGTTTTCAATACGGTTCCAACAGACCGAGGATTTTCTTTTCCGCCATCAGTTTAAAGTTATGGATAGTGAAATTCAGTTGTGTGACTCTTGTGAGCTCGACTATTTTTGGGTAATAGGCAAATATCATGGTGGTGCATATCCCGAACATGCAAAATATGCATATGATTTTTTCCGTCAACATTCTGTGTTACCTTTGAGTGTTCAGGGTCCTAAGTGTCAGAAACCATTACTTTTTAGGGAAGATAAGCATATTTGGTATTGTAATTCTACTGTGGTGATTGCTAAAACAAAGAAACGCCGGCGATGTGGGTATCAAGTTTCAGATTATAAAGGTACCTTTTTAGATGGTACTCATCTTCCTGCTTGAAAACTCTTATTATTTTTTAATCATTGGGTCAATAAATTTTGGAACCATCATACTGTGATAGATTCTCTTAAAATTCGTAGAGCAACCAGTGTTGATTGGCGTAGTTTTTGTTGTGAAGTAGCTGAATATTTTGATAATCAAGAACCAATTGGTGGTGATGGTGTTATAATAGAATCTCGTTTTGGCAAACGTAAATTTGACAGGGGCCGTCCTCTCAGTGATTTGGGTTTTGGGGGATTGAGAGGGAATCCAAGAAATTTTTTATACCTCCTTTAGTGGAGCCTTTGCCTCGAGAACGCTCAGCTAAAAATCTTATTTCTTTAATCCAGAAACATATTAAGAGTGACTCGTGTATTAATAGCGACAAGTGGCGTGCATATAATAAGCTGTCATCTTTGGTTTATATGCATAACATGGTGAATCATTCGGAAAACTTTGTAGACCTTGAGCATTCATTCGTACATACTCAAAATATTGAAAGGCTTTGGAGGGATCTCAAAGAGTGGATCAAGCGGCCTGGAAATCGCTCACAATATTTCAAGCAATATATATCTCGCTATTTATTTTTAAAACAATATCCTGAAAATCAGCGACTACATTATTTTTGTCAAACTGCTGCATTGCTGAACCCCTGTCAAGGAGAGAGGCAACGTCCCACCTTAGATGCTTGAGCCTCACCTAACATGTTACCATAAAGCCTACTTGTTCTGATACGACATACAAACCCTTTCACTCTTTACTAGGGATATATTTGTTTGGCTTACTGGGAAACTATGCATAAGTTGTATGGAGAGATAACAACCCACCTCTAGTTAGAAGGGCTAGCTGGGGTAGACCAGCAATCCTGCTCGCACACTCACTGAGTTTATCATGTCACTTTTTGTTTGTTTCGGTGCTATATACAAAGTGTTTCGCTCTTTATAGTGGAGATATACCTTGGAAACAACTAAAACTAGCCAGAAGTGAGGTGCAACTACCCATAGTTAAGTAGTGGGTCCAAGCAGGGATTAGACTGCCACCCTGATCATACCCGCACTAGTAACAGTATGTCACCTTTATTTTTGGCTCGGGAGTGAATAGACTTTTGTCTCTCTCTCTTCCGTTAACCTTCAATAAACTGTTTTGACTTGGCATTGTTTTTGTTCTTTTGGTCTCTGTTGGAGGACAAAGGAGTTGTCATAAGGGCATAGGTTAATAGTCAAGAATACAGGATAGGAGGCGGTGAATTAGACGATTTTAATCGTAAGAGGATTTATTGTCAAAGTTAATTCACTTTACTGCTTAGCCTTTGTTTTAAAGAATATTTGTTCCGTAACTGAAATACAAACCACGCTATTTACATGGGGTAATTACTTCGGCGTAGCTGAATGACGAGCCATAAGAAATTTTACGAGGGTTTACTACCCCTCCGCTAGTTAGCGGGGGGGTAGGGAGGGGTAGCCTGCTACCCCTCCCCCTCACACACACCGGTGAAAGGCTGGCTCACTTTACTTTTGGCTCGGATGGCGATCGGATGTCTCCGCTCACATCCTCACTTGTCGGCCATTATTGTTTTGTCTTTTTAACTTACCTTTTCTTATACCTAATATATCTAAACATTATGGATGTTTATATATATATTTTTGTGTATAGAAAATAGTAAGTTTCCTTTGCTTTCGGTGTTGTGCGGTATGTGTTGTGTACGTCTAAGAGAGTGATCGCTGGCTTAGCCAGGCCACCACGATTCTCTTCTTGATCACGGCCGTTCACTCCTAGGCCACCATGGTTGCCTTCGTGGAGTACGGGCCCTCTCTTTAGGTCGTTCACCTCTTACTCCGTACTACGCCTACGATAGCTTCTCAGGCCGAGTCGCTATTTCGATTTATTTGTCTCAATTATTTTTATGAATATAATTGTATTTTTAACTTTCAGCTCTGGGCTCACGTCCCTTCGGGGGTCGGTGATCCTTGGAACATTCAAAGTCAGTTGCATAATTATAATGTTATAATTCTGTTTTTGTTAAGTTTTTCCCGGGCATGCTGGGGGGGGGGGGGCGCATACCTACTTTCGTTCTTATGTTTTACTTCCCCTCGGGGTTTCTCCTCGGAGTTTCACCCAGGGAAATTTCTGTTAAATAATTATTCTTTTTTATTTTCCAGTTGTTCTGTAACCGAAATACAAACCACGCTATTTACATTGGGTTTACCTTTCAGCGTAGCTGAAATGACGAGCCATTAGAATTTAACGAGGGTGTATTACCCCCGCGCTAGTTAGCAGGGGGTAAGGGAGTGGTAGCTAGCTACCCCTCCCCCCCTCACACACCGGTGAACTGCTTCACTTCACTTTTGGCTCGGACAGTGGACAGACGTCTCTGTCTTTGTCCTCGCTTGGCAGCCATTGTTTGTTTTGTCTTTACTTAATCACTTACTTTTCTTTTACTCAATATATATGTAAAAAAATTTTCGTGTTTATGTATATATTTGATTATAGAAATCAGTAAGTTTCCTTTTCAGAGTTTGTGCTTGTGTGTGTAGTGTACGATATCTCCGTGGAGCCCTCGGCAGTTAGGCCAACATGGTGTAATTTCATGGGTCGCGATCGAGTTTGACTACGGTCTTTCTCTCTCTCTCTTTGAGGTCGTTCACCCTTTTACTACGTCTGAGTAGCTTCCTTCCCGTGTGGGTGGGGTTGCTACACCGTACATTTTGTCTCAATTAGTTTATGAATCTAATCGTATTTGTTGATTTTTGAGCTTTGTAGAACGATTCCTTTCGGGGTTTTCGTTCTATCTTTAGTGTTCATTCATTTTTAAATTACATAGTTACATAATCATAATTGTTATAATTCTGTTGGTTACAGCTCTCCTTCCGTGAGTGTAAGTGGTTGTGAGGGCACGTGCCTGTTGTGTAATTCTTGTGTTCCTTTCTCTCGGGATTCCTCTCCGGAGCCTTCCCGGGGGAATGAATGTTAACTAATGATTTTTTTTTTTATTTTTCACAGTTACCGATCTACAGTAGTTCGTTTCTGTAATGTGACAACAGAGTGCGATGTCTTGGTAAGGCCTGGGGATTCGGCTGTTGCTGCCTCCCCTATAGATCTTCGTCAGGGGCGTGTCTCCTTCTTCAGGAAGTACTCCCGTGATGATTGACAGCTCTCCAGTTCATTTTAGAACACTCAGGACGCTCGCCTCCTTGGGTGGGTAACTTTCCTTCCGAGGGAAGTTTTCCTGTCCAGGCTTGAGTTTTTCCCCTTTGGGGGGTTCTTCTCTTGCCTTTTTTCGTGCGACTATGCTCTTGGTGCCGAGCGGTCGCACCTGCAGTTACGCTCAAGGGGCTGGGCAACTGCAGGAGCCCCTCTTCAGAGGATTGCTCTTTTTAGGTCACTGGCTGACCCGTCTCTCGTACGAAGCGTTTCTCTTTCGTTCGCGAGAGAGTACACTCATAGAGACTCCTCTTCGGAGGACTCTACTGCTGTTGTTGCTGTTGGCCGCCTTCGCCGTAAGGCTCACCGTCCGCTACGTTGTAAGGGCCTCCCATCTCCCTATAAGGGTGCTAATAGGCGCCTTTTTGAATCTCCGTATGCAGCCTGCAGCTCCTTCCTCTTTAGATCTCTCTGGGGATCGATCTCCAACGCCTTCCTGACCTTCCGCCCCTGGTGCAGATGGACAGCAGTCTGTCCTCGTCTTCCGACGGACAACGGTATTCCGACGGACAACGGTATTCCGACGGACAACGGTCCCTTCGGGGCAAAGGGTTGCCTCCCATGGGGTTACTTCCCTTGCGTGTCAGGGTTCCCTTGCACGCCCTTCTGCAGTGTTAGCGCACAGGCGCTCTCCTGCTCAGTGTTAGCGCACAGGCGCTCTCCTGCTCATCAGCGTTTTCCTGATCGCTAGCGCTCTCCTGTTCGCCAGCGCTCTCTTGTTCGCCAGTGCTCTCTTGTTAGTCAGCGCTCTCCTGATGATCGTTGCTGCTGTTCTTGTTGGTTCCTGATACGCGCCCTGTGCGCCCACGTTCGCCCACGTTCGCCCGCGCAATCTAGAACTTCGGTTCAGGTCTTGGACAAGGTCTCTTCTTCTACGCACAGGATTCCACGCGTTGTCTTCTGCTCGCCAGCAACCACAGACGCGTTACGTTCGCCTGATCGTCAGCGATCTCCTGCGCGTCAACGATCGCCTTCGATCTGCCACGCGTGTCAGGTCCCCTGGACACCATCAGTAGCGATCTAGCGCTCGGCTGCTGTGGACAATTTCCGGTAGCTGAGTCTTGCCGTAGATCTTCCTCCTGTTCGCCAGCGTTCACCTTTACTTCTGTCCTTCTGTGCGCCAGCTTTCTTCAATCGCCAGCGCACATATGCGCCAGCTTTCTTCAATCGCCAGCGCACATATGCGCCAGCTTTCTTCAATCGCCAGCGCACATATGCGCGCCCTTTCCTGCCACGCACCAATGGGCGCCAACGGTTTTTCCTGACCGTCCAGGATCGCCTGATTGACAGCTCGCTTCAGCGCTCACCTTCCTGATGCACCTGCACGCCTTCTGTTTAGTGCGATGCGCGCTAACCATCCCTAGTCTCTTGCGCGTTAGCGATCGCCTACGCGCCCGTGCGATTCTTCGCCTGCGCGCTAGCGTTTTGTTAACGCTCCACCGCTCGCCAACGCGCCGTCGTTGGCCAACTGGCCGTCGCTTGCCAACGCGCCTTCACTCGCCTGTGTGCCCGCGCGACCGCACGCCAACGTGCCCGCGCCTATGCGCTCCAATATTCGCCCGCAGGCGAACCAACGGTGTTCCATCGCGCGGACCAACGGTGTTCCATCGCGCGGACCAACGGTGTTCCATCGCGCGAACCAACGGTATTCCGTTGCGCGAACCGACGGTGTTCCATCGCGCGAACCGACGGTGTTCCATCGCGCGAACCGACGGTGTTCCATCGCGCGAACCGACGGTGTTCCATCGCGCGAACCGACGGTGTTCCATCGCGCGAACCGACGGTGTTCCATCGCGCGAACCGACGGTGTTCCATCGCGCGAACCGACGGTGTTCCATCGCGCGAGCCTACGGTGTTCCATCGCGCGAACGTCGGCTCGATTCCTGCAGTATCCATTGCTTGCCTACGGGTCATCGCTCGCCTGTGAACTTTCGGATTCCGACCACCAGCTCTCGCCCTTCCTAACACGCTCGCCCTCGCGCACTTTCGTTTGCGCTCCTGTGTGCCCGCGCATGGGCGCTTCCATGTTCGGCCACTCGCAAACCATTGATTTACTATCGCGCGAGCGCCAGAGCGATTGCGACCGTGATTCCCGTCGGGGTTTCGCAACATGGCCAGCCTGGCGATTCTTCTGGAGTGTATTTCCAGAACACTGTCATCACCCCGTAAATGCTGAGCATGGCACATGCAAGAGCAGGAAGAATCTTCAGGGAGGTCTGAGCAACATTCTTCTTTCCAGAACCTGGGTTAGCTCTTCCTCGTCATTCCCTGGAAGGGTCTTGCCAGGGAGCTTTCCGTTCGAGATTTCTCCGTCGGGCAAGGGGTGACTGGTTTAGCCCTTCCTCTTCTCCATCTTGTGGAAGGGGCTTACCAGGTCCTTTCCCTCCTCGGTTGCGACACGAGGTTTTGTACAAGGAAGCTCCAGGAAGATCATGGGTACTTTCCTCCTCTCGGGCTCAAGCACCTTTGCGTTTCGTCGCCAAGTTTCGAACTTGCGTGCAAGCTCGATGTTGGACCATCTAGACGCAGTGACCAAGGGCTTCCTCTCGGGTGTCTCATCCGTGGATGTCGACAAGCTCAGACACTCTTCCATCCTTGGGAAGAGCTTGTTTGTGCCCAAGGACAGAGACATGGACAGCGGTTGTGCGGAGGAAGTCGACTTGCGTTTTCACTCCTCCAAGGCGCTTTCTTCCAGACCCTGCAGGCCTCCAGCGCCTCTTTCAGCCCCGTCGTCCTAAGTTATCGGACCGGCTACGGCAGCTAAGACAAGGAGTCCAATAGCAGTCCCCTCCTGTCAGGGACAGGTAGCACGGGAGGCTCTCCCGGGGGGGGGGGGCATAATCCTAGAGGGAGCGGCAGAGTTCACAAACTCTAGGATTAGCAACCCTCCCCTTGCAGGTCTCACGCTGGGAGGATGCCTAAGGTTACTCATCCGGATAACAGCTTCCCGATGCCGATTCCTTCACGATCTCCGTGATCAGCCAAGGATATCGCGCCTCACTCTTACCATCTCTCCGTCTCTGTCAGCGAATTCAGTGTCACTGAATCTCTATGCCATGGGGTCGGCAAGAGTTTTACCCGTTTGGGCAGAATGATCCATGCCTTAGGAGAAGGTCCTCCATAGGGTCGTCGACAGCTTCACCCCCCGGCTTCTTCAGTCGATCCTTTCTCGTAGGAAAGCATCTGAGACGGGAATTCCGTCGTCGACTTCTCAGCTCTGATCAAATTTGTCGAACAAACTTCGTCCAGCGTGGAACAGCAGAATCGATTAGACTGGTAACAAAGCGGCAGGACTCCTTAGGCCCTGGATCGGAAGGACGGGTACTTCCAGTTTCCATTCCATCCATCTTCCAGGAAGCTCTTGGAATTCAGCCTAGACTTAAGATGTGGTGTGGCGATCCCGCCGCGGCATCGCAGGTTTTTCCCCAGAGAACTCTCCCTGCTTTCCTCATGGCCGCTCAGAAGCAGGCTTCCGCCTCCTTCGCCTTTTGGAGGTCTGGTGAACTCCGATAGGCTCGGGTTCGACCTTCTTCAACGCCGGGACAAGCTTCTGGGTCCGGTCCTTACCATGAGTGAGGGATCATGGTAATTTGCTAGGAGCCTTCTCTACTTCTGCCTCAACATCTGGAGTTTCTAGCCATAATATTGAGTCAACGGCCTTACCACGTTGGAAACACTGCTTCTCGTCCGTTCAGCGAAGTTAAGCAACGTTGGGTCTGTTCAGTACTTGGATGGGTGACCGCCTAGGGACGCCAGATGCTGTTGCCTCCTCCTCCGAGCCTTCCCTTCAGTTGACTGTGGCAAGGCTGAGGAGAGTCGCAGTACCTGTTCTCAGTCAAGCAGAGCTTTCGGCCCTACCTTGGAAAGTTTCCTGGGTCTCTTTTCGTCATTGATCCGTCTAAAGTCCAGAACGGTCGCCTCAGGATAAGTTCCCTGTGGGGCGGCCCAAGTTCCGGTGGTATCAAAACAACGATTAACCGGACTTTCTGGCCCCTATGGGACCAGCGGAACGTTTAGACCTGCAATGGGTGTTGACCTATGGAACCTCTTGATGGGAGTGTATATTCTTGTCCTTTCCCCAAATTTTGATGCTGTTCTCGGACTCGTCAAAGAAGGGGGGGGCATGTTCCGGTTCAGGCGTATGGTCAGGACCTGAAGGATACCTCTCCATCATTCAGGCAGGCTTAGGGGCCGTAGTGTGGCCCCTCTACAGATCCTACAGTTTCCTGCCGAGTCGCTCCGTGCGCGACGACTTCATGGTTCTGGCGTATTCCAACCAGCAAGGGACGCATTTTCATACCTTCGCATCTTGCAGTAGAGATATTGAGATGATCTGAGGTCCTCTCAATACCACTATCGGCTCGCTCATTCCGGGCAAAGGAATGTTCTCTCCGACTATCTGAGCAGAGCCTCGCAGATAGAGGGTACCTGGGGGTCTTTGGCCTTTAGTAACCAGCGAGTCCTGGCCTGGGGGACCTGATCGCGACAGCCTGGAACTTCAAGCTTCCGCTTTTCTTCCCCCCAGTCTCAGACCCCAAGACTCTTTGGCAAGATGCTTTCCGGTGATGGTGGGACAACATCGACGCCTGCGTCTTCCCACCATTGTTGTCTGTTGAGAATGGGTCTCAACAAGACCAGGTTGTCTGTCAACCTTTCGATGGCCCTAAGGGTTCCACTGTGACTATACGTGGAACGGTTTCTGGACCCTCTGCTTCCCCTGACGGAATTCCCGGGAGAGCTTCTCCCACGGCACAGGCTACTCAAACAACCACACTACAACATCTTTCACGAGCCGTTGCATCGCTTCGGCTTCACGCCTGGAGACACTACGCCGTCGCCTCAAGAAGAGACAACCCGCTACAGTCGCGTCACCTGCGATAGTCATCCGCAGGGGTCTACCAGGCGAAGTGGAGAGTCTTCTGTGGTTGGTGTCGTGGGAGAGATACCTCTTCCCTTGAGGCCTCTTCTCCAGCAATAACGGACTTATTGCTTTTCGGCTGGAGAAAACTCCTTTCCGCTCTCGGCAGTGAAGCCTGTCGCTCAGCCTTTCCCTGGCCTTCAGGCTGAAAGGAATAGACTTTTTCCTTCCCGCTGGAACTTTCTTCGCTCATGCGAAGCTGCGAACGTCCCTGCCCCTAGTCGGAGTGAGACCTCCTCCATGGAGCATGGTTCGGACTTTTTAGTCCCTTAAGAGAACTTCTCAAGAACCATTACGTCAGGCCTCTGATCGTATTCCGTCTTGGGTGACGGTGCTCCTGCTCACTCTGGCCTCGGCCAGTGTGTAAGCAATCTTCATGGTCTCGTACGACTCTGCCCTTTCAAGAGAATAGGGGAAGGCAACATTCAGGTTCACTCCTGAGTTGTTTGCTAGACTCAGAATCTTGGGGTCCCGGCCCTTCGGTCCAACTTTTTCAAGATTTCGAGTCACCATTCTGTATCAGATGACCCAAACCTTCTCCTTCTTGCCAGTAAAGGAATCGAGCCGTTATCTTTGGGAACAGCTGCAGTTTGTCCTCACGTGCAGCAGGGTTGGGAGCACAGGAAGGACACGGGAGAGTCACCAGTATACCTCTTCAGCTCGGACTCAAGGACATTCATATCGACCTGAATCCAGACCCTCCCCCGTCACGTCGCCCTACAGCACGATTTCGAATACATCGCAACGTCCCTCGCCTTCGAGTGGTACTACTCTGTGACGCAGGTGCTACAAGCTGGAGTCTGAAAGCGTCTAATGACTTTCGCAGCCCGCTTCCTGCAGGACGTGACCCACAGGAGTATCGATAAGTTTCCATCGCTCTGTGGTGGCTACACAACAGCTGATCTAACCTCAGGCTCCTTTTTGGACAGGTAGCAGAAGGTTGAGGGCATTGTTATCAGGTTTTAGTCTGCATGAACGAAAGAAGTATGTCTGGCCCTTACTTCTTTCTTCATCGTCCCTTCTACTGTGGAAGCAGCATCCTGGTCTCTGCATAGCTGACCTCAAACCTCTGCAGGTAAACCATGCTTCCTTGTGTTCCGAGTATTGAGTCAATACTGTCGCATCCCCCATACCCTGACGAGGTGGTATTGGGAACGTCCTAACCCAGAGTTCCTTCTGGAACTCCAGGTCAACTGCCTAGGACGGGTCACACTTTCTTCCTTCACACACAAGCTTATGTATGCCACACGTTTCCTTGCGGAGCAAGGATCTTGTGAGGTGCAGGGACGCCTTTTCTCGATTGCGACTCACTCGGATTCTGAGTCCCCGGGTAAAGCCAAAGCCAGTATGGCTGGGGACTTTCCACCCTTCCTAAGGAGTAAGTCACCCAATGTAAATGGCGTGGTTTGTATTTCGGTTACGGAACAAATGACAAATTCGGAGATAATTTGTATTTTTCCTAACCATACAAACCTTAGCTATTTACACATATTTGCCCGCCAGCCCTGTTCCCCAAGACAAGTCCTACCTCTAAGTGAAGTGAAGCAGTTCACCGGTGTGTGAGGGGGGGAGGGGTAGCTAGCTACCCCTCCCCTACCCCCTGCTAAATAGCGCGTGGGTAATACACCCTCGTTAAATTCTAATGGCTCGCCATCTCAGCTACGCCGAAAGGTAAACCCAATGTAAATAGCTAAGGTTTACGATGCTGTTTCTTTGTGCCTGTTGTGTGCCATTGAAACAGAGCCGTCCTGTTTTTGCCTGGGGAGTTGGATGTTTCCGCCGTCTCTTGAGGCCATCGTCAGGGGCGTTCCCTTCTCTTAGAAGTTCCCCCGTGACTACTGCCAGTTCTTCAGTGCATCCTAAAACGATAAGGAGGTTCGCCTCCAGGGTAGTTAGTTAACTTCCCTTTTTACTTTTCCCTGGTCCTTAGGCGGTTATGCTCTTGGGGCTGAGCGGCCTCCGTTGTGACTTGCTCAAGGGGCTGAGCGGTTGCAAGGCTGGACCATGGTACTAGCGTCTATGCTCTCGGGGCTGAGCGGTCGCTTCTGTAGCTACGCTCAAGGGGCTGAGCAGCTGCAAGATCAGTCTGGACCTCTCTCGTTCGCGACGGAGGCCGCACTAAGGGCTCCTCTTCGGAGGATTGCTTCTTCTGTCTCTTCTACGAAGTGTCTCCTCCCGTTCGTGTGAGAGGACACTCACAGAGACTCCTCTTCGGAGGATTGTTCCTGTTTATGTCAGCTGATCTCACGGCCCTTCGGGGCTCCATCACCAGTCTCTTCTACGAAGTGCTCACCTCTCTCGTTCGCGAGAGAGGCCACTCATAGACTCCTCTTCGGAGGATTGTTCCTGTTGACAACAGCTTGCTGTTCAGTCACTAGCACTTCGGTGTTTAGTGACAGGGAAACTTCGGTTTCTCTTTTTCCCTCATCCTTTGGGGTCTCGGAGCTTTAGTTACGCAGTTCCCTCGGGCTCTCGTAACTTTAGTCACTTTTACACTTCGGTGATTAGTGACGGAGAAACTTCGGTTTCTCGTTGCGCTGACCCTTTGGGGTCTTGCAACTAATCCCCTCGGGGCCTCGCTACTCAGGCTACGTTAGACATTTGGTCTCTCATGCCCTCAGTGGACCTGCTGCCTGCTGTATCCGTTCCTGACTGTTGACACACCTTGGGCGCCCACGCCCCGTTATCCAACGGGCTCCATTCCCTCTGGGGCAGGAGAGACTTTCTCACACCGTGAGTAAGTCCCTTAAGTGCCAGGTATCCCCTGCGTGCCAACGTTCCCTTGCTCGCTAGCGCTCGGCTGCTGTTCCTGCTGTTCCTGAGACTGCCTTCCAGAGACACCCTGTTCCAGTAATTCAATTAGGCTGGTACCAACGTTCCCTGCGCATTTTGCGCACATCCTTGGGGTTCCTGAGATAGCGCACAGGCGCTCACCAGTGGTTCAGCCTTCGGTGTCCTTAAGTCTCTTCTACGAAGGACACCTCTCCCGTTCGTGGGAAATGTCCCTCACAGAGACTACTCCTCGGAGTGTTTAGCAGTATTTCAGTTGATCGTCGGCTCTGAAGCAGAGCTCCTCGTACTCTTCAGGGGATGCCCTCCCTTTTAGGGACACATCCCAGTTCCTGATCTACGAGTTAGCCGATCCTTCAACCAAGCGCTCGTGCGCGCTCTCCGACGATCTTCTGTTGCACAGGGGCCTACGATCTTCACTCGCGCGTAACCGCTGAAGATCGCCCGCGCGCTTCGAGGCCCTTCCGCGGTTTTTCCGCTTGCGATCGTCGAAGATCATTAGCCGACGATCTCCTGATACGCGCTAATGTTTAAGCACTGAAGATCGCCCGTGCGCGGGAAACCATCCCACGCGCGATCTTCGAGGACCTTCAACCGCTCGCGATCGTCGAAGATTGTTAGCCGACGATCTTCTGATATGCGCTAGGCGCGCAAGCACCGACGATCTTCATAACGTGCGCAAGCGCTAAAGATCGTCCCGCGCGGTATCTTCGAGGCCGTCCGCGCGCGATCGGCGACGGCCGTTAGGCAGGGATTTTCGGATCTGGCGCTAGGCGCGCAAGCGCTGACGATTTTCATAGTGCGCGTAAGCTCCAAAGATCGTTCTGTGCGCGGGATGGTTTCTCGCCCGCGACCATTGAGGCTCACGCGATCATTGCGGATTATACGCACCACGGTTTCTCGCTCGTCCTTGGGCATTTTTTCCGCTCGTCCCCAGGTGGGATGGTTGCCCGCGCGCGGTCATCACGGATCGTCCACGCGCTGGTTCCCGCACGCTATCGTTGTAGATCGTCCGCGCGTGGGCACCGAGGTTTCCCGAATGCGATCGCTGACTATCTTTTCTCATGCGCGAGCGCCGACAATCTTCGCACACGCGGGAGCGCCGAAGATCGTCCGTGCTTGCGTGGATCGCCAACGATCGTCTTACATAGTTGGAGATCGTACGCGCGCGGGCACCAATGGTTTCCCGCTCACCGTCTCCGACGATCTTCTCTCACGCTAGCGCCGACGATCTTCGTACACGCGTAGGCGCCGAAGATCGTCAGCGTTATTTCTTACGCGAGTGGGATGGTTTCCTACACGCAAGCACTGGCGATCTTTTGTCGTGAGATTGTTCGCGCCTGGGATGGTTTCCCACGCTATCGCCCATGATCTTCATACGCGCGGAAGCGCGGGGATCGTTCACGCGGGCGCCGATACGCCCACGCTCACGCGGGTACGCATGCATGCGGGCGCGGTTATACTGCTACGCATGTTTTATTCACGCTCTACCCAGATCTGTGCTTTTCGCGCGATCACCAGCATGATCAGTGCACCGTTCTCCGACACGATCGCGCCCTGATTACATCAGGGCTTATGGCGGTCAGGCCACTTTCGCGTTTCCCTCCCCCGCAGCGCAGAGCAGCTCCCTCTCCAGAGGGGGGAGGTTTCCGGACAGGTCAAAGGTCTCTTCTCCCTTCATTGCAGATTCTCTACGGGCGAACCCTCATGTGTCAACTCCTCCAGGGGATAGAACGATCCTCTTCCCTCCAGAGGGACTCCCTGTCAGCACGAGGGTCAGTCGGCATCCCTGGTGGGACGCCGTCGTCAGAGCGCTCATGCAGGTGATGAGCCTGTGCCTTCTGACTGGGGTCACTAATCAGTAGCAACTTCCTCTCCCCCTGAAGAGGGTGAGAGGAATCCCTGGCATGGTATCTCCTCCAAGGACTATCCTCTCCCTTCACGAGTCCTTACGCAGGCGATGAGCCCTCCTCAGACTTCTTCTCCCCTCCTCTGCGGATGAGCATTACCCATCCCCAGGAGGGTCGGAGGACCCGGTCCTCTCCCCCATCACTCCATAGGGAGAATCCCCGCCTCTTCCTGAGAAATCTTCTTGTGCGGAGGGGGCGAAAGCCTTACATCCTTCATCGCTGGGGTCCTCTTTGCCTCCTAGGAGGGATCCTAAGGCCCAGTCTTCCGCAAGGACCCGGCAGGATCCAGATGGACCCTTGGGGCATGTCTATGAGTCTCCCCAGGAAGAGCCTCTGAGGATGAGAGACCTCGCTGCCAATCCATCAGGGGGAGAAGCTCCAGGGGTCGGAACTTGCGTTCGGGCAGGTTCTGACCCTCAGGAGAAACCTCAAGGGGATCCCAGATTCAGAGATTCCCCTTCGGTAAGGAAAAGATACGGTCCGGGACCGAATCTTCTCACCCAAGGGCTCCCTTGGGCCAGCGCAGCTTGCCCTGGTTTCAGGGAATGAAGAGCGCCAGAGACTAGGCCGAGGGCCAGCTCTCCGAGCTCGTCTCCTTCAACAGTCCCGGTCGGTATCGAGCCCCTCCCTCCTCCCTGGGTAGGGATCGGTGAGGGGACGGGCCCTCCAGGCAGAAGTCCAGTCCATGTTGGAGACACGCTCCCTCCAAGAGGTGGCCAACGGGTTCCGAGGCCTCCTTAATCGTCTCCTTCCCTTCTCGACTCTGTACAGGGTTGCCAAACAGTCTCCATTCAGCATAGCCACAGCAGACGCGGTCAGTCTTGCAGTGAGACCACAAGACTTCATGTGTACACTGGTCCAGTAGGACGCGTATTTCCTATCCCGGTTCACCCGTCTTCAAGGAAGTACTTTGGAGTTTGCCTGGAAGGCGGATACAGTGAACCCTCGTTTATCGCGGTAGATAGGTTCCAGACCCGGCCGCGATAGGTGAAAATCCGCGAAGTAGTGACATCATATTTACCTATTTATTTAACATGTATATTCGGACTTTTAAAACCTTCCCTTGTACGTAGTACTGTTAACAAACCACCCTTTAATGTACAGAACACTTAATGCATGTACTACAGCACCCTAAACTAAAACAGGCACAAATATTAAAGGCGATTTTATATCATGCGTTTCCTAAACACCTAAAAAGCATGATAAAAAATGGCAACCAATGTTTTGTTTACGTTCATCTCTGATCATAATGAAGAAACAAACTCATTTAGTGTACACATATATGTATAGGTTAGTTTTTGCATCGATTATATTGATTATACAGTATGTTGATTTTTTCATTACCAATGTTTTACTTAATTTTTCGTAGGACTTCCAAATGAAATCTTTTTCTTTATGACGCCGCCTGAAACGACGGCGTCATAAAGTACTATACGCTCAGTAAACAACCACGCTCAGAACAAAGAAGGCATTTAACGCGCATGATGAAAGTGATAAATAATTATATTTACAGTAAAAGCATTTACAAGATATGTTATTAGTACAAATATAATTTACCGTATCTATATAAAATCATACAGTACATACTGTACGTAGCAAAGCAGGAAAACAATTTACGAGAGAGAGAGAGAGAGAGAGAGAGAGAGAGAGAGAGAGATTGTTTTACGTACGTAAATGTAAATTTTAAACAAAAAAAAATATGATAGGTTACAATATGTAGACTTTTAAAACCTTCCCTTTAACTTAATGCATACAGTACTAAACTATAAAACAGGCACAAATATTAGAATGTTAGAATATTAGAGTAAAAAATAAAGATTGTTACTGTACTCACCACGAAAGAAGTTCAAGAAAAACTTGAATGATGATGGCGATGAATTTGCTGCACAGTAGAAATGATGATGATGAAGCTGATGATGTGTTCTACTGTGCAGCCAGGTAGTATTTTACGTCTCCTCAGCTGGAGGTGTCTTTTCCTGGGACACCTCTTCAACTTCTTCAATTTCTTCCGAAGGCGTAGTAGCAGGAGGAACTGGCTCTTTTTTGCGAGGCTGGAAGAACATTGTGATCGGAAGTTGTTGCCGCTGCTTCTTTTTTCGATCTAAGAGCATCTTGTAGGGAGTCATTATGTCATCAACCTTGTTGCAGAATTGCATCGACCGAACCATATCCTCGTCCCACTCTTGCAACATTTCTTTCAACTCCTTCGCATGGTTGCAGGCCTTGGCAAGCCGTTCTAATGTTAAGCCCGTTTCTTCGACATTTTCTTGGGTCTCTTCCTAGGTTTCACTCTCTTCTTCGCTTGCCGATTTCGTCAGGTCTTCGAGGTCTGCGTCCGTTAGGGGCTGGGAATGGCAGTCCAACAACTCGTCGACGTCTTCAGTCGTCATGTCGCCAAACCCGTCACCTCCAATTATGGCAGCCAACTGCACAGATTTGCATATTGCAGAGTGTTGGATTTCAGCAGGTGTAAATCCCTCGTCGTCGTAAACAATCTGGGGCCACAACTTCTTCCAGCTCGCATTCACGGTTGCAGGTTTCATCTCTTGCAGTGCCTTCTGAATATTCTGCAGGTACGTGGCTATGGTGTACTGCCGCCAGTACGCCTTCAAGTTAAAATCTTCATCCTCATCATCTTGGGCAGCATCCACACACGCAACGAGGTCCGCCAAGGTATTCTTCGTGTAGAGGGCCTTGAACGCCCTGATAACCCCCTGGTCCATCGGTTGAATTAATGACGTGGTGTTGGGTGGCAGGAACTCAACCTGAATGCCCTCATGCGACAGATCAGTTGCGTGTCCACCAGCGTTATCCATAAGGAGAAGGATCTTGAATGGCAAGCCCTTCTCTACGAGATATTTGCTGACTTGCGGGATGAAACACTGGTGGAACCAGTTGGAGGTCAGCATCTTTGTAATCCATGATTTTTGATTATGCATCCAGTACACGGGAAGGAGATTCTTATTCTTATTTTTCAAAGCGCGAGGATTTTTCGACTTATAAATAAGCCCCGGCTTTAGCAAAAATCCAGCAGCATTGCCACACATCACGAGGGTAACACGATTCTTGAATGCTTTAAAGCCAGAGGCTTTGGCTTCCTCTTTGAACAGGAAAGTTCGCGACGGCATTCTCTTCCAAAACAAGCCGGTCTCATCCATACTGAACACTTGTTCCGGCTTGTATCCACCTTCGGCGATAATATTCTTGAATGTCTGGTTCACGTAAGTTTCAGCAGCGGCAGTGTCAGCCGAAGCAGCCTCTCCATGCAGGGAAACGCTTTTCAGGGCGAAGCGTTTCTGAAACTTCGCGAACTATCCTTTGCTGGCGGAAAAACGTTTCTGAGGCTGGGAATCGGTGGATGTACCTGGTTGAGGATCATCTGCATCATCATCTTCTTCAGCATGGTTGCCGTCGTCGTCTTGAGGTTCCTTTGCAGCAAAATTCTCATACAAGCTCAAAGCCTTTGTTCGGATGGTGTTCGTATCCAAGGCTATGTTGTTCTTCCGGCAGTCGGCAATCCACACAGCTAAAGCACCTTCCATGCTTACGATCGTTTTATTACGCGTTGTAACGACTCGCTTCGCTGATCTGCTAAAGGTGATTGCAGCCGTCTTTCTAATGTTCGCCTCGTCCTTCTTGATATAGCGAACAGTAGATTCGTTGATTCCAAAATGGCGCACTGCGGCCGCGTAACTTCTACCGTCTTTTAACATATCGAGAAGCGTAACCTTCTCAGCAATCGTCATCATCCTTCGGTGGCGTTTAGGCTCACTACCAGCCTTAGTAGATGCAGAACGCTTGGGAGGCATTGTACAGTAGGATTTAACAAAAAATTCAACTTAAAAAGGTCGCACACAGCACAGATTAAACTTCACAAACTTAAGAACGTCTACTCAGCGATACGCTTTAAGAGAAAATGGACGACCCGGGCCTGCGAGAACCTAGATGCTGCGGGTTGGAGATGAGGGCAAAACACCAATCACAGGCTAGATAACAAAACTTGAGTTCTGATTCGTCATCTATCAGCGCTTGAACCAATCACAACCCGTCTTACAGTATATGATGCGTAGGTTACCAACTCAAAGTACAAGATACCCCGCGTATACCGTACGTACAGTATTAATAATAATAATAAATAATGATAATAATACTGTACAGTATTAATAATAATAATAATAATGATAATAATAACAATAATAATTTTATTAACAACAACAACAATAATAATAATGATAACAATAATAATAATAGCTTTACGTATGTTATTTTATTCTTTTGTAGGATGTGTGTCTCTCTCTCTCTCTCTCTCTCTCTCTCTCTCTCTCTCTCTCTCTCTCTCTCTCTCTCTCTCTCGTACGCTTATTCGAAGTGTGATTTTTGCAACAAAGAATATTATTGGATGCAGTACTACATACGTATACATACAAAAGAATCATGGAAAAGATGCACATCCATTACATTTGTAGTAGAGTAGTAGCCATCAACAGCCTTACACCATTCTAATATGGTATGACTGCATCTGATTTGCGTTTCATGTTCGATTTAATTTTACTACGTACTGTATACAGTACTGTATTATCGTATGATCACATTCTCTTTTCGTGTTTTATTTCTTTCTGTGCTGAATTATATATCATATGTAATGCAATGAACAATCAGTAAGAGCAGATATTACTAATTACAGTATAAATGGAATTACAGGTAACGAAATATCGTATTTGGGGGTCTTCAGATTTCGCGGTATTTTCGAAATTAACGGAAAATCCGCGATATGTATATATATATGGGTTATGGAAAAAACCCGCGAAGTGGTGAATCCGCGATGGTCGAACCGCGAAGTAGCGAGGGTTCACTGTATACCAGTTCAAGGTGTTGTGCTTCGGTCTCTCCACAGCACCTCAACAGTTCACCGATGCTTCCACTCTGATCTCTTCACGGGCTCTCAGGATCGGCATCCGTCCCCTCCGTTTCCTGGGTGACTGGCCGATCCTAGCAGACTCGAAGGCATCCCTTCTTCGTCATCGGGACAAGTTCATCGGACTTTGCCAAGCTCTAAGGATCATGGTGGTCCCCGAGGAGTCCTCCCTGCAGCCCTCTCAGAGTCTGGTATACCTAGGCCTGGTCTTAGACACCAATCTCCCGAAGCCTTCCCTTCAGGCGACAGGATAGCAAGGCGGAGGAAGGTCGCGAGACCTTTCCCCCACGAGAAGAACCTCCAACCCAATGTGGTTACGTCTCTCCTTCCTGGCCCGTCTGGTTTTCAACAGTCGCCTCAGGATGAGTTCCCTCCAGTGGCGACTCGGGGCGCGGGGGAGTCAGGGGCACGACTCCCCGGACGCCGGGACCCCTAGGGGACAACCGGAACAGACGGACCCCCAGGGGTAGGAAGCAGACGAGGATCTACAATAGGGAGTGGACCTTCTCGTCCTTCCCCCAAACTTGATGCTGTTTTCGGACGCGTCAAAGAAAGGGGGGGGGGGGGGGCGCCCACGTTCTGAACCACGGGACCTCAGGCCGGTGGTCAGAACCAGGAGTACCTTCTCTAGACCTTCTAGAGATGGAAACCGTGTTTCTGGCACTTCAGTAGCTCCACCTAGCCTGGCGGACTACTCTGTGGTTGTGAGGATCAACAATACCACAGTGATGGCTTACTTACTCAGACAAGGAAGTACTTTTCAGTACAGCTACCCCATCCTGCGGTAGAGATACCGGGATGGTCCGAGTTCCCGTCGATCTCCTTAGCAGCTCGCTTGATTCCAGGCAAAGGAATGGGCTCGCCGACAGTCTGAGCAGTGCGACACGGACACCAAATTCCGAGTGGTCTTTGGATCCTCAAGTAGCCTACAAAGTCCTGACTCGATGGGGCTCCCTCTGTTGACCGGTTCGCTACAGCACTAAGCTGCAAGCTCCCGCTGTACTGCTCCCCGGTCCCGGACCCCAAGGCCCTCTGGTAGGATACCTTCCAGCAACGGTGGGACAACATCGATGTGTTTGCCTTCCACCGTTCTGGCGGATGAGGAGAGTACCCTACAGGACCAGAGTATCGGTCAGTCTCTCAATGACCTCCATAGCTCCGCACGGCCTCTCGCAGGTGGCTCACCAGTCCCTCTGTAACTCCTTACGGAGCCTCCGAGGGAACCCCTCCTACGTCACCGGTTACTCACACAGCCACATGCCATCATCCTCCGCAAAGCCGTAACTTGCTCCAACTTCCCGCCGGGAGACTATCCAGCATCTCCTCAAAGAGAGGATTTGAAAAGGAGGCCTGGACACCTGCGCAAATCTTCTGCAGTAGTCTTCCAGGCGAAGGGGGTGAGTTACTGTGGTCGGTGTCGTGGAGAGGGTATCCCTCCACAAGATGCCGCTTCCAGCAATAGCGGAGCTCCTCGTAGGATTGCTGGATGAAATGTGCCTTTCAGTTTCGGCTGTGAAAGGCTATCCTTCTGCCTTAGGTCTTGCCTCCAGGCTCTAGGGATAGACATTTCTCCCTCGCTGGAACTCTTCCTTCTCATACGAAGCCTTGTCCTCTCCTGACCTCAGTCGAAGGCGAGACCTCCTCCTTGGGACATGGTTCGAGTCCTCAAGTCTCTAAAGAGACCCCCTGACGAACCACTACGTAAGGCCCCAGATCACCACCTTACTGGGTAGACTGTTCCTGCTAGCCTTATCTTCAGCCAAGCGAGTCACATGGTCTCTCATACGACTTCGCCCATTCAGGGGGATATGGGGAGGCAACATTCAGGTTCGTCCCTGAGGTTTGTTGCCAAGACTCAGAACCCATGGGTGCCGGACCCGCTGTTCGACTCTTTCCAGGTTTCGAGTCTCCGTCCTGTAGCAGATGACCCAGACCATCTCCTACCTTACCGGTAGGGAGTCTGAGGTGGCGAGTTTAGAGAACGGCTGCAGTTCGTCTCCAGGCTCAAACCTCGTTCGTGGACCCTGGGAAACGAAGAGAAGGGTCTCCAGGAATACCATCTTGGCCGGGATTCGCAGGGTATTACACCCCGCCTTGAATCCTGGCCCTTCTCCGTAGCATCGCCCTAGAGCCCAAGATGTTGGGCGTAGCAACGTCCCTGCCCTTCATGGAGCATCATTCAGTGACGCAGGTCCTACAAGCGGGGATGTTGAAGCATCAGATCATCTTCTCAGGCCCTTACCTGCAAGACATGACCCACAGGAGGCTCGATACGTTTCTATGGGCATCTGGTGGCTTCACAACAGCTGGTCTAAACCTCAGGCTCCTTGACGGACAAGTAGTAGAAGGTTGAGGGCATTGTTACCTGGTGTTAGTCTGCATGAATGAAAAGATCTGTCTGGCCCATATTCTTTTCTTCATCCTCTCCTTCCTTGGAGAAAGCAGCATCCTGGGTTTTCTGCACAGCTGACCTCAAACCACTGCAGGTAGACCATGCTTCCTTGTGTTCCTAGTATTAGGGTATTAGGTGTAATACTGTCACGTCCCCATACCCTGACGAGGTGGTATTGGGACAGTCCTAGCCTGGATTTCCTTCTGAGGAACTCCAGGGCAACTGCCTAGGACAAGTCACTTTTCACCTTCGCACACCTTACGTAGGCTGCGGCAGTTTCACAACCGCCAGCGAGGAGCAGGGATTCCCTATTGTCCGAGTACTTGATCGCTCGAATATGGAATCCCCGGGCAAGCCAAAGCCAGTATGGCCGGGACTTACCAGCCTTCCTAAGGGTTAAGTCACCCCATGTAAATAGCGTGGTTTGTATTTCAGTTACGGAACAAATGACAAATTCGTAGATAATTTGTATTTTTCCTAACTATACAAACCTTATCTATTTACACATATTTGCCCGCCAGCCCTGTCCCCCAAGATAAGTCCTACCTCTAAGTAAATTGAGCCTTTCACTGGTGTGTGTGAGGGGGAGAGGTAGCAGGCTACCCCTCCCTAGCCCCTCATTAAATATCTTATGGCTCGTCATTCAGCTACGCTGAAGTAATTACCCCATGTAAATAGCTAAGGTTTGTATAGTTAGGAAAATTACAAATTATCTACGAATTTGTCATATTTGTCTGTGACACAGTAGGACAATGTTCATCTGATCCCAGACTTCCTTTAGGTGTGGACACCATTACTTTTAGCAAAACAGTGGTTCCCTCCACATGGGGAGTGTCTCGATCTGCCTTCCTTATGGCCTCCGGGTCTCCCCGTTTCAGGTTTTGCGTATATTTGCTTCGCGGTTTCGGTTTTTCGCGGCCAAAAAAAAAAAACTTTGTGATGATTGTTTACCCAACATTAAGAATTTGATTTCTTATAGTTGGCAACAGCATTGGGATGGCCAACAGCAATGCAATTCCTATTAAATTGAAATTCTTATAAGAATTGCAATAAAATACAAGCTGTTACATCATTTCAAATAGCCCGCAATCCTTTACGCTGGGAGCGGTGCGCGCTTCTACATATCTCTACACACAGCTCGTCCTAGCTCTCTCTGTACAGTGTGTATCCATATACGGTGGTAGATAAATTACAGCTATTTTTTAATTAAACTGGTGTTTCACTTAACTGTTTCCAATAATAATGCATGTAATATTCACATATTAGTATCATATTTATAATTGAAAACATAGCAAATTATAATCATATGCTCTCTTTACATTCAAATCAGCTGATCAAATCTGCATAGTCCGTTGTCAATCTATATTCACTTTCTCGATATTATCCCACTGATATGACCATTGACTTTCACAGAATTACCTCGCTGATATAAACCTGTCATGCATATTAGTATATCTCCTTTACATTATTATTGTCCTTCCCTTATTATTATTATATCCTTAATCCTTTTCCCAATTCCCTTTCGTACATTTACTTTGGTCTCCCACACATCTACAATATATCTTTCCAACTCATGATTCTCATTTTTCTTTTTTTTCACGATTTCATACATCCTTTTTTATTCGTCATTTTCATCTTATTGATCATTCTAAACCTCTTTCTTATCACTCATTCCACATATTCCTATACCTATTTTTCATTCATTCTCGCATTCCTCACATTTATTGATTTTGCTAATTTATTTGAATATCGTAGATGTGGCGGAGTAAATGTGCAAAGAGAATGAACGTGGCTACCCCACCCCCTGCTCCAGTCTAGTCTCTTTGTCATAGTTTCGCCCTCTCTCCATGCTGTTTCCCTTAACTCTATCTAATAATAATGCATGTAATATTCACATTTGTTTCGTAACCGAAATACAAACCACGCTATTTACATAGGGTATTACTTTCGGCGTAGCTGAATGACGAGCCCTTAGATTTTTAACGAGGGTTAACTACCCTCTCGCTAGTTAGCGAGGGGGTAGGGGAGGGGTAGATAGCTACCCCACCCCCCTCACACACCGGTGAACTGATTCACTTCACTTTTGGCTCGGGTGTTGGTCAGACGTGTCTGTTCTCACCCTCGCATTTTGATAGCCTTAATCTTTTTTTGCTTTTTCTTGCAGTTGTGTGCACGGAAGTTGGCCTCTACCTCTATCATCCGGAAGTGCCCTGGCTTACCTGACCGCCCTTGTGGGACGTTCATGTCGGCGGTCGAGACGGACCCTCACACCTTGTGTCCGTACTGCAGAGGTCAACGGTGTGATAGAGACAAAACTTGTCGTGAGTGTAGGGAGTGGTCTACCTCCCAGTGGAAAAGGTTTTCCCGGCGACGGAAGAAGAAGTCTAGGCGTGACCTTTCTCCTTCAAGGGCTTCCTTGAAGAAGGAAGGTTCCAAAGACACTTCTTCCGTTGCCCGAACCCCCTCCGAAGCTCCCACTCGATCGGTGTCTCGTGAGAGGCCGTCGAGTGGTAGCGTAGGCCATTCTTTTGTTGACCAACCTAGGGGTTCGGGAGAGGGAGTTGCCTCCCATAGCGAGGCAGCTTCCTCCTCCTCCTCCGGGGGAGGATATTAATAACTCTGTATGTAATGATGATTTGTTGCAGCTTTGGGCTTCCTTGGGGCTTAAGGGCTCGCCCTCCAGGGAAGCCCTGTTTGACCTGATCCAGTTGGGTGCAGCTGTCAAACAGTCGCCGGTGATAGCAGAGGTAGATCCTTTGTCTATCGTCGACGTTGTTGTGGCAGAGGCATCCAACAGGTCGGGTCAAACCCCTGCAGTTGTTGCTGATGGCTCAGTTCCCCCCTCCGAACATCCTTCGAGGGAGGAGCCGAGTCCAACTGTCTCTCCTGCGGGTGACTCTCCCCCTCGGGGAGATCACTGACAGAGACTCCTCTTTGGAGGACCGACGATGTGTTCCAGCCCCTAGATGCGCAGTGAGCGCCAACGCATCCCCGTTATCCAATGGGCACCGGTCCCTTCGGGGCAAAAGGGCTTGTCTCACAATGTGAGCAAGTCCCTTAAGTGCCAGGTTTTACCCAGGCGCGCAGTAGCGCGCAAGCGCTCCTGCTGTTGCTGAGGACCACCCTTCTTCAGATTCAACGCGCCAGCAATCTCCTGCAGCAGAGTCATCTCGCCATCGATCTCCTGCTCGCCAGTGCTCACCTGCGCCCAGCGCTCACCTGCGCCTTAGCGCTCTCCTGCACGTCCAGCGCTCTCCTGCTCGCCAGCGCACATCTACGCGCCCTGTTCCTGATGCGCGCCATGCTCGCCCACGTTCTCCTGTGCGCCCACGATCGCCTGCTCGCCAGTGCACATTTGCGCGCCCTGTTCCTGATGCGCGCTCACGTTTGCCCACGTGCCCACGATCTCCGGATCTGGGCGCAGGCAAGGAGAGACTTCCTTCACCTCCTCCCTGCGATCACCTGCGCTCCCTCGGAACTCGCCCACGCGCCAGCCCTCTCCTGCACGCCATCGCGCGCACTCACCTGTGCGCTCATCCAGAATGGGACGAGACGTGCGCGCCACGAGAAGTCTCCTGTTCGCGCCCACGAGCGTTCTCCTTTGCGCGCTGCTACACCTACTGGTCCTGCGCTCCCAGCTGTTATCTCCAGACCGCGCACCTGCGCGCCAGCGATCTCCTGCGCACCACCGATCTCCTGTGTGCCAGTGATCTCCTGCGCACCAGCGATCTCCTGTGCGCCCGCGCGATCCTTCGCCTGCGCGCAAGCGCTCTCCAACGCGCCCGCGCGCCCAAGTTTCTGATTGCTGAAGGTCTCCTACGCGCTATCTCACCTGTGCGCAGTCATTCACCTTCTCGCCCTACGCGCCATCGCTCGCCAACGCGCCATCGCTCGCCTACGCGCCATCGTTCGCCAATGCGCCATCGCTCGCCTGCGCGCCGTCATTCTCCCGGCCACCAGAGCTCGCCCTTAAGACCGCACCCGCTCCTTCATCTCCGCGCGCATGTGCGCCAACGTTCGCCCGCGCGCGAACCTGCGATTTTTCCATCGCGCGAGTGCCAGCGCGATCTCGACCGCGATTCCTGCCGGGTTTCGCAGCACAGGCAACCTTGCGAGTCTTCAGGAGCGCGTACTTCCAGGTCATCGTCTTGACGATCCCCCCCCCCCCCGCAAGCACAGAACAGCGCACTTGCAGGAGGAGGGGAAGTCTTCAGAGATGTCTTGGCAACATTCTTCTTTTTTTCAGGCAGGCCCTGTGGTGTCTACTCCAAAGGATCACCCGATCCCCCTTCCCTCCAGCGGGAGTCTCTGACACTGCGTCTGTCAGTCGGCAGCCTTGGTTTGAGTCCCTGATCAGAGCTGTCGTCGAGGCTGTTAAGCCAGCCCTCGCT
This sequence comes from Palaemon carinicauda, assembly GCF_036898095.1. Taxonomy (NCBI): domain Eukaryota; kingdom Metazoa; phylum Arthropoda; class Malacostraca; order Decapoda; family Palaemonidae; genus Palaemon; species Palaemon carinicauda. Next base: position 88,194,560 of record NC_090749.1, on the reverse strand, counting down.
GATCTGGGCCTCAAACCAATGACAGCCTCGTCTCCGCTGAAGAGGAAGAGTGGAGTAGACTTCGTGGTGACTTCTCCTAGGGTCAAACTGGCTCCTAAGAAGTCCGTCAGGAAGGCCCCTTCCCCCTCTCAGACGTTCTCTCCTTCTCCTGTGGACGGAGCTTTTCCGTCCCTGGAGAATCCCGCGAGGTGAGACCTTCTCCCACCGCACCAATGGGAGGAACCCCACCTCGAGTAGGAGAATCGTCCCATGTGGGGGCGGAGAGGAGTTCTCAGACTTTTTTACTGGAGTCCTGTATCCCTCCTAGAAGGGAGTCCAAGGACTCGAAGACCGTCCTGAAGTCGTCTTCCCGGATTTGACCAGAGCCAGCAAGACGACAGGAGAACGTCCACGGATCCCCCCAAGTAGAGAAGTTGGGGACAGGAGACTTTGCTGCCAGTCCGCCAGGAGGAGAGCAGCACGAGTCGGAGCATGCCTTCTGGCAGGTCCTGAATCTGATGAGGCAGCTCAACAGGTTTAAGGACCCGGAGACCGCCCCTCGCGAAGGCAAGGATACGGTCCTGGACCAAGTCTACGGCACTCAGAAACCCTCGAAGGCCAGTGCGGCTCCGCCCTGGTCCCAAGGGGTAAAGAGCGCCAGAGACAAGGTTGAGGGCCAGCCTTCCGAACTCGCCTCCTCCAGCCGTTCCTCTGCTGGTAACAAGCTCCTCCCACCTCCTTGTGTACAACGGAGGAGGTACTTTGAGATCATGGGGGAGCCTTGTTTAGCTCTTCCGCTCCACCACTCTGTGGAAGAGCTTACCAGGGGAGTCCCTCAAGAGAGACTCTCCACCCGGCAGGTGACTGTCTCGGCTACAGAGATCCTGAGTCAGTAGAAGGTCGCAAAGTGTGCCATGCAGGCCACTTCGTGGCTGGATGTCTGGCTGGGGTCTCTGGGCATCCTGCTGCGATCTGAGGACCTGTCCAAGGAGAGCACCAGGAAGGCCATGGAGACTTTCCTCCTCTCGGGCACACGCACCATCGAGTTTCTGGCCCACCAAGTTTCGAACTTGTGGGCAAACTCGATCTTGAAGCGCCGTGATGCGGTGGCCGAGAGGTTCCACTCAAAGGTCCCAGCCGTGGATGTCTGCAAGCTCAGACACTCTTCCATCCTTGGAAAGAGCCTTTTTGAGCCCAAGGATGTGGAATGGACAGCTGAGAGGTGGAGGAAATCGAACCACGATTCTCTCCTCCAAAGGGCTCTTACATCCAGACCCTACAAGCCTCCAGCACCTGAACAACAACAACCTCGTCAGTCTAAGACAACGAAACCGGCACCGGCAGCAAAGGCGAAAGTGTCCAAACAGCAGCCTTTCCTGTCAAAGACAAGAAGGGCAGAAAGTCCTCCAGGGGAGGCAGGAATCCTAGAGGGAGCGGCCGAGGCCGCAAACGGTAGGATTGGCAATCCCCCTGCATGTCCACCAGTGGGGGATGCCTGCAAAGTTGCGCGTTCAGGTGGCAGCAACTCTGGGCCGATTCCTGGACGATCTCCATGATCAGTCAGGGATATCTCGTCCCGTTCACGACATCTCTTCCTCCCCTGACAGCGAATCCAGTGTCGTTGAGCTCCTATGCCATGGGATCGGTAAAGGGGCTAGCCCTTTGGGCAGAAGTCGAGACCATGCTCAAGAAGGATGCTCTCCAGGAAGTCTTTGACGGCTCCCCAGGCTTCTTCAGTCGACTCTTTCTTGTAAAGAAGGCGTCTGGAGGCGGGAGACCCGTCATCGACCTCTCAGCCCTGAACAAGTTTGTCAAACAAACTCCGTTCAGCATGGAGACAGCAGACACGGTCAGACTTGCAGTGAGACCGCAAGACTTCATGTGTACACTGGATCTGAAGGACGCGTACTTTCAGATCCCAATCCATCCGTCTTCCAGGAAGTACTTGAGATTCAGCCTAGACAACAAGATCTACCAGTTCAAGGTGCTGTGTTTCGGTCTCTCCACAGCACCACAGGTGTTCACCAGTGTTTTCACCCTGATATCTTCGTGGGCACACAGGATCGGCATCCGTCTCCTCCGTTATCTGGACGACTGGCTGATCCTGGCAGACTTGGAGTCGACCCTTCTTCGACACCGAGACAAGCTTCTGGGACTTTGCCAAGATCTAGGGATCATGGTAAATCTCGAGAAGTCTTCTCTGCCTCCATCTCAACGACTGGTATATCTAGGCATGATATTGGACACCAATCTCCACAAAGCCTTTCCATCAGACGACAGGATAGCAAGGCCGAGGAGGGTCACAGATCCTTTCCTCAGAGGATAAGAGCTTCCAGCCCAATCTTAGTTACGTCTCCTAGGTCACCTATCTTCCTTGGCCCGTCTGGTTCCAAACGGCCGCCTCAGGATGAGATCTCTGCAATGGCTGCTCAAGTCCCGGTGGGATCAAGGCAACGATTCCCCGGACATTCTGGTCCCTATGGGGCCTACGGAACGGACGAACCTGCAGTGGTGGTTGACGGACGAAAACCTTCGAAAGGTAGTGGATCTTCTCGTCCTCGCCCCGGATTTGAT